>NC_026002.2:59524595-59879595 GCF_000442705.2 Elaeis guineensis | reverse complement strand
TTGAGACAATTTTTTTTTTTTTTTGATCTTTTAGATTGTATTAATATTCCTGTTGTATGACTCTTCCGACTTATAAAAAAAAAAAATATAACTAGTTGAACTTTCAATAAATAATTTTGTATTGAAACTATAAGCTATAGATAGAGAGAGAAAAAAAAATTTATTTAAATGATTATTAAATAATATCATGTACGTATTACACATTGGCCTTGGAGCCATAAAAAGTTCACACATGCTACTGGAGAATTAACCAAGTGGCTCAATTGTTTATTACACAGAGAATTGCATATTTTTAAGTATTACAAATATATCTATGGGTACGATGAGATGAGAGATTATACCTATATAGCTTTTAAAATATATGTGTCTACGTGAAGTTCTTCCTCAACTGAGGTAGTAATTTACCACATGATTGTACTGTTATATTGGATAATTAACACTTACAATTTAACATTAGAGATGGTAATTTTTATTGTCCCACGGGTATTACAAAAAATGAGAGATTTATCAGCTCTCTTTTATCAGTGAATATAGAAAATTACTGATAAAAGAGTTTTTATGTAGTATTTTTTAAATTATTAAAAAAAATTATTTTTTTTAACGGTCCGGTAAAATTGTTGGAAATAATTTTTTTTTTTTTAACGATATGGTTAAGCCGCTAGAAATAATTTTATTTTTCTCAATGGTCAGATCAGATTGTTGGAAAAATTTTTATTTTTTTCTAAAAAAAAATTTTTCTTCTCAGCAGTCTAATCAAATTGCTGGAGATAATCTTATTTTTTTCCAGCAGTCTAGTCCAACCGTTAAAAAAAAATGGTTATTTGTATCTGAGAGAGATTTTTTTGCCAACGATCAGTTCAAACTACCGGAAAGGATCCTATATTTATCCGGTAATTTTCGTAAACCGCTGGAAGTTAAATGAAAAATTATATCTAACTGATGTCCAAAAAATCCCCTTGCGTCCCTCAGCTGCTCCTTCCGCATGCGGGATTTTCTTTTCTTCATCCCCTTCCAGTTCCGACCGAGGGATTTCTTTTCCCCTTCCCTTATTTTCCCTTCCACTTCCGTTTCCCCTCCCCAATTACCAATTAGCATCGCCAGCATGCCGTCACCACGATCCATCTAATGGCCAAGAAGCGCCGCCATCTTCCTCGTGAGGCAGTGGGTGCCCAAGATCGCCGTCGACGCCTACATCGCCCCCAAGTTGTCCTCGCCGGCCAGGTCACCATCTACGACAACGCCTCCATCTGGAACAAGATCACCATCGGGTTCTGCTCCACAGGTTCCCCCCATCCCCTGATCAGTCCTTTTTCTTTTGTTGTTTGAATTAACGAGCTTAGATCGGATCTTTTCTATTTAAATGGAAATGATTAATTCATCAAGTCTACTGAATCCCACAATAGATTTTTTTAGACGGAGAAACAATCCTTACCAATAGATCAAGAGATAGAACAAAATCCATCTATCCCTGCTTCAGCCTCTCTTTTGTTATTGTAGCATGATTTTGAAATTAATGTATGGAGCAAAAGTTGCTCTTCTTCTAAAAAAATTTATGACTATGGATTTATGATAATGGTCTTATGTTTCTGTCACTCAATGATGTTGTTTTACATATTGATAGATCAAGAAAAGAATATGTGATAGTCATATATTTTTGACATTGCCAATTTAGCCATTTTTGTGAGTCAAAGATAAACAAGTAATACAAAAAAGAGTTCTTTGATCTGTATGATTTTTGAATCATAGGACTTGTAAATCTTATCTCATGGGTAAAATGACCAAGATCCCATTTATTGGACATAGAAAAAGGTTGAGCGAGCTATTAGGCTTTGTACATATGGATGTTCGAAAGCTAATAATATCTCGACCTAAAGATGGACACCCCATATGAGATATGATGTGTTCCTTAATATGCTTCACAGACCTTATTATCTCATTCGGGGGATATGCCCTAAAAATTGCTGTATATGTTTTGAATTAGATACTGTCAAAATCTGTTACTAGCACTCCATATGAGATATGGAAAAGAGAAAGAGGTAGGTTGCCCAGCTTATGTGAAAAGAGTTGATGTACATAAGCTTTGTGCTAGATCAGGTTTGTATAAGTTTATAGGTTATCCTAAGAGTAGTATGTAATATTACTTCTACCATCCTATTGGACAAAAGGTATTTTGTCAGTATGTATACCATTTTTTGGAAAAAAAAATTTATCTAAGGGGACAGCGGGAGGATAATTAAATTTGAGAAGTTCAAGATCTATGAACTATTCCAACATAATCTGTGGAGTGTCCACAAATTGATCCTAGATCAAATGTGCCCATTGATGAGGCACTATCATAACACACACCTCTCCGAAGGTCAATAAGAGTGTGTAATGTACCACTCAGATATGGATTTGTTGTTGAGAATGATAATATATCACTCATCATTGAGAATGATGTTCTTTGACCTATTTGAAAATAGTCATGAGTAGAGACTCTGACAGATCGCTTGAAGCCATCAAATCCGAAATAGACTCTCTATACATCAGTCAAGTATGGACTTTGGTTGAAGCACCTATGGGTATGACCCAATAAATTGCTAACAGGAATGTCAATCTAGATTTTTGCTTGCTATAGTTGCATACTATTTAGAGAGTTTATCTCTAGTGGGAGGGTAAATCCGTTTATGGATTAAAGCAGGTATTGAGGAGTTGGTACTTTTATTTTTGATGAGATAGTCAAAATGTTTGATTTTATTAAAATATAGATGAACCAAATGTGCGTAGGAAGACAAGTGGGAGTCCCACTAACTTCTTGATTTTGTATGTGGATGACATACAGCATATTGGGAAGGTTGTCCCAATGTTGCACTCGATCAAAAACATGCTTATCACAAAAATTTTCTTGGAAAAGACTTGGGTGTAGCATCTAATATACTTGGTATCTATAGAGATAGATCTACGTGGATGCTAGGTTTGTCCCAGTCTAGGTACATGGATTTTATGTTGAAGGGGTTCAACATGAATGGATGTAAAAGAGTTTACTTATCCATATATTCAATGTACGAAGCCTGATATGGTTTATGTCTTGTGTATAATCATTAATTTCAGGTAGATCCATGATAGGATCTTTTGAAAACTGTGAAAAGCATTTTCAAAGTACTTGAGAAGTACTAGAGAGGCAGTGAATTGGAAGAGTTCCAAACAGCAAACTATGTTTGACTCAGTTAATTGCTGTAAGGATTGCTAAGGAGAGTCGCCTGATGAAAGAGTTCATCACTGAGTTGGGTGTGGTCTCACCAGGAACCCACACATATCCTGTAGCACTTTCACCTCATTCATGATTAGATCATAAAATGAGTTGATATAATGGCAGCATAATGGACTAGTTCACTAAGCCTTTACATAGCAGCAATTTGTTTGCTACCTTGATTGCATGGGCATCAGGAACAAGGGCGATTGGTTTAAGTGCAAATGGGAGATTGAAAGAATAGTGTCCTACAAGTCAATCGCACGTGTGATGCGAGAGGGACTTTCTTGTGTTATTTTCCTGCTCATTTGCATGACATTAGTTATTTTTATTTATAAGGTATTGTGTTTTATCATTTGCTGTATCATATTTTATGATTATGATAAATCTCATAGATTAGAACAATGATTTTAGGACCATGATAAGATAATGCCAGTGAGACCTAAAATATTGATAGCCCCAATCTAAAATGTTCTCAGTCATTGGATCATCGAATCGAAAATTGATGATGCTGGTAAGATTGGTACATCCTATGGATGCTCGATGGAGAGGGTGATTGATCTCACAATCATCTGTATGGTGACACTAATACAAGGATGTAGGTGCTCATTAAAGAATGAGTTCATTGAACTAATCCATAGGGAGAACATCTAATAGAGCCTTACAGCATATCGATAGATGGTTCTTCAGTGGAAGTGGTGCAAGTGATCCTTTGATTTGAGATCACCATGGTACCTTATGATATGGATCCTTTGGTTTATTCTCTAGGATGCCACTTTGAGATATGTATGGGATATTCTGGTTTTAGTAAAGTGTGCATGGAGGTTGTGAGTGGTCAATATAGAATCGGTCACTCCTTGTAAGAGGAGAGAATATCCTATGTGATCTCATAAGATGATGACTCTGAAAGTCTCTGGTCAGAGCAGGGATGAACAATAGAAAAGGTTTCTGCTGGTTCATCAACCGAGTCATCATCATCAGATTAAGATATATATGGATAGGTATTTGGGCTTGACATGATTCTATGCCCATGGCCTTTCTGGGATGTTGTGTGATCGAAGGATTGAATTGCACAGTAATTTACCATAGAAGGATAATTTTGATATTTTCACTAAATTTCACGTCTTCTGGGTAGTCATGACATATTGCTAGATGTCAATATTGACTTGTGGACTTGTAAGAATTGAAGGAGTTTAATTCGAAAATTAATTAGAAGGTGTTCTGATTAATTGATGCTTTTGGATTGACCTAATCGGATTAGGTCATGAGTCTGAGTCCACTGCTGGCTAGATATGGAACCTAATGGGTCACATACAGTAGGGATTTGATCTTGGTCTAATCTATTTAGATTTATTGTAAATCCCATGGGTTAATTAAATTGCTAGTACATGAATTAACTCAAGTTCCTAATTGGATTTGGTGCAAAAGTGTTTGTGCTAATTTTAAAGCTTGATGCCTTGACCTAATGGGATTAGGTTTGAACTCATAAATTATTAGGTAGCTTATCTGATTTTTATGGAAGTATTCCATGTGAAGTCAACTACCTCCACGCCCAACCACACGCCAAAACAAATTGGCGCCCCATGTATTTTTGCGTTAAGATGGAGTCCTTCTGGTTTATTCCTCTTAAATTCCCTTCCATATTCCATGCATATTTTTGTTTCTCGCATCATGTGATGGTGCCTTGGGATGTGTGGATGCAGAAGAGAAGGAAGAGTCCTTCTCTGGGAAGGAAATCACATGTCAAAAATAAATGGGACGCCCACTCGTTTGTGCGTTGAATATGGGAAGAGTCTTTATTTAGGACTTTTGGTTTCATGCTAAACCCTTATCCCATGCACTATCAGATGACGCCTTGGTTTTTGTGCATAAAGGAGTCTTTCTGCCTATGAGACTCTTCTTTTTCCATGCCTAACTTATTTCTCTTTTGGTTTCTATGCTGAAAATAATTTCACCATGTAGGAAATATGGGACGCCAAGAGTTGGCGCCCCTTGGGATTGTTTATGGCGCCCTTTCTTTCTTTATTTAAGGGGCGCTCTATATGGGATATGGATCCAATCAAAAAGGGCTTTAGGCGTGGGATTATGTGAGAAAAGAACGGAAAAAATCTGAAAAGAAAAAGACAAGAAAAAGAAGAGAAAAATTAGAAAGGAAATCAAGAGGGAAATGGAAAGCAATTGTTGCTTGTCCTAAGATTCAGATTGTTCCAGTGTTGAATATCCAAAATCTGATTTTTGTGGTGAGTTCTTTTGAGAAAAATTCTTTAGTGTGGTCCTAGTTGAGGTTTCGAAGGCATACAAGCAATGGTGCAACCCGTTCTTGAGAAGGATGTTTGACAGTGAACTTATGAAGATGGCTACAGCACTACGTCAAATTGGGAAGGATCTTGATTTGTTCCTTGTGGATCATCATTGGAGGGCTTCTACTTTGGAGCCTTGTGGAGATCACTTTATTACTAGATCCTCATCTTCATGTTTGGTATATGACTTCTGATCCCTCGTTAATAGCATGCTTAAATTGTTTGATTGTAATCATCAAGATGTTTTAAGGATTTTGTGTTTCGATAGTCATGTTTAATTGTTAAACTTGTTTTCAATTGTTGAATGCATATAAAACTTTTTGAAAATTATATTCCACTATGTCATCGGAACCCATCAATCTCAGGTCTGAGGGACACTTATACCCATACCCTTCATGAGCTACTCTTGACAGCAGAGTCCTCGGCAAATGGTCATGTTCGATGTGAATATACTCCTACATTTCATCTGTATGCCATACCAGTCCTTAAAAGTGTTTGATTAAGAGGATAACCAACTCATATGGCATGCAACGACCTATCCTCAATATTGCTATTGTCCTATTAATAGCATATCATTCGGTCGCAAACACTTTTAAGGACTTAATGACAAATCCTCCTTTGTCGATTAATTATAGTCCTAAGGACTTCATCACAATCACAGGAGTTCAAAATAAGATGGAGAAAATATGATAAAAAAATCAAATAACTTTTATTAATAAAAATTCATATACATTTATAAGTATGAGCACAATCGTCAACAGACTGATGATTGACTTGGGACACATTTTCCAACAACTAATTGGACTAAAGCCAATCGATACAGTATCGTATACCCATCTTCGACTTGTGATTATCGAACTCCTTGATTTCGAGAGTTCTAGTAAATGGATTGGCTTGGTTCTCATTTTCATCGATCTTCTGAATGTCGACGTCACCTCGATCCACAATCTTTCAGATAAGGTGGTAGTGGCACAGAATATGCTTGGTGCGTTGATGGGTCTTCGACTCTTTGGCTTGAGCAATGGCTCCAGTATTGTCATAGTATAACAGGACAGGGCCATCAATGGAGGGTGCCACTCTGAGCTCATCGATGAACTTTCGCAACCATACAGCTTCCTTCACAGCATCGGATGCCGTGATATACTCCACCTCGCAAATAGAGTCAGTCATAGTGTACTGCTTGGAACTTTCCAGCAGATCACTCTACCGTTCAAGATAAAAATATAATCCGACACACTCTTGCTATCATTATGATCTGACTGAAAGCTGGAGTCGGTGAACCTCACCAGTTTCAAGTTAGTTTCACCATAAACAAGCCACTGGTCTTTAGTATTTTTTAAATACTTAAAGATAGTTTTTACGACCTTCCAGTGGTTCTCTCTTGGATCAGACTAGTATCTACTCACTACGCTTAGTATGCTACGTCTAGTCTTGTACATGTCATGGCATATATTATAGAATCCACTACTGAAGTATATGGAACTCTACTCATACGCTCTCTCTCTCTTGAGGAGTTGCTGGACAATCCTTCTTCGAGAGAGATATTCTATGGCCTATCGGAAAATAGCCTTTCTTGAAATTTTTCATGCTGAACCGCTTCAGTATGGTGTCTATGTACGTGGACTGGGATAATCCAGCAACCTTTTCGATCTATCTCTATAGATTTTCATCCCAAAGATGTAGGATGCTTCTCCGAAGTCCTTCAGAGAACTGAGACGATAACCAGATTTTTATTTCTTATAATGCAGGGATGTTATTTTCGATTAAGAGAATGTCATCCATATGTAAAACGAGGAATGCAACCACAGAGTCATTTACTCATTTGTAAATGTAGAATTCTTCTCCGTTCCTAACGAAGTCATACGTTCTGATAACCTTATCAAAATGTATGTTCCAACTTCTAGATGCCTATTTCAATCCATAAATGGATCTCTGAAACTTGCACATTTTGGACTCATCTGTAGATGTGAAATCTTCAGGCTGTATCATATACACCTCTTCTTGTAGCTCTCCATTTAGAAAAGCTATTTTCACATCTATTTGTCAGATTTCATAGTCCATGTGTGTCGCTATCGCAAGCATAATCTGAATGGATTTGAGCTTTGCCATAGGAAAAAACATCTTGTCATAGTCAGTACCATAATACTGATGATAATCCTTGGCAACCAAACGGGCTTTATAGGTCTCCACCTTCCCGTCTGCGCTCTTCTTCCTTTTGAAGATCTATTTACACCTTATGGGTTTAACCCTTTCAGGTGGGTCAACCAATGTTGTCCAGCTATGCAACCCAAGAGGGGGGTGAATTGGGTTTTTGAAATTTTAAGGTTAATTTAGAACCACAAGGATTAAGTAATACTAAGCAAGTTATATGTAGTGAGTGATTTAAGCAAGGTGTAGCAATAAGATGCAAGAATGCAAGAAAGTAAATAAATTTAGGAAGACAGCAAGTAAGCACACCACAAACAATCAAGATTTATAGTGGTTCGGTGCTAATCTTGCACCTACATCCACTCTTCAAGCTTCTACTTAGGAATTCAAATCCACTAAACCGTATTCAACAAGAATACAATGTCGGTACCTCCGACTCTAGCTATCTCAAGCTAGAATACTTATTTTTCGGGTACAAGCCAACCCAATACAATCCGATTCAAGGTTCGGACCAACCTTTCCAAGTTTTGAAACCCTTCCAAAACTAAAAATCAAGACAAAATAGAGTATATGAGTTAATCACACGAAAATACAAATTTAAGTCTTTTAATGAGCAAATAAAATTTTAAATATACTTTACACAACACGAAGGAAGCTTTTCTAATTTTTTTCAAAGTGGTTGAAGACTTGAATGAGCTTTTGAGGGGTTGGTGAACTTGAATTGAAAGCTTCTTTTGCTTGAAGAGGTCTTTTTGCTTAGGGCTGAAATGAATGCTTGAAAAATTTTATCTTTTTTCCTTTTTTAAGTTCCTTTATATCTTTAATGGATGCTAGAGATAAATTTAGACTGAAAATAGAACCGTTGGAGATCATTAAAAGAGCATTAAATGCTGCCAAAAAGAGTTGAAAACTAGCTGTTACGGAAGTTTCCGTCACAGGAGGTCGACTCATGGGGTCGACCTCAGTGGTATAGAACAGAAACTAATTGTTCTGCAACTTTGGCTTGCACAGCAACAGAGGTCGACTCATGGGATCGTCCCCTTTTAGTGTGCCAGCCAGAAATGGCGTGCCGTTCAGCTCCTTTTAACAGGAGTCGATCTAGGGGGTCGATCCAATTCTTTAAACTTGAATTTCTCTCAACATATCCATCCAAAAAGTATGAAATTGCCTCCAATAGATCACAAATCTTCTGTTCTTGCTCTTGAGGCTTTTGAATCAAAACTTGATAAAATTATGATTTTGTCTCTGAAATACAATAAATCTTTTTCCTAGCCAAAATCATTAGTAATCTCCTCAAATATTTTGTAATCATCAAAATCAATTCAATGAGCAACAATCTTCTCTTTTTTGATGATGACAAAATGTTTGAGCAAAAGCAAAATATAACATATAACATATATAAAGCATTGATTAAGAATTTCAAATTTATGAAGATACATCACTTAAACATGATAGCCAATTGTTTGAATAGTAAGCATCATGAGTAGTTTGAAGATTAGTTTTAAGATAGCTTATAAGATTATTTTTTTTTGACAAATTTGCTTTGACAATTTTGTTTATTGCTCGATTTTAGATAATTTTGCTTATTATTCGATTTTATTTCTCTACTCTTCTTTTTTGATAACATCAATTAAGATCATTTCTTCCGCTTTTTAAGGAAAAAATGAAAGAGACTCCCCCTCACTATAGCAATCATAAAGGGTATTTCAATTTGCTCATATAGAAGATATTGCCATTCATAATAAGCATTCTTCATAAAGGATATTACATCGTACATGTAGGAGGCATTCTTCATATCACAGAATTAAGACATTTCAATTGAGACCATTAAAAAAAATCAATCCAAAGACATTTATATAAAATAAAAGCATATATATATATATATATATATATCCAAAATGTGACATGTGTGTCACAATATATACGAGTCAAGTCAAAGTACATAGGCCATACAAAAATCATGGATAACAAAAAAAAAAAAACTATCCATGAGTCAATTAGCCGACAATTACAAAGGCCATGACAAGGTTGGTGGAACCGGTACCGGTGGTCGGATCGGCCGGTGGTACGGTACGGTACGTCTCTATTTCGTTTCGAACCGAGGTGAACCAATGAAGGAAAACACAGACGAATCGAGGAAGAAAAAGAGAGAGAAATAGAGAGAGTGGGAGGGAGGAAGAAAAAGAGGGAGGGGAATCCGCCGGATGGGCCGTCGGAGGGCAGCCGTGGCCGTCGGGCGGCGGAAAGGGCTCCCGCGGCTCCGCGTGGGGAACAGGGGCGATCCGCCCCTGTTTCTCGGGGCTTTTTTTTAAAAAAGCCTTTTCAAAGTGAAGCCGGCAAATCCTTTGCCGGCTTCACTTTGAAAAGGCTTTTTTGATTTGCCGGCTTCACTTTGAAAAGGCTTTTTTAAAAAAAAGCCCTGAGAAATAGGGGCGGATCGCCCCTGTTCCCCGCGCGGAGCCGTGGGAGCCCTTTCCGCCGCCCGACGGCCACGGCTGCCCTTCGACGGCCCATCCGACGGATTCCCCTCCCTCTTTTTCTTCCTCCCTCTCTCTCTATTTTTCTCTTTTTCTCTTTTTCTTCTCCGACACCGGCATGTGCCGTTTTGCATGTCGGAACTATCTCGGTTCTCCGTCGGGACGGTTCGGCACGCCCCGTACCAGACGGTTCAATCGGGTATGGCAATCCTTGGGCCATGAGCTAGAACTTAGACATAAAAGACTAACTATGCTAGACCTAATAGATGTCATGGCTAGAGGCATAAGAAGAGTCAGAGATATGATGAGGAGACTCAGGATCAAAGCCACGGGCACGTCCTTAATCTCGTCTGCCTTAGCCACGGGTAGAAGTACCGGCACAAGCAGAAGGGCGAGAAGATCCTGTAGCCTGGAATGCTATGGACTGTGCTAGGAGAGAGTCTGATGGTGTCCAATTGTTCTACAGCTCTTGTCATGGATTACATCAAGGCACCAATCTGAGTAGAGACAGTCTCACTGGAGCCCCTGATCTCTCTCCTCAAAAAATCAAATCCACTCTGCAAAACGCCTCAAAGCCTAGCCGCCTCTACAGACAGATGGGAGACCTCCATAATGTCCTCATGTGGCTGGAGATGGGCTAAGGCTCATACCTGCCTCTGTAAATCTAGAATTCTGCTCGTCAGTTTTAGAACACATCCTTCAAGCTCCTCAAGTCATACGGATTGAGCTGTAAGCATCTGAAAGACAGCAGAGATATGAGGGATCAAGGTCTGGTTTGAAACAGCCTGAGATATCGTCCTCTGAGCAAAGCCTGAGGTGGCAAACTGCTGAGATAAAATGGAAACAACACGCTGGGACATCAACTCAATCTGATCGTTTGCAAGTCTGACCTCTGAAAAATCTACTCTGCTTCCAGAATGTGGTATAGAAATATGCCTCTTCACTGACTCTGAGGGACCAACCTCATGATCAGACATGAACTGAATATCAGGAGATGCCCTGTGATCATGAGGAGGTGAAGACGGTCCTTCCTCTGCTCTCTCTTCAACATCCTTCGACCAACCGCCATCAGTTTTTGAGAAACCCATGCAGTGCAGTGTGTGGCAGTTGATGGTGTCAGAGTGTGATAACTTGGTGACTGCCTCCCTCTCAAAATAGACTCCGAACCTCCTAAAGATCAGGGTGAGTGCCATACCATAAGGCAGGTGAGCCTTTGACCTATTTAGAGTTTCTCTCCTGGCCTCAAACATTAGAGTAGGAAGGTTCAAGGGGGTCTCGGTGATCACGTGGTATATGACGCATATGTCCCTACCAGATAAGAGGTCATGTCTGCTACTCCTAGGGACAAACAGTTTGGTTACCATGTGATGTAAAAGCCTCATCTTAATCGAAAGAATTTTGCTTCTAATTTATTCAAGTTTCCAGTAAATGCCCTCCCTAAGATGGCACTTAATCCTTCTTCTTTGATTGGGAGCTCCATATGAGTAGTCTTCACAAGGCAAGTGTAAGATTTGTCCCAAGTGCAATGGATCAAGAACAATGTTAACCCCTTTCACCAAAGATTTTACTGTTCCATTGCAGTAGCTCAAATTTAAGTAGAATTCTCTAACCAAATCAACATAAGTATTTTCTTTTAATAAACAGTAAAACTCCCATCCTTGATTTTTAATCTTTGATCCAATAGAGAATTCTTCTTTTTCCAAAAACTTAAAGTCTATATTCTTTCCGGATTCTACTTTTCGATTGGAGAGAGGTACCTTATTTGGACTGAGTGGGGACTGTGAAGAAGTTGGAGCCAGACCTATTACTGGAGTTGGAACAGAAGAGAGCTCGGCTGCCATTCTTTTTCTGCGCACATCTTCCTCTAACTCTCGAACAGATTTTTTTCTTTGCGGTAGCTTTGATTTAGGAGCCATTTTGGACAGGAGAGACTTGTAAACAGCCTGGGAGATTTGATGAGGGGTAGAGTGGAAGGGATTTTAAGGAAAAGCAAAGATTTTGGGGAGATAGACGGTCGGTTTGAAAAAGAGGGTTTGAAGCTAGGGTAAGCTCGAACCGTCCAAACGAAGAAGAAAGAGAAGAGAGATTTAAATCCTAAAGGAGCGATTTAAAGGGAAAAATCTGGTGGGAAGAGAGATTTTGAGATGAGAGTGGAGAGGGAGGTGATCTTGTTCGATGGAATGGAGAAGACGAACGGTAAAGTGGTCGGCTCTTTGCAATCGGAGAAATCTTAATAAAATAGAGCCCGATGGGTTTTAATAAAAAATTGCAAGTTTACCTTAGGGTCGACCCTCGGGGTCGATTCATGGCAAGAAAAAAAATTAAAAAAAATGATGGAGAAATTTCGAAAAAGCTTGAAACTTGAAGGAAGGGTGTCTATTCGAGAGATTGATTATATTAAGGATAGTTTTGAGCTTTTAAGAAAGGAGAGATGTGAATTTAACTCAAAAATAAATTGATTCAATGAATTTTTGGCAAATTGAATTTGGAATCAGAAAGATACTTAGGTGAAGGATTAAGGATTCCTAATTCTCTCCTAATTTCACAAAATCTATCTTCACTTAAGACCTTGGTAAAAATGTCAGCCAATTGTTTTTCAGTACATACATAATCAAAAATTATATCTTTATTTTGGATATGTTCTCTTATGAAATGATATCTAATTTCAATATGTTTTGATCTAGAATGCTGAATTGGATTTTTAGTTAGATTAATAGCACTAGTGTTATCACATCTTATGGGAGTTTCATTGAGTTTGATACCAAAGTCCTCAAGTTGTTACTTAATCCACAAGATTTGAGCACAGCAACTTCTGGTGCAATGTATTCGGCCTCGGCCGTAGATAGTGCCACTGAATTTTATTTCTTGCTAAATCAAGAGATTAAGTTAACTCCTAGAAATTGGCAAGTTCTACTAGTACTTTTTCTATCTAACCTACATCCAGCAAAATTGGTATCTGAATATCCTATTAAGTCAATTGATGAGTCCTTAGAATACCATAATCTTAGAGTTTGTATACCTTTTAAATATTTAAGAATTCTTTTAACTGCATTTAAGTGTGATTCTTTTGGATTTGATTGAAAGCGAGCACATAGACAAACACTAAACATAATATCTGGTCTATTAGCAGTTAAATACAATAAAAAACCAATCATGTCTTTATAAAGTTTTGAGTCTACATTTTTACCTCCTTCATCTTAGTCAAGCTTACATGATGGGCTCATGGGGGTACCAATTACTTTGGAGCACTCCATTCCAAATATTTTGAGTAGTTCTCTTGTTTACTTGCTTTGGGTGATGGAGATCCCTTCCTTTGTTTGATTTGGAGTCCGAAGAAGAATGTAAGTTCTCCCATCATGCTCATCTCGAACTCTCCCTGTATGAGCTTAGTAAAATCTTGATAAAGAGTTTCATTAGTAGATCCAAATATAATGTCATCAACATATATTTGTACAAGTAAGATATCATCATGATTTCTTTTAATAAAAAGGATTGTATCTACATTTCCTCTCGAAAAACCATGGTTAAGCAAGAATTTACTTAACCTTTCATACCAAGCCCTAGGTACTTGTTTTAAACCATACAAAGCTTTGTTTAATTTAAAAATATGATTAAGAAAAACATGATTTTCAAAATCGAGGATTGTTCTACATATACTTCTTCAGCAATATAATCATTTAGAAAAGCACTTTTGAGATTCATTTGAAATAACTTAAAGTTCATAAAGCATGCATATGCAAGTAAAAGCCTAATTGCTTCTAATCTAGCAACAGGTGCAAAGGTCTCATCAAAATCAATTCTCTCTTCTTGATTATAACCCTTTGCAACGAATCTTGCTTTATTCCTAATTACATTTCCATGTTCATCCAATTTATTCCTATATATCCATTTTGTGCCAATTACAGAATAATTTTTAGGTCTCGATACTAAAGTACATACATTATTTCTTTCAAATTGATTAAGTTCATCTTGTATTGCATTTATCCAATTATAATCTTTTTCAGCTTCATCTATGGTTTTAGGTTCAAACTGAGAAATAAATGCCAAATGATTGTATGCATCTCTAAGTGAAGAACGAGTTCTTACTCCATGTATAGGATCACCAATGATTAGTTCTTTGGGGTGATTGTGATTATACCTTCATTCTTTGGGTAGATCATTTATACCTTGAGGTTGTTCTTGTTGTTCTTCACCTTCATCATCTTGTTTGTTTTCATGTTCTTCATTTTGATTTGTTGAATCTTTTAGGGTGAGCTCCTTCATCCCTTCTATAAGAGGATCTGCATCATTAATACCTTCATTCTTCCTTGAAGGAAGATCATTAGTCTTATAAAAAACAACATGTATTGACTCCTCGACTACTAAAGTTCTTTTGTTGAAAACTCTAAAAGCTTTGCTAGAAGAAGAGTAACTAAGAAAAATAGCTTCATCTGATTTTACATCAAATTTTTCTAATCTCTTTTTACCATTTTTCAAAACAAAACATCGGCAACCAAAAATATGAAAAAATACAATATTTGGTTTTTTTTTCCAAAGCTCATAGGGTATTTTTTTTAGAATTAGTCTAATTAAAGCACGATTTAAAATGTAGCATGCCGTGTTAATTGCTTCCGTCCAAAAGTATCTTGGGAGGTTGCTTTCACATAGCATGGTACGGGCCATTTCTTCAAGGATTCTATTTTTTCTTTCTACTATCTCATTTTGTTGAGGTGTTCTAGGTGCTGAAAAGTTGTGGTCAATGTCTTTTTCATCATAAAACTTTTCAAAATTTTGATTTTCAAATTCGATTCCATGATCACTTCGAATATTTTGAATTGAAAATTTTTTTTCTTTAGTAACTCTTCGATAAAATTTTGAGAACACATGAAAAGTTTCATCCTTATGTGCCAAAAAGAAAATCCATGTAAAACAAGAGAAATCATTAATAATTACAAAGCGATAATATTTTCTACCTAAACTAGTAATTCTAGTGGGTCCAAATAAATCCGTGTGCAATAATTCTAATGGCCTAGAAGTTGAAACAATGTTTTTAGATTTGAATGAGACTTTTGTTTGTTAATCCAGTTGGCATGCATCATAAATTCTATTCTTTTCAAAATTCAATTTAGGTAAATCGGTAACCAATTCTTTTTTAATAAGTTTTGAAAGTGAATGCATGCTAATATGTGCAGGCCTACGGTGCCAAAGCCAACTAGTCTCATTAATTTTGGCACTCAAGTCATTTTCGATTTGTTTCTTAGGATGCAAGACACACTTGCATACAAAAATTAAGTTTTGATTTTAGGTACTCAAGTTTTCTTGAGTTCTTTTTGGTTAGTCACAATGGTTCTTTTTGAAATTCATATTTTCTTCACATTAGAATTTTCAGATTTGCTAGAGAAACATGTATAAGATTTGTGTCATTCTTTACCACATTTAAAGCAAGTAATATTTGAAAACTTGTTGCTTAATGAGTTCACATAGATGTTTTTTAGAAATTTTTGTTTCTTTAAAGGGTTGTAGCCAAGATCGGCTTTATCATAAACGGTGTTTTGATTATTAAGTATCATTTGAAGTTTATTTGAACTTAGAGTGAACTTTTCTACTATAGGTTTTAACTTAGCAATTTCATTTTTTAAGTTTCGATTTTCTTGTGTCAAGATCGATTTTTCATTTGAAATAATCTCATTTTCTTTTAGTAAAGATTGATTCTTTGATTTTAATTCTTTGTTCTTTACCCCTAACTTCTTTAAATTATCAACTAGATCATAAAATGCTTCTTGAAGTTCTTCAAAAGTAAAATCATTAGGAGTTTCAGCATTACCTCATTTTCATGTGCCATAAGGCACAAGTTGGTTTGTTCATGACTCTTCTTCTTCGGAGTTGGACTCATCACTATCACTCCATGTAGCCACCATAGTCTTTTTCTTGTACTTCTTGGAGTCCTTCTTAAGTTGTGGACATTCGGATTTAAAGTGTTCCGACTTTTTACATTCATAACAAATAAGGGGTTGCTCCTTATCCTTCTCCTTGCTATTCTCCCCTTTTGTAGGTGGCCTCTTCCTCATCCCTTGTTTTCTTTTCTTCAAAAATCTTTTAAACTTTTTAGTGATGAGGGTCATTTCTTCATCTTGCTCTTCATTTTCTGTTTCTTCGGATTCCTCATCAAGTTGAGTAATGGACTTGAGGGCGATTGTCCTCTTCTTCTTGACATCTTCTTTTTGATGTTATTTTATGCTTAGCTCGTGTGTCATTAGCGATCCTAGAAGCTCCTCCAAGGGTAAAATATTCAGATCTTTGGTTTCTTAGATTGCGGTCACTTTGGCTTTCCAAGTCCTTGATAAAGATTTAAGAATCTTTCTCACAAGATCGCTGTTAGAATAAGATTTATCAAGATTTTTTAGACCATTAATAATATCCGTAAAACGAGTAA
The DNA here is from genome assembly GCF_000442705.2 of Elaeis guineensis. Lineage (NCBI taxonomy): Eukaryota > Viridiplantae > Streptophyta > Magnoliopsida > Arecales > Arecaceae > Elaeis > Elaeis guineensis. The sequence goes on along the minus strand of NC_026002.2, from coordinate 59,863,029 downwards.
ACATTTCAGTTATTGATTTATCATGCTTCATTTTAAAGAGTTCATATTTGTGCACAAGCATTAAATTTTTGATTCCTTAACTTAATTAGTGCCTTCATGCGTTACTTCTAATCTATCTCATATTTCCTTGGCCGACATGCATGTTGAAATGCGATTAAATTGATTAGCATCTAAAGCACAATATAAAATATTTATAGCTTTGGCATTGAGTTGAGCCATTTTCTTATCAACCTCATTCCATTCTCTTTCGAGTTTGGTTGATTCTACACCATCAATTATCTTAATGGGTGTGTGTGGTCCATTAACTATGATACTCCACATATCATAGTCAAGTGCTTGGATAAAGATTTTCATCCGAGCTTTCCAATAGGTGTCCAATAGGTGTAGTTTGACCAATTGAAAATTAGAGGTCGGTTTGTGGACTGCCCCTCGGCTAGTGAAGCATCAACTTGAGTTGCCATAGATCTTTGGCTCTTTAACGGTTAAATCAAAAAAAGACTAGAGCACCGAGCTTTGATACCATTTGTTCCCCAGCTATGCAACCCAAGAGGGGGGGTGAATTGGATTTTTAAAATTTTAAAGTTAATTTAGAACCACAAGGATTAAGTAATACTAAGCAAGTTATATGTAGTGAGTGATTTAAGCAAAGTGTAGCAATAAGATGCAAGAATGCAAGAAAGTAAATAAATTTAGGAAGAGAGCAAGTAAGCACACCACAAACAATCAAGATTTATAGTGGTTCGATGCCAACCTTGCACTTACATCCACTCTCCAAGCTCGTACTTGGGAATTCAAATACACTAAATCGTATTCAACAAGAATACAACGTCGGTACCTCCGACTCTAGCTATTTCAAGCTAGAACACTTGTTTCTCGGGTACAAGCCAACCCAATACAATCTGATTCAAGATTCGGACTAACCTTTCAAGTTTTGGAACCCTTTCAAAACTAAAAATCAAGACAAAATAGAGTATATGAGTTAATCACACGAAAATACAAATTTAGCTCCTTTAATGAGCAAATAAAATTTTAAATACACTTTACACAATACGAAGAAAGCTTTTCTGATTTTCTTCAAGGTGGTTGAAGACTTGAATGAGCTCTTGAGAGGTTGGTGAACTTGAATTGAAAGCTTCTTTTGCTTGAAGAGGTCTTTTTGCTGAGGGCTGAAATGAATGCTTGAAAAACTTTTCTTTTTCCCTCCTTTAAGTGCCTTTATATCTTCAATGGATGCTAGAGATAAATCTGGACTGAAAATAGAGCCGTTGGAGATCATTAAAAGAGCATTAAATGTTGCCAAAAAGAGTTGAAAACTAGCTGTTACGGAAGTTTCCGTCATAGGGGGTCGACTCATGGGGTCGATCTCTGTGGTACAGAACAGAAACTGACTGTTCTGCAATTTTGGCTTGCACAGCAACAGAGGTCGACTCATGGGATTGTCTCCTTTGGGTGCGCCAGTCAGAAATGGCGTGCCGTTCAGTTCCTTTTGACAGGAGTCGACCCAGGGGATCGACCCAATTCTTTAAATTTGAATTTCTCTCAACATATCTATCCAGAAAGTATGAAATTGCCTCCAATAAATCACAAATCTTCTGTTCTTGCTCTTAAGGCTTTCGAATCAAAATTTGGTAAAATTACGATTTTGCCCTTGAAATACAATAAATCTTTTTCCAAGCCAAAATCATTAGTAATTCCCTCAAATGTTTTGTAATCATCAAAATCAATTCAAGGAGCAACAATCAATGTCCATACATTATTGATCTTCATGGACTCTATTTTGAATTTCATGGCTTCAAGCCATTTATCAGAGTCGGACCTCTGTATTACATCCATATAAGTGATTGGATTTTCATTGTTCTCATCGAGATCAACAGGATTTCCATCTCGGATCAAGAAATCGTAGCATCTATGTGGCTGACGCGATACTTTATCGGATCTCCTTAATGGTGCCTCTACAATGGATTTCGGATTTGACATCATCAAATCTGATTCTGTGGGCTTACTAGACTGTCGGTTCTACCTGTTGAACTTCCTCAAGTTCAATCTTAGAGGCATTAATCCCTTTCTCAAAGAATTTCTTTTCTAAAAAGACTGCCCTAAGGCTGACAAACACCTTTTGTTCATCAGCAAGGTAGAAGTAATACCCCTTAGTTTCTTTGGGATATCCTATAAAATTACATCTATCAAACATGGCTCCAAGTTTATCTGTTTTCAAATATTTGACATAAGCCGAACATCTCCAAATTTTAAGATGATAGAGTGCTGGCTTACGTCCAGTCCATATCTCATTTGGTATTTTACTTATAGATTTACTAGAAATCCTATTAAGCACGTAACAAGCTGATTCAAGTGCATATCTCCAAAAGATATTAGTAGACTAGAAAGCCCATCATGGATCAAACCATCTCCAACAGGGTTCAATTTCACCTTTCCGACATCCCATTATGTTGTAGTATTTCAGAAAGTGTCTATTGTTAGAGAATCTCATTCTCCTCAAGGTATGTCAGAAATTCATTAGAAAGATGTTCTCCTCGATCTGATCGAAGAGTTTTAATATTTTTTCTAATTTGTTTCTCTACTTTATTACAGAACTATTTGAATATTTCAAATGATTCGGACTTGTGTTTCATCAAGTAGATGTACCCATACCTAGACAGATCTGCGAACGTAATGAAATAATGGTACCCTCCTTTGGTACTTGTGCTCATGGGTCCACTACATCAGTATGTATAAGACCCAGAACATCACTGGCTTGTTCACTATTTTCAGTAAAAAATGACTTGATCATTTTTTCAAATAGACAAGACTCACAGGTTGGCAATGATTCATAATCATTGTTGTCAAGAATTTTTTCTTGAGCTAACCTATTCATCCTGTTCTTGTTGATATGACTCAGCCTACAATACCAAAGGTAGGCATCTGTGACATCGACATCCTAGGGCGTTTATTAGACATGTACATTACATTAGGCCTAAATACAACATAGATACCATTGTTCAACTGTCCAGGCATTATAGTAACACCATTCAAAATGATATCACAAAAATTTTTCTTTATTGATATTTCATAATTTGATTTGGCTAAAAGGCCTACAAAAATAATATTTAAAAGAAAACTGGGACAGTAATGACATTCATTAAGAACAATAAAATAAGACTTGAATGCAAGCTTGATAATTCCTAAAGCTAGAACTGAAACTGATCTTCAATCTCCAACGTTCAGAAATCTCTCGTCGTCTTCAAATCTCCTACTGACCTGAAGATCTTGCAACGAATTGCAAATATTAATAGGATCATCGGTATCTAATACTCAGATCATTATATCAAAAATAGAGAAGTTACAAGGTGTTATCATATAAGTACCTTATCCAGTAACTGATTGCTTCTCCTTCTTCGACCTGCTCGGGTCAAGGGAAGCTATATATTAAGGACAATTCTTCTTCCAGTGACCCTGCTTCTTACAATAGAAGTACTCTGCCTGACTCTGGTTGGCCTTGAACTTGGGCTTCTGGGTCTGACTCCCAGCACTTTGCACTTTTTTATTTTTTTTCTTTTTTTCTTTCTTAAAGAGACGATGCCCACTTGAAAAAGATCTTCCCACTACATTCGTCTCCTTGTGGAGCTCGTGATCCTTCTCAAAAGTCTATAGCAACCCTAATAGACCGTGGTAGTTGATTACAGGTTTTGTCATTCTAAAATGACTGAGAAACGGTAGGTAGTATTTGGACAGGAAGTTTAGGATCGCATCCTTTTCCAGCTGTTCGTGCAAGAAGAAGCCAAGCTTGCTCAGTCACTCGATCTGTTCGATCATGTACAATATATGATCGGTGACCGACGCTCCCTTCCTCATCCGAGCATTGAAAATGGCGCAACTAGTTTTGTACCGCTTAACATCGTCGGGAGTACCAAAAGACTCAACACCTTGAGCATGTCCTCTAACTGAGCCTGTTCGAACTTTCGACTAAACTCGTCGTTCGTTGAAGCCCGCATTATGCAACGAACCGTGGTGCGATTGTTGAGCCACTTCAAATAAGTGTCTCGAACCACGCCACAGGCATTGGAAGCAGGCTCCTTAGGTGTCGGATCTGTAATAACATACAAGATCCGTCGTGCTCTAGGATAATTTTGAGTTTTCGATACCAGTTATCGAAATTGAGTCCCGTCAACTTTTCACTTCCAACAGTGATCGGAGTGACAAGTTTGAGGCCATATCTGTACAAAGAAAAACCAAAACCTAATCAGTATATGAATTAATTAAGCCTAAAGACATGGACTTTAGTCTAAAAGTTCTCCCACTATTTTATACGAATTGATAGCCTCTACCTCCAACTCGAAAAATTACTTTAATTTCTTAGCGGATACTAGAATCCACACAGACTGCACACAAATCCGACTTTGATCGGCTTATCCATCTGCATCCATGGGTAGGTTCATTAATCAATTGTTTTACCAAACAATTTCTAGTATTGGTTCAGCCCCAGGTAACTTTTCAGTTGACTTTGGTCTTCTTTGGAAGCCCTGGTTAGGTCCAACCATTAACATAATCATACTTATGAATCCAACTATCAAATGATCAGGTCTGACTTTGGCCAGCTAACCTAACCACTTGATAGAGAGACTCGACTAAGTCATCATATTATGAATGATAATTTCAATAGCAGATGAGCACCAGGTCTTTGGGCCTCCAATGATCATCATACTATCGGACCCATTATCATCCAACTTAATGAGAGGCTATGATTTAGTTATCACCATAATTATCTCATTTAAGGGACCTAATAATTTAGAGAATTTAATTATGAATTAAGAGAAAAGAGAAGAGATCAATCAACGAACTGTAATTCTCCCACTGATTTCACCAAGTCATTGAATCGGATTAGGATCATGCTGATCGAACTGGCACCTAGATCAGTCACACTGATCAACCTTAATGGCATGGGTCAACTCGAATCACTTGGCGATCTAATCAAAACATAATTCATCAAATTGGCCAAGTGAGATCGGTGGGAGGGTCTGCTAAGCTTGCCTTAGATACCATTAAAATGGCCAAATAAGCCGCTTCCAATTAAAAATCATCGATCGAAATGTCAAACTTATTTTAGACACCAATTGGTTAATTGATTTTGATTTGACTAATCTAATGATTTGGGTTCAACCACTGAGCCACAATCAAGGTCCATTTGGTCTAATCAAAGGCATGGACTTGACTATCTACAACTATGTATTAGAAAAATCCTGATTAATCTAATTCAACATTTGATTGAACTTAATCAATTTTTCTACATGGTCAATTAATTTTTTGATTTTGATCTTAGGTCTAACCCAATTAAAAGGACCTGATTTGAGTTAACCCATACCCTATGTTTTAGGCAAAGTCAATAGATCTTAAATCATAATTTTAGATCTAATTGATTCAACACTTAATTCTTAATTAAGTTTTGCATCAATATGGTTTAGGTTTTGAAATAATTTCTGATGTAAACTTTTTACATTAAATCATAAAATATTTTAGATCAAATCTAAATTTTCATGATTTTAAATCAAAATAATTTTGATTATGAAGATTAGATGTAACTAATTTTCTATGCAACTTGCATCATATACAATAAATCCTAGAATTTCAAAATTTAAGATTTTGCAAGAAAGTAAGTTTTTTTTTTCGCTTTTTTTTTCATGGGACCTCGTAGTAGCACCCCTACACACCATTAGAGCACCCCATTGAATAGGAAGAGAGAGTCATGTAACTCTACTTGCTCCTATGATCGGATGGTCTGGTGATTACCCAATCTGAGTATTTTGCTACTCAGATCATCTAATCGATATATAAATAACCAGATCTGAAAATAAAATATATTTAAATCTAATCTAAATAGCAAATAATCAGATCTAAAGATATATTATCAGATCTAAAAGTATATTAAATCACATCATAAAGAACCTGGCTCTGATACCAATTGAAGGAAACATGCGGTAGCACTATACATGTAATTTCAAAATTTTTTATGTAGCAGAACTATAAGATTAAACAATTTAATTTAAATTACATGCATAAGATTTAATCTAGACTACCATGCTAAGATAAATAATATGATTTAACATGCATATGAGAACTGAAAACAAAAATTTGCATCGATCTAATCGATGCTGCCATGTAGATCTAATCGTTAGATCTAACAAACAGGATCAAGAAAGTTTAGAAACCATTATCAAACTGAAAATTCTTGATCTTTGCTGGTCCAACACTTGGAAAAGATCTTCTTCAGGTTGCTTGTAGCCACATGAAGTCATTCGGCCTTTACAAATCGTCCACACGAAAACTAGTGCAGATCAAGCTCCTTGGAAGTGCTAGCTTGCAAGGATTTTAAAGGCTGATTTCTTTTTTCTTCTTCAAAAGCTTTGGATGCTCCAAACGAAGAGGGGATCTAGAGGGGAAGAGAGGAGAGGAGCTCTAGAAAAATAAAAAGCAGCAAGAGGAAATTCCCATATGGTGTCAACAATTGAAGCCCTTTTTAAATAGACAATGACCAGGGTTTTGATCCAAGAGATGGGGCGCCATAGAGTCCACACCACAACCAACTTTGGGCATCCCAAAATTTCCAAAATTAAGTCTTTGATGTGGGGAAGAGATCTGGTATCTCACACGCCCAAAAACTCTCCAAGAAAAATAAGAAAAAAATAATTTGGCTCCTTTTCTCTTTTTTTGTTTGAAAAATTCCTTTCTTTCTTATCATTTTATCTTTAATTTGGATCGCATTCGAATTAGGTAGGAGATAAGATTATGACTCATTATGCTATGCCGCCCACCCTTACTGGGCCCACTCTCATCACGCCAAAAATCTCATGCCAAAACTATTTTGGCGTTAAGAATAAAAGGCATGGGTCCAGGATGGCGCAAGAGATAAGGATAGAGTCCCTACCGATTGGAACTCTTCATTTCTAAATTAATTCTAAACCAAATCAAATCTGGTTTGAACCTAATGTTAGAAATAAATCTAATCAAATTAGGAGCCCAATTATCTCAATAAATTTCTAACTCAATTAGGAATTAGTTGAGTCCAAGCCTGATCGAATCAGGATCAAATTTCTTTTGCAATCAGGCTTGATCATATCAAATCCAATCTAAGTCGAATTGAATCCAATTCAATTAGACTTGATCCAAAGCTCTTTGTTCAATCAAATTGAGTCAATTAGTAATCTAATTACTAATTAATTTTTTATTAATAGTAGAGTCCCAGTTCAGTGGGACTCTCCTCCAAAATTCCATTCCAGTGAGACTCCTCACCAGAGTCACAATCCAATTGGACTCTTCAGCCATCAGATCTGTCTGAATCTTCTAATGTGTGTGACCCCATAGATTCGAACTTAAGCCGATATCATTGATACAACTTCCTATACTAATCGATGTAATATCTAGCAATGAGATCCGACATCCGGATAGGTCGAAAGATTACAAAGCAACATTCTAGAACTTACTGACGTATGGTTACCGTATAATTCATCCCTTTAACCCTAATGCTTAAGGTGACCTGGATTTGATTGTCAACCCTAATATAGTCGACTATATTATATTTCAACCTTTCAAATTCATCACATGGATTATCCTAGTCAAGGTTTTACTAAATTGAAATATACTGATGCATATCTCCTACTAATTCAGAGGGGTCAATTCCTTCTTGACTCACACACCGATTTGATAAGTATTTGACTGCACCTAGTATCCTTCCGTCATTGAATTAGAAACTCAGATGGTCCGGTACTAAAGTACAGTAAGTTGCTTAATTCAAAATTTAAAATTCAAAATTTTGAAATTCAAAAATTTGAAATTTGAAATTTAAAATTTGTTTGAAATTTAAAATTTAAAATTTAAAATTTGAAATTTGAAATTTAAAATTTAAATTTTGAAATTGGTATATTTAGATATACTTGATCCAAGTAGCAAGTAATCGAATTGGGTTGGTTGCCATGGCCGTCCGGTCATAGGAGAAAAGCAGGGTTTAAAGGCCCTCTCCTCCCATTCGATGGGATCTCTTATGGCAGTAGGGGTGCCGCTGCAATTATATCCCATACAGATGAAGCAGCGAAAGAAATTAATTGTAAAAGTTCAATTGTGAAATTTATCATGAATGTGTTAGATTAGATCTAAAGAAATATTCATGATTTATTTTGATTGAGTTATTTTCTGTTATGTAATTAGCAATAGGATTGCTATTTATGAAATGTGCTGATCTATTTGTGAAATGAGTCAACATATTTGGTGAACAGAAACTAAAACCTTTCAAATTTAAAAATTATTTTCGAAATGCCAAACCCTGATCCATCAGCCCAAATACTTAATTAAAAGAATTAAGTATTGTCTAATAGGTCTAGAATTATAAATTAAGACCTAAGATAATTACATAAACTTGTGGGTCAATGGGTTAGATGGATTAGGTCCATAATTGGGTTAGACCTAAGATTAGCTTAAAGAAATGGACTAAATTAGAGTAATTGGTCAAATCTAATCAAAAGTTGAATTAGATTAGGTCAAGGATACTCTAGACTCAACTCCAATAGTTGTAGTTGAATGGGTCCATGTCTTTAACTAGACCAAGATGGACTTAATTCATGGCTACGCGGTGGAACTCTATTTACTAAGTTGATCAAATTAAAACTAATGAACCGATTGGTGTCTAAGATAAGTTTGGTTGTTTGACCAGTGGTTTTTAAGCGGGAGCTACTCGCAGTGATTCGATCTCTGACGAGTTAATGGCTTATCCCCACCACTGATCTCACTTACCTGGCCAACCTGGTGAATTAGGTTTTGATTAGATCACTTGGTGATTAGGGCTCACCCATGTCATTAGGTAAATCAGTTTAACTGATTTAGGTGCTCCTAATGCCAGCTTTAATTAAATCCTTTTTAATCTGACTTGGTGAAGTCAGTGGGAGGATTGAAATTGGCTGGATATTTTTTTCTTTTTGATTCTTTAATAAAATCCTCAAAAATTATTAAGTCCTAAAAATGATTAAGTTATACTGATAACTAAGTCATAGCCTTCCATTAAGTGAGTGATAATGAGTCCATTAGTTTAATAATCATTGGAGGCCCAAAGGCCTGGTGCTTATTGACTAATGGAATTATCATTCATAATATGATAATTTGGTTTGAGTCTTTCTGATGGTGATCAGGTTGGCCGACTAAAGTCGGACCTGATCATTTATTGGTCCGATTCACCAAATCAAATCATATTAATGGTTGGACCTAACCAGATCTTTTTAGTGGAGACCAAAGCCTACTGATTAGATTCTGAGGCAAAATCAATTACTAGAAGTTGTTTAGAGAAATAACTAGTTATGAACCTACCCATAGATACACATGGGTTAACCAACCAAAGTTGGGCTCATGTGTAGTCTGTGTGGATTCTAGTACCCACTAAGGAATTAAAGTAATTCCTCGAATTGGAGGTTGAGGCTACCAGTTCGTAAAAATACTGGGAGAAACTTTAGACTAAAGTCCAAGTCTTTAGTATTTATAATTTATGTACTAATAGAGGTCTGATTTTCTTTTATGCAGCTATGGCCACTACCCTGTCCCTCCGATCATTATTAGATAATGACAAGCTCATGGGACCTAATTTCGATAGCTGGTATCGAAAATTAAAAATCATCTTTGAGCATGAGCGGATCCTTTATGTAGTAACAGATCCGACACCTGAGGAGCCAGCCCCGAATGTTAGAGGGACGATTCGAGACACTTATCAGAAGTGGCTCAACGACCAAACCACCGTTCGATGCATTATGCTGGCGGCAATGAATGATAGTTCAGCCGCAGGTTCGAGAACACCCAGCCACAGGAGATGCTTCAAATGTTGAACGACTCCTTTGGGATGCCTGACGACGGTGAAAGGCACAAAACTGTTGTGCCATTTTCAATGCTCGAATGAGGGATGGAGCCTCAGTCACTGATCATGTACTGTACATGATCGAAATGATTGAGCACCTAAGTAAACTGGGCTTTCCCTTGTACGAGCAGCTCGGTAAGGATGCTATCCTTAATTCATTGCCCAAGTCCTTCCTCCCCTTTCTTACTCATTTTCGGATGACAAAGCCTGCAGTAAACTACCACAGCTTGTTTGGGTTGCTGCAAAACTTTGAGAAGGATCACCAGCTCCATAAGGAGTCGGTGAATGTTGTGGGAGGGTCTTCTTCTTGTCGTCGACCCTTTAAGAAAGGGAAGAAGAAGAAGAATAAGAAGGTGCAGCTGCATGCTGGGACGTCTGCACAGGATCAGACCAAGAAGCACAAGCCCGACCAGAGCCAGGTGGAGTGCTTCTTTGGCAAGAAGCAGGGGCACTGGAAGAGGAACTGTCCTCTATACATTGCCTCCCTGGATCCGAACAGGCCGAAGAAGAAGCAAGGTACTTATATGATAACACCTTGCAACTTTTTCATTTGTGATACTACTGCCTGGGTATTGGATACCGGAAGTCCTTATCATATTTGTAATTCGATGCAGGGTCTGCAGGTCAGTAGGAGATTTGATGAAGGCAAGAGATTCCTGAACGTTGGAGATGGAAGCAACGTTCCAGTTCTAGCATTAGGAATCATGAACCTTGTAATCAATTCTCGAAACGTAATTCTGAGTGAATGTCACTATTGTCCAAACTTTTTATTAAATATTATTTGTGTAGGCCTTTTGGCCATGAACGGTTATCAATTTTTAATAAAAAAAAAAATTTACAATATCATTTTGAGTGGTGTTACAATGTTTGTTGGACAACTTAATAATAGAATTTACTTTCTATCACAACCTGTTAATGTGGTTCAAACCTCCGGTAAACGCCCTAGAATAGATTATGTGTTAGAAGTCTATCTTTGGCACTGTAGGCTAGGTCATATCAATAAAAATAGGATAAATAGGTTGGCTCAAGAAAGAATTCTTGAAGTAGGTGATTGTGAATCACTTCCAACCTATGAGTCCTGTCTTCTTGGTAAAATGATCAAGTCACCTTTTACTGAAAAAGGTGAGCGAGCCAGTGAACTCTTGGCTCTGGTACATTCTGATGTATGTGGACCCATGAGCTCAAGTGCAAGAGGTGGATATTTCTACTTCATAACCTTCACAGATGACCTATCGAGGTATGGATATGTTTATTTAATGAAGCATAAGTCGGAGTCGTTTGAAATGTTCAAACTATTCCGAAATGAGGTAGAAAAATAAACTGGAAAGTGTATTAAAACTCTTCGATCTGATCGAGGAGGTGAATACCTTTCCAATGATTTTCTGATATATCTTGGGAAGAATGGGATTCTCTCTCAGTGGACACCTCCTGGAACACCACAGCATAATGGTGTGTCTAAAAGGGGAATCGGACCTTGTTGGACATGGTTCGATCCATAATGGGGTTTGCTGGTCTGCCAATCTTCCTCTGGGGATATGCGCTCGAATCGACTTATTACCTTCTAAATAGAGTTTCGAGTAAGTCTGTAACCAAAACGCCATATGAGATATGGATAGGACGTAAGCCAGTACTCTCGCACCTTAGGATTTGGGGGTGTCCGACTTATGTTAAACGTTTAATTACGGACAAGCTTGGATCTAGGTCTGACAAGTGTAATTTTATAGGGTACCCAAAAGAGACCAAAGGGTATTACTTCTACCTAGCTTATGAGCAAAAAGTGTTTGTCAGCCTTAAGGCAATCTTTTTGGAAAAGGAGTTCCTTGGTGAAGGGACTGTTGCCTCTAAGGTCGAACTTGATGAAGTTCGACAGGTGAAAAAATTGATACAAGTTGCTGAACCTGAATCGGATTTGATTAGATCAGATCCGGAGCCCATTGTTCAAGCACCCTTAAGACGATCTGATAGAGTACCACGTCAACCGGACAGATACTATGGTTTCTTGGTTCGGGATGACAATCCTATCGAACTTAATGAAAATGATGAGGATCCGATCACCTACATGAATGCAATGCAGAGATCCGACTCTGAGAAATGGCTGGAGGCCATGAAATCCGAAATGGAGTCCATGAAGGTCAACGATGTGGAGACATTGGTTGACCCACCCGAAGGAGTAAAACCCATAGGGTGTAAGTGGGTCTTCAAGAGGAAGAGAGGTGCAGATGGAAAGGTAGAAACCTATAAAGTCCGTCTGGTTGCCAAGGGATATCGTCAACGTTATGGTATAGACTATGACGAGATATTTTCTCCTGTGGCAATGCTCAAATCCATTCGGATTATGCTTGCGATAGCTGCCCATCTGGAATATGAAATCTGGCAGATGGATGTGAAGACAGCTTTCCTAAATGGAGAGCTGGATGAAGAGGTGTATATGATACAACCTGAAGGATTCACATCCACAGATGAGTCTATGGTGTGCAGGCTACAGAGGTCCATTTATGGACTTAAGCAGGCATCATGGAGTTGGAACATACATTTTGATAAGACGATCAAGATGTATGGCTTCGTTAAGAACGGAGAAGAGCCATGCATTTATAAGTGGGCTAATGATCCAGTAGTAGTATTTCTTGTATTGTATGTGGATGACATTCTCTTAATCGGGAATGATGTCCCTGCATTACAGGGAATAAAGATTTGGCTGTCGTCACAGTTCTCCATGAAGGATCTGGGAGAAGCTTCCTACATCCTAGGGATGAGGATCTATAGGGATAGATCTAAAAGGTTGCTTGGTTTATCTCAATCCACGTACATTGATACTATGCTGAAGAGGTTCAGCATGGAGAATTTCAAGAAAGGCTATCTTCCGATAGGCCATAGAATTTCTCTCTCAAAGAGGAATTGTCCGACAACACCTCAAGAGAGAGAGCGTATGGGTAGGATTTCATATGCTTCGACAGTGGGATCTATCATGTACGCCATGACATGTACATGACCAGATGTGGCATACTCACTAGGGGTAGTGAGTAGATACCAATCTGATCCAGGGGAGAATCACAGGAAGGTTGTTAAAACTATCCTGAAGTATTTAAGAAATACTAAAGACCAGTGGCTTGTTTATGGTGAATTGAACTTGAGACTTATCGGGTTTACAGACTCTAGTTTCCAGTCTGATCACGATGACAGCAAAAGTATGTCGGGATTTATTTTTTACCCTTAATGGTGGGGCTATCTGCTGGAAAAGTTTCAAGCAGCATACAGTGGCTGATTCAGTTTGCGAGGCAGAGTATGTCGCCGCATCAGATGCTGCCAAAGAAGTGGTGTGACTGAAAAAATTCATCACCGAGCTCGGAGTAGCACCCTCCCTTGTTGGTCCAGTTCTGCTCTACTGTGACAGCTCTGGAGCCATTGCTCAGACGAAGAAACCAAAAGCACACTAGCGGACGAAGTATATTCTGCATCGCTACCATCTCATCCGAGAAATTATGGATCGAGGTGATGTCGATCTTCAGAAGATCGACGGGAAGGAGAACCTGGCTGACCCATTCACTAAAGCCATTGCGGTGAAGGAGTTCGACAACTACAAGTTGAAGATGGGTATTAGATACTGCACCGATTGGCTTTAGGCCAAGTGGAAGATTGTTGGGAATAGTATCCCAAAGCTAATCATCAGTCTGTTGATGGTTGTGTTCATTTTTATATTTGTACATGAATTATAAATTAATAAAAATTATTTTGATATTTTTCATCATAAAATATTTTAACTTCTGATGAACTCATATGTTGTGGTGAAGTCCTTAGGACTATTTAGACTCGACAAAGGAGGATTTGTCATTTAGTCCTTAAATCTATTCACGACCAAATGATATGTTGTTACCAAGGACGACAATGTTTATCAAGCATAGGTCGTTGTGTACCATATAGGTTGGTTGTCCTCTTAACCAATGAGTGTGGAGACACTGGTATGGCATACAGGTGAGATGTAAGGGTACATCTGCACTGAACGTGACCGACTCTGGAGCTATTTCTACTGTCAAGATTTGCTCCAATGGAATATGGGTATAAATGTCTCTCCGACCTAAGACCGCCATGATGACTTGCAAGCAACTCACTGCACTTAGGCACTGGACTACCTGAATTTCTAATTCAGTGACGGAAGGCTGCTGGGTGTAGTCAAGTACTTGACTTGTCGGTGTGTGTGTCAAGATGGGATTGACCACTCCAGTTTAGGAGCTCTGTATAGTTGTATTTTAATTTAGCAAAATCTTGGCCAGGGTAGTCCTTGTGAGGAGTCACAGGACTGTTTGAGTTGAGCACGATTCGGATGATCTGATCAGGATTGACAGTTTAACCCTGAGTCATCCTAAACACAGGGGTCAAAAGGATGAATTATACAGTAACCATATTCATGTAGGTTCTGAGTGTTACGATTGTGACTCTTCGACCTATCCGGACGTCGGGTACCACTGCTAGATGGTCACTTCGATTAGTACAGGAATTGGTTCCTGTGCTACCGGCTTAGGTTCGAACCTGCGGGGTCACACACATTAGAGATTTCTATCTGATCTGATGGCTGATGTAGAATCCTACATGTTTGGAACTCAGTGATCGAGAATTAGGATTTTCTGATCATGAGTTCCACACATTATGGGTACCGGGGTCAAGAGTCCCACTGGTTGGGACTTTTCTATCATGGTTACATATCGATGAATTCTGATGTCCGATTGCCCATCGAATTTGGACTCAGTATTTATTAGAGATTTAATTAATAATTTGATCACTAATTAACTCAATTTGATTGAGTAATTATTTTTGGATCAAGTCCAATTGAATTGGATTCAGTTGGGTTTGACCCGATTAGGTTAAGAGTTGACCTAATCGTCAAGATGGTTTGGTCCCTGATTTGATCAGAGATTGGACTTAGTCAATTTCTGATTTGATTAAAATTTTATTGAGCCTAATTAAGTCTAATTAAGTTGGATTTAAATTAGTCTAATTGGACCTAACTTATTTGGTTCAATTAGGTTGGTTTAAATAATTAAACCACCTTGACCCAATCTCCATGCACCACCTCACTTCCATTGCACCCATTTGAATTCATGAGAAGGAACTTCTCATAAATTTTTTCCTCACACCAAGCCCTCTCCATGCCCCACTTTAATGTGCCAAATGAATGGATAAGGATGATTGGTTGGCCATTCAAATTCAAAATAAAGTTTGAATTTGAATGGGCAATCAATCTTTGCGCCTTATCCCTTTTTTTATGCTCCATTTATTACATGAGAAAAGGTTTCTCATGAAATCACTCCATGTACAATTTAAGCCATGCCTCATGCCTTTAGTGGATAAGGGATGAGTTGGTGTCCATTTGAATTTAAATTTGATTTGAATTCAAATGTGCAATTGCTCATCTTTATCCTTTCTTTTGGATAAGACGTTTGATGTTGTTATAAAAGGAGAAGAGTGGGGCGTGCAAGAAGAAGATTTTTGGAGAAAAATTTTGGGGCGTGAGGAAGTCTTGTGCGTGAGAAGGAAATCCATATCCTTCCAAGAGAAAAAGAAAGAAAAGAAAGAAAAGTGGGTGCAAGATTTTCAGTGAGTTCCCTAGAGTTTTAGCCTGGGGTTCGGGAAGTGAGAAAGTGAGCTACGAGTGTCGTGAGCCCACAAAATCTCAGGGAGATCTTCAACATCTTCTCAAGCACATCTTTTGACGATCCAAAGTGTCCAAAAAATCGACAGACATCGATCAAAAGAGTTCGATCAGCATCGACCGTCAAAAGGACTCTACAACAAGCTAGCACTCATGAGGAGTCGATCAGATCGGAAGCTTCGTATGGATGATCCATAGAGGCCAGACATGCTGTGTGGCTGTGTCACGATGATCAGACTCTCCCGACAGTGATCAGATTGTGGCGATCTACTACCCGCACAAAGGTATTGTGTTCTGAACACATTACAGTAAAGTGTTTACTGTTTGAATTTGAAATTTAAATTTAAATACATGCATACTATATATCATATTTAGATCCTAGTATAGGATAAATTTTTATTAATTAATTAGATTAATTAATAATTTTTGCTATAAAATAGTGATTTTGAAAAAGTTTTAAAATTATCATTTTACCCCTGCATTGAATTCCCATAGATCGAGCTTCACTCGGCCCTTTTTCAACTGCGGACTTGCTAGAGTCCCCCACCTGCTGCTGCTTCATGGCCTCCTCGTCCTTCATCTTGAAGGCTTCTTCTACTCGGACATATCCTTCAGTCCGAGCCAGCAAATCAGCAAAGTCCCTGGGATATTTCTTTTTCAGAAAAAATAGAAGATCGTTCTTTTGAAGACCGCCCTTCAGGGCAGCCATCGCGATCGATTGGTCCAAGTTTCGAACCTCCAGTGCGGCGACGTTGAAGCAGTTGACGTAGGCTCGAATGGATTCCCCCTCCTTCTGCTTGATGTTGATAAGGGACTCCGAACCTCTCTGGAGATGCCGGCTGCTAACAAAATGAGCCACGAACTGGTGGCTCATCTGATCAAAGGAGAAGATAGTACCCGACTTCAGTGCCGAGTACTAATTTCTTGCTGCTTCCTTTAAGGTAGATGAGAAAACTCGGCACAGGATGGCATCTGGCACACCATGGAGCAGCATCATTGTCCGGAAGACCTCCAAGTGGTTAACCGGATCCGAGGTTCCGTCGTAGCTTTCGAATTGGGAGAGCTTGAAGTTTGGCAGGATCAGTTCCTGCATGATCATTTGAGAGAAAGGAGGGTTAGTACAGATGTTCTCACCATAAGTAGGGGGAGTATGGCGGAGCTCTTCGATCCACCAGTTCATCTCCTAGAGCCTTTGATCCAGGAGGTCCTCTCGACTGTGAGTCTCGAGGGTCTTCTGGTAGAGTGGAGGTAGGGATCCTCCGGGAGTGAAATCATGATCAGACTGAGGGCTCTCCACCCTCGGATTCCTCTTTTCGGGGAAGACAGGACGACTGGCCCAAGTGGCCCGCCCTACTATCGGATCTTAAAACTCCGATGATGCTTTTTCCAACCGCACTGACGCCTGCAGCTATTGTTGCTGCTGCTGCAAGGCTTGCACTGCTTCGGTGAGGCCTCTGACCTACTGAACCAGCAGGTCGAACTGCTCCATACCGACCGTCGTTGTCGGAGGAGGAGGAGGAGCCTGGAAAACTAGAAGCGAGGTCGGAGCCTGAGATCTGGCTGCGGAGGCCGTGGATCGACTGGTGGATGCCTTTCGGAGAGGCATCAGGTGGAGATCTAGTTGGGAAAGGAGAGGAAGACGTCGGAGAAGATGACTGGAGGCAATCCCATTGAGCACTCCTTCAAGAACAAGGGTACTGCGAAGACACAGGCCCCTTCTTCTAGCGCCAATTCTATTGGTGCAGAATTCCGCCGAAGTCGGAGTTGCTGGAGTCGAGATGACCGCGGCCGCCGTCGGGACCTGCAAGGAAAGTCTAAACCGGAGTTGGATGTGCTCCGGCAAGATCCTCCGATGCTCAAGTCAGTACTCTGCTTCAACAGAAATGGAGTGCTCGAGTGGAAATTTTAGCAAAGTTTTGAGATAGAGTTTTATGCTCAGAGAAGAATGTATCTGGGGTCCCTTTTTATAGACGGAGAGCATAACTGATTGACAATGACGTCTGTAATCGCCTGGTAGTGGGCTATTCAGAGCCACCCTGAGTTTGTTACGGAGAGTAGTGGTGTCAGGAGTTGTTCAGGGTCATGTGGAATTTGTTACGGAGAGTGGAGTGGTGTCCATTATCATGACTTGCCAAAGAGTGGTGGAGCCACATGGAATTTGTTGCAGAGAGTGGAGCAAGGTAGTAGCCACTGTAGTGACTTGTCAGAGAGTTCGGATCTGTCGGCTGGAGCTCGATTGGGATATCTGATGGAGCGGAATAGCTCTCTATCCTGTCAATCTAGGAGAAGCTCGGATGTTTTTGAGACTGCTGATGAGTCTACTGTTGTCGGATGCCTTAGGCGCTGATGCTACAGGCGGGAGTCATCTGCTGTAGAAACTCGGATGGAGGCTTTCTATCGGTGAAGTCTGGTAGGAGTCCGATTGCTAGGGAAGTCCGTCTGAGATTTGCCTCTTGTGGAAGCTCGTCTGAAGATTATCCATCGGAGATGTCCGATTTCATGAGGGATCTGGCGGAGGGTCGGCCAGTGTTGGACCTCGGATGGTGTTGGGGAGGTTCGGCAGACACCGGGGGTGATCGATCGTTGTAGAGATCCGGCTGCCGAAGTTCGTCCATCGTAGAAGCTCATCTGATATCCACCCATTTGGATGGAGTCTGGTCCTTGTAGAAGGCCAAAAGGGGACTGCTTATTGTAGAAACTGGGTCGAAGATCGGTTGTCGTGGGAGCTCGGAGTAGCGACCTGGTCGGTGGTCCTGTCCCATTGTAGAAGCTCATCTGGGATCCGTCCACTGTAGGAACTCGATTGAAATATGTCTGTAATAGAAGTTCAAAAGAAATTTGTTTACAGTAGAAGCTCGGGTGGAATTCGCTTACAGTAAAGATCCGAAGTAGACCGCTTGTAGTAGAAGTTCGGAGCAGACCGCTCATAATAGGAGTTCGGTTGGAATCCTGAAGGTGGTCGACCACCGTAGAAACTTGGATGGAGTCTAATTATTATAGAAATCTCGTTGTCGAAGAAGCTCGGATATTGACGAAGTCTGGAAGAAGTTCAGAGAATAGTTGATCACTGTAGAAGGTCGGCTGATAGTGAGACCTAGAGAGCTTGTGGAGTGGCCCGGTAGATGGATGGAGAGGCTCCTTGTCGGAGAAGTCCGAAAGCTCGGACGGTCGAGGGGGTTTAGAGAGATGCCACACAAGGTCGGAAGCCGAAAAAGCCCTGGAAGGGTCGGTCTTTTACAAACTTCGGTTGGGGGGTATTTTATACCCAATAATTATAAATTAATAATTTTTAAAATTCAAACTATCAATCTGATTGATAATTCGAATATGATCCAAACTATTGATCAGGCCATGCTCTTTTTGTGTGTGATCCCTCAGATTCTATTCTATCTAGTAGTGAGACATACTGTGATCTCTATCATAGTATCATCGTAACTCTTTTTGATAGGTTAGAACGATTTCAACTCACGTCAACAAACATCATTGATCTGAAAATGATCTTAGTAAGTTCTCACGATCTACTAGTAACGCTTAGCAGCATATAGTGGTAATCCAGCAAGACAGAAAGATGAACCCCTAGGTATAGTTATCGTGTGATACAATCCCTCTATCGTGAGTTCCGACTTAATGGAGGTCATGGAGAACTCGTCAAATCCCATCATCCGTCATATGCTAGATTGGCTCGACTCGAGTTCATCTATGAATCCCGTAAAATCTTTTTTTCAGTATTCACACTTACTCTGACTAGAGATTTTCTGAACTTAGTCTTACAAATCACATAGGACTTCTCCTTTTCTATCAAGATCGATAGATTTCATCTAGGTACATCTTACTCCAAACAACGAACTTGAACCTACAATAGCCAACATACACAGTAAGGACCCGAATGGCTAGAGACCAAGAAAATATGCAGTCAAACTAAATAGCCTTACTGTGAATAGCCAACACACCGCAAGTTAAAGGATCAGTCACACCATTGCAGCATCAAAACAAAACCACTAACGAGTGAGTAGACATCCAAGTGATTTTTCATATTGGTCACGCTCAATGCAAGTTATTCTCTAACAATCACCTGCACTCTCACCTCAGTGTCTTTACACCGCAAACTCGAGACTCATCTGTCCTAAGGGAGATGATCCGTGTACCGATCTTGAATGGATTGATCACTGTCCTCTATGATGATCCTTCGATTGAAAGTATTTAGAAATTAACTACTAATGATGTATGTCTCAAATTTTTAATACCTTGAGAATATACAAAATTATCTTTGTTAATTTTTAGGATAAATTATGGACACAAATATATGATTGATTATAAAGACTACCTATCAAGTACAAAACATATCCTAGAAAAAGATATGTGTCAGCTAAGATTGGCTTCTAGGGCACACATCTAATAGCCTGCTCAATAGCAAGAATAGAGTCCCTTGAACTTTTCAAGGTACCCTCAGCAATGTCTAGCATATTGATCAATTCGAATAAGTTGCAGTCCAATTTGTTCATATGGAAGTTTATGATAATTTGTCCAAACAAACTAATCAGAGATTAGAGGATCAAATTTATCTTTAATTTCCTCTGCATATTAAGTTCGAGCTTCTCAAGCTTCTCAAGATCTTTGATCATTATCATACAATGATCGTGGGCTGACTGCCCCTTGTGCATCTTCATATTGAATAACCGCTTGGACAATTCAAAGTGCAAAAATTCGGCTCTACTCACCATACAATTCTTATAGGTGAGTGATCATAGCATGGATAGTGGGCATATGCTCATGCTGGCTTTGTAACTCGTTTGACATGGAAGTCAATATATAGCACTTCATCCTAAGGTCATCATCCATCCACTTGTCCAGAGCAACTATTTGCTCTACCGCAAGACAAGCTGGTAAGGCTGGACTATTCTGGTTGAGTACATACCCAATTTTTTCTGATGTCAGGACTATCCTGAGGTTTTTGAGCTAGATTTTATAATTTATATTAGTCAGTTGGTTGGTTTCAAGGATGCAGACTAATGGGTTAGAGGCCGACATTGTTCATCTACGAGAGTAGAGGTTCTAGTTAGATATTTATACTTAAAATTTTATTTGCTCTAGAAATTTTTAGATGTAAAAAGACTCTCACTATTTTTTTGAATTTTGATACTTTCTAGATGAAAAATAAAAATCCAACATGACCAATGCAAGATTTCTAGTAAGTGCTGCGGTCCTACCAATGCCATGTACCTCACCTAACAATTATTGGTGACACGTATACGATGCATAGGCAACTCTTTGTCCAGATGCTTCTCTAAATATATTACAGCGACTTGGTCTCTAAGTCATGAGAGTTCAGATAACACATATTACTCCACTCCTTAGTTAAGCCTGATCCACCATTCATAAGCGGGTATGAAGCTATCATTTACTCTCTCAGATAACACATATTGGGCCCAACTCCATCTTCACCCTAGAGCAACTCTTTGCTAGTAGAGTGGTTCCATGTTTCTGATGTAACTGAACTACTGTAACTAGCCAAGAACAGTCAACACTAGTACCACGCTCGCACTTCTACAATGTTGGAAGACCATAAGGTTTAATATTAATTGAAGATGTTTAGGTTAGGTCTCATCTAATCAGTCATCGCATGATCGATCTAATTGACATGGGCTAAATGAAAACATCTTAGCAACTAATGAACTCAATCATCTAATTGGCCAGGTAAGTGAGATTGGTGGGAGGGTACGCCATTAACTCATCATAGACAAAATTATCTAGGTGAGTAGCCTTCCAATTAAAAATCATTGATCGAGACTTGCCTTAGACACCAAATAGCTTATTAGTTTCAATTAGTCGGCTTAGGTGAATTGGGTTCAAACCATAAAGCCAGATTAGGTCCTTGGTTGACTCGATTTTACATGTGGGGTTTAATCGACTCAATCTACAATACTTATAGAATCATAAGCTTAATTGATCTAAACCAAATCAATATTTGACTTGGTTTAATCAACAACTACATCGATTTTAATCAAATATGATTTAATCATAACCTAGGATGCAATCCTAATGTAAAACTATCCATGCCCAACAATTCATGCACACACTAATTTCAGATCATGAAAATAATTTTCAGATCTAAATTTATTGCATAAAAAGTAAGTTTTTGATTTTTAAAATACTTTCAAAATATGTATACAATTATATATTATATACATAAAAAATTTTAGATTTTTCAAAAATCAATTTCAAATCTAAACATACCATCATATATTACATATATGAAAAATTTAGGTGGCAGAAATTTAATTTCTAACCTATGCATACTTTCATATATTGTATATATGAATAAAATCTAGATCTAAAATATTTTTTAGATCTAAACATAAATATATACATCACATGTATAAACTAAAATCAAAATTTTGAAAATAATTTTTAAAATTTTTATGCTACTTTCATACATATGAACATGTGGCTCTGATACCACTGTTGGATTTTCTATAGGTGCTAGTATATGTGGATTTTAAAATTTTTCTAAATTCAAAATGGAATAAAAAAATTAGATTAAAATACTTTTAATCTAAGCATGCATTCATCATATGCAAGTACTTATGGATCTAGTTCATATGCTGAAAGCAACATAAACATATTTTAGGATGAATGAATGAAAGTCTGTGATCAATTCACATACCTGAATCACTTTCCCTTTGCTTCAAACCTATAATTGGGATTGAATCTAATTCAATCCTTGGATCTAGGGCTGAACAGGTTCTAAATCAGCAGCACAAGCATCCTGCCTCTATGGATATGCACAGGGCCGATTTGGATAGATCCTCTGGACTCCTGTTTGCTTGAACTAAAGGCCTGAATAGGCTTGAGCCAAGCTTGGATAGGGATCAACCCTTGAATTTTTTTAATCTTTCTTTCTTGATTTTTGAAGAAACTAAGAACCTTTCTTGATCCCTCAACTAATCAAAAAGAATAACAACCAAGATGTTGAGATTTGATGTCTTGATATTCGATCCATATTAAGTCCACAACGAGATCCAGGATAACAAATGGAGTCCAACGAGCTCAAGAACAGCTCGAACAGTGAAGATACGTATGAAAGAAGATTGAAGAAGGTGGCACGATGCACGAGGTGATGGTGGGCCGACAGCGGTCGGTGGTAGCATGGCTGGGCTCGGCAGAGATGCGCGCGTGCACAGGCATGTGCGGCCCAGTGCGCAGGCAGGCCCAGTGTGTGTGGGTGCCCAGGCCCAGTGCCTGCATGGTCCACCATGGACCGTAGGGTGCTAAGAGATCCATGGAGACCGTGTGGACCGATCACGCAGTCCACACGTGGTCTATGATATTTTTTGCATGATCTAACGACTCTGAAGTGAGTCGTTCATGATCGGACAGTTGAGGATAATTTCAAGTTTGATCAGGTGATCGATGGCCCTGATGTATACGATCGAACGGCTCTGGTGCAAGCCAGTCATAATCAGACGGCCACAGATAGTTTTGAAATTGATTGAAACTCTGTATTCCTACTGAAACAGTATTTTTGAAATTTTGGAGCCTATATAGCTCTGATTGATGAGCTATTTATTGCATTGGAGAGCTGGTAATGTTCTAGAGGTGTAGAAAGACTTTAAGAGAGATTTTAGAGAGCTTTTATGAAGATTTTGAGATTTTTTGTTGAGAGACTCTTGTACAAAGATGGAGTGGTGAGTTTTTCTTGTATTGATTTTATTTTATTCTCTCATAGTGAAGCTTGCACACTTCGTAGAGGTAGGCTTGAGGTGGATCCATGTATTTGTATTGTGTTTCTTGTTTTATTCCTTCTTTTTTCCTGCTACACCGTGTGGTACCGGATCCTACACAATAACTAGTATCAAAGCAAGATGGTGCCAAAGCATAGGTTACAGCAATGGTGGTCGAGATGGAAGATAGAAAAGATAAGCACAATCAAATTGGAAATCAATAGGTTTGATGGAAAGAGCAATTTCTCCTTGTGACAGGCAAGGGTGAAAGATGTGCTCATCCAGCAAGGGTTGATCGATGTTTTCTTATACGAAGAAAAGTCGACCACCATGGAGGTGCAGGATTGGAGGCAGCTTCAAATGCAGGTGGTGAGACCGATCCACTTGTGCCTAGCGGATGAGGTGATGATCCATGTGCTTGGTGAGACTTCTCCAATAATGCTATGGTCAAAGCTCGAGGAGTTGTACATGATGAAGTATCTCATCAATACCCTCTTCCTCTGAAGGCAATTCTACCAGCTACGAATGATTGAGGAATAGAGCATGTAGGAGCATCTCTGTCGCTTCCATAAGATCCTCACCGACCTCCTCAGTATTAGTGAGAAAGTTGAAGAGAAGACCAAGGCATTGGTCTTGCTAGCGTCGCTTCTCTCTTTGTATGAATCCTTAGTGACTGCTCTTTTAATGATAAAAAATACCATCAAGATGGATGAGATCACCACGATGATTCTCTAGAACGAGGTTCTTAGGAGGGAGAACCCAGCTTCGAGCTCAGATAGCGACAGCTCAGCTTTGATGGTTTTTGAAGGAGCAAGAGGTAGCAGACAGAGCGATAGGAGATTATGATGAGGACGGTCCAAGTCCAGGATGAGAGACTTGAGCAAGATCAGATGTTACCAGTGTGATGAGTTGGGGCATCTAGTCAGAGATTGCCCTCAACTCAGAGATCGGACGAGGGCTACTGCAGCGACGGTCAGTAGCGAGTCAGAAGATGATATCCTAGAGATATCTGACGAGATATCTACTTCTTTTCAGTAGTGAATTTTAGATTCTACATACACCTATCATGTATGTTGTAGAGAGGAGCAATTTCACTCCCTCCAGAGCAGTAAGAGCACTATTTATCTATCGGATGGATCGAGTTATGCGATCATAGACATCGGGATGGTCAGCTAGAGGACACATGATGGTGCAGTGAGGAGATTGAGAGAGATTCGATACATATCCAATTTTAGAAGAAATCTTATCTTATTAAGCAGACTAGATTCGAGAGGCTACAGGATGGTAGCTAGTGGAGGAATCCTAAAGGTGTTGCACGGTGATAGGATTATTCTGGAGGAAAAGAAAAGGATGAGAGGATATTACTATCTAACCGAGAGTCCAGTATGAGGTGGAGCTTTAGGAGCCAGGAGGAGCCTAGAGTGAGGTGGAGCTCCAGGTAGAGGTGGATCGGGCACTAGATAGGAGACTCGGAAGGACGAAAGGTGACGTCGCAGAGTGAAGTTTCTATTACCGTAGGAGACTTCTCTGAGCAGATCTTTGGTCAGAGTGGGCACAGTCCATGATGGAGGTGGGATCGAGCGATCAGGCTCGACTCCCATATTTGCCCATCCATGAGATAGTAAGCATGGCCCAAGGTGTGAGGGTGAGATAATTCACAGACTCTCAAAGACAGATGGAGGTCGAATATCGAGTCAAGATTGAGATTGTTGGATTTGATACCTCAAGATTCGATCTATATTGAGTCTACAATGAGGTTCAGGATGACGAACGGAGTCCAACGAGCCCAAGAACAGCCCAAATAGAGTCCAGACAGTGAAGATACATGCGAAAAAAGATCAAAAAAGATGGCATGATGCACGAGGTGATGGCGGGTCGGTAGTGGTCGATGGTGGCACGATCGGGTCCGATGGAGATGTTGTTGAAAACTATGTCCCAAAGCCAATCATCAGTCTGTTGACAGTTGTGCTTATCATTGTAATTGTATATGAATTATTAAATTAATAAATATTATTTGATTTTTCTCATCACTGTGTATATCTCATTTTGAACTCCTGTTATGTGATGAAGCCTTTAGGACTATTTGATTCGATATAGGAGGATATATCATTTAGTCCTTAAACTTTAAGTTCATGACCAAATGATATACTATTATTAGGATAATAGCTATATTAAGTATAGATCATTGTGTGCCATGTATGTTAGTTGTCTTCTTAACCAAAGAGTTTAGAGACACTGGCATGGCATGCAAGTAAGATGTAGGAGTATATCTCACTGAACGTGACCAATTACTGAACACTTTACTGTCAAGAGTAGCTCATGAAAGATATGGGTATAAGCATCCCTCCGACCTGAGATCATCATGGTGACTTACAAGCAACTCACTATACTTTGATGTCGAACTACTTGAATTTCTAATTCAATGATGAAAAATTTTTGGACATAGTCTAGACTTGCAAAGTTGGTATGTGAATCAAAATAGAATTGATCCCTCTGAATAAGTAGGAGTTAATATATCAGTGTGTTTCAATTCAGTAAAATCTTGATCGGGATAATCCATATGATGAATTTTAAAAATTAAAATATAATGTAGATGATCATATCAAGATTGGTAGTTAAACCCTAGGTCACCTTGAGTATTTTAGTCAAAGAGATGAATTATACGGTAATCATATGCCAATAGATTCTTGAATGATGCTTTGCAATCTTTCAACCTATCCGGACATTGGGTATCATTGCTAGATGGTCACTTTGATTGGTATAGAAAGATTGTTGCCATACTACTAGCTTAGATTCGAACTTATGGGGTCACACTCAAAAAAAAATTCTAACTGATCATATGGCTGATCAACGATTAAGAATCGTTCAAGGATAAAACAGTCAATTCGATTGATGATTAACCCTATGCAAAAGTTACAATAAATCAATTCACTAATTATTGATGAATTATGAAAGGATTGATTAAAAATTAGATTGTTAATTAATTTAATTTGATTAAACATTAAGGTTTGGATCGAATCTAATTGAATTAGATTCAATTTGGTTTGATCCGATTAGGTTATGAGATGACCTAATCGCTAAGGGTGTTCGATTCCTGATATGATCAGAACCTAAGCTCGATTAATTTTTAATTTGATTAGGATTTGATCAAAGCTATTTGCTATCTAATTAAATTAGGTTTAATGATCTAATTAGATTTAACCTAATTTGATTGGGTTAAGAATCTAATTGGATGAGAAAAATAATTCGAATTCGAATCGCTTGCACCTTCTTTATCTGTGCCCTCTTATTCTTCATATGAGAAATATTTTATATAATTTTTTTTTATGCCTAGAAGCCTTTTCCACATCTTTATCTGAGTCCTTTTGAATTAAAAATTGGTTAGTTTAAATTTGAGTTTAAATTGGTTTGAATTTGAATAAAAATCTAGAGTCCAAATTGAGTTGGACTCTCCTCTTCATGCCACCACATTTCTCCATGCATAAAATATTTTTGTGTGAGATGTTTTGCATTATTCTAATGTTGGTTGACCCCTCTCTGATTTTGTAAGATAAAAATAAATTTTAGTTAAAAATTTAATTCAAATTTGATTTAAATTAGTGATAAAGATCAACCAACACTTGAATTTAAACCAAAATTATCTTATTCTTATCCTTATTTTCCATGGGATGCCAACCTTAAAAGGTGATCAATTTTATACAAGATTAGAAGTGATTTTTAGTGTAAGAAACTTGAGAGAGGGGACATAAAAAGTTGAGAGTGGGTTAGGCTTTCGTGCATGAGAAACAGGGGAAGTGTTCTTCCTCTCGAGTGTGAGATGTGGGTTCTAGGGTTTCATCTCTAGGTTTTGTGAGAAGAAAAATATAAGTGTAAGTCTTATCCAATCTTTCATACCACCACCTCCTCATAAAACTTTATCTTCTGATCTGGATGAGTTCAGAAGATCCGAAGAAAGGAGCTTGGATCAGCCATCCAGAGCCTCCGATGTGAGCTAGCACTCCCGCAAAGGAAGATCTGATCAGAGCTTCGAGTGGATGATCTGTAGAGGTCGGACGACCTGTGTGGCTGCTCGATATCAGTGAGAATTTTGTACCATACTTACTAGTAGTGGAGATCATTGATCCTTGAAAAGGTGATGAGTTTTGAACTCTACCTATATAATCTAAAAGTTAGATCAAATTCAGGATATCGATATGATCGATACAGTTTTCTATTTTTTATCAAATTTTATATATAAATTTTTAATATCGTAAATTCTTAATGATAGTTTAGATCTGATTTAAGGCATATTTAGAAGATTAAAATATTTAATTTTTTATTATTCTGTTATAAAATTTTAAAAATACATGCTTTGAACTATCTATTTTTCCATCAGATGGTATCAGAACCAGGTTTTCTTATGCATGAATTTTTTACATATAATCTGATTTTAATTATTTAGATTAGATCTAAATAGTTAATTTTAAATCTGAGTAGTATAGTAATCTGATTGGATAGATCCTTATAGCCATCCGATCATAGGAGAAATCAAGATTTCACTATTCTATTTACCCATTCGATGGGATCTCCTATAGCATGTAGAGATACTGTGCGGTCTTTTCTATGATGATGAACAATAAAAAAAATTATAAAATTTTATTTTAAATCTGAAATAATGTATATTAAATCTAAAATTAGAGTCTTGATCATTAGATGATTGATTGTAAAAATATTTTATAAAATTAAAAACTATTTTCAAACACCAAATCCGAATCCATATCAGTCCAAAACTTAATTAAGTGAGAATTTTAATATCATAAAATTCGAGTGGATGATCTGATCAGAGCTTCGAGTTGATGATCTGTAGAGGTCAGACGATCTGTGTGGCTGCTCGATATCAGTGAGAATTTTGTACCATGCTTACTAGTAGTGGAGATCATCGATCCTTGAAAAGGTGATGAGTTTTGAACTCTACCTACATAATCTAAAAGTTAGATCAAATTCAGGACATCGATATGATCGATGCAGTTTTTTATTTTTTATCAAATTTTATATATAAATTTTTAATATCATAAATTTTTAATGATAGTTTAGATCTAATCTAAGGCATATTTAGAAGATTAAAATATTTAATTTTTTATTATTCTACTATAAAATTTTAAAAATACATGCTTTGAACTATCCATTTTTCCATCAGATGGTATCAAAGCCAGGTTTTCTTATGACATAATTTTTTTATATATAATCTAATTTTAATTATTTAGATTAGATCTAAATAGTTAATTTTAAATCTGAGTAGTATAGTAATCTAATTGGATAGATCCTCATAGCCATCCGATCATAGGAGAAATCAGGATTTCACTATCCTATTTACCCATTCGATGGGATCTCCTATGGTGTGTAGGGGTACTGTGCAGATCTTTTCCATAATGATGAATAACAAAAAAATTATAAAATTTTATTTTAGATCTGAAATAATGTATATTAGATCTGAAATTAGAGTCTTGATCATTAGATGATTGATTGTAAAAATATTTTACAAAATTGAAAACTATTTTCAAACACCAAATTCGAATCCATATCAGTCTAAAACTTAATTAAAAATTAAGTAATCTAGATTTGAGAATCAAAGATCTGAGGCATTAATTTTATAACTCATGGGTTAACGGGTTAGCTCGAGTCAAGTCCATTTAACTGGGTTAGAGCTAGGATTAGAAATCATTGATAATGGACCATATTAGTAATTGATTAAATCTAATTAAAAGTTAATTATGATTGGGTCAATTTTTTCTCTTGATCAATTTCAATAGATATAGTTGGTCAAGTTCATATCTTTGATTAGACCAATATGGACTTGATCGTAGCTCCGTGGTCGAATCCAAGTCTATAAGTTGATCAAATTAAAAATGACTAACCAGTTGGTGTCTCAAGTAAGTATGGCAGCTTTGATCGGTGATCATTAATTAGGAGCTACTTGCATAGATTGAGTCTATATCGAGTTAATGATATATCCCTTCCATCGATCTCACTTATCTGACCAATATGGTGAATCATGTTTTGATTAAATCACTTAATGATTGGAGTTGACCCATGCTAACTAAAAAATCAGTGTGACTGATTTAGGTACCCCTAGTTCGACTTGTCTTGAGTTCTCTTCATGACTTGGTGAAGTCAGTGGGAGGATTTATGACTGGCTGGCTGGACCAACTTTTACCAAATTTTTTTTAATCTGACTTGGTGAAGTCAGTGGGAGGATTAAGATTAACTGGTCAAATCTTTTCTTATCTCTCAATTCAACTAATTAAATCTTCTAAAATTGTTAGGTCCCTAAAAATGAAATAGTTATGGTGATAACTAGATCATAGCCTCTCATTAGATTGGATGATAATGAGTCCAACGATTTAGATAATCAATGGAGGTGCCACATGCCTGGTGCTTATCTGGTTGTCGGAATTATCATTCATAATATGTTGTTTTAGTTGTGTCTTTCTGATGATGGTCAGGTTGGCTAAGCCAGACTTGGGTCTGGTCACTCGTTTGTTAGATACACTAAATTTTGGTATATTAATGGTTGGATCTAACTAGAACTTTTAGTAGAGGTACCACATACCTGCTGAAGAGGTGTCTGGGATAAAATTGAATACTAAAAATTATTTGATGAAACAATTGGTTAAGAACCTATCCATGGGTACATAAGGGTTGGCTGAGCCACACTTGGGCCCATGTGCAATCCATGTGGATTCTAATACCCACTAAAAAATTAGTGTAATTTTTTGAATTGAAAGTAGAGGCTATCAATTCGAATAAAATAGTGAAAAAATCTTTAGACTAAAATCCATGTCTCTAGGCTTAATCAATTCATATACTAATTAGGTTCTGATTTTTCTTTTGGAGTTACGGCCACCACCTTGTTGCTCCGATCACTATTTGATAGTGATAAATTGATGAGATCAAATTTTGATAGCTGATATCGAAAGCTCAAAATTCTCCTAGAGCACGAATGGATCTTGTATTTGTTAACTGATCCGGTATCGGAGGAGCCAGCTTCAAATACATGTAGCTCGATCAGAGACACTTATCAGAAGTGGCTCAATGATTAGACTATGGTTCATTATATTATTCTGACGGTGATGAATGATGAGTTTAGCCATCATTTTGAGAATGCTCAGCCACAGGACATGTTGCAAATATTGAACGAGTCTTTTGGCACATCCGACGATGTTGAAAGGTACAAGACTAGTTGTGCCATCTTCAACGCTCGAATGAGGGAAGGAGCATCAGTCACTGATCATGTATTGTATATGATCGAGATGATTGAGCGCCTAACCAAGCTTGACTTTCTCCTACATGAGCAATTGAAAAAAGATGCTATTCTGAACTCTCTGTCCAAGTCCTACCTCTCTTTTCTTACTCATTTTTGAATGACAAAGCCTACAGTTAACTATCACGGTTTGCTAGGGTTGCTGCAAAACTTTGAGAAGGATCATCAGCTCCGAAAGGAATCGATGAATATCGTGGGAGGGTCTTCTTCTGGACATCGACCCTTTAAGAAAGGAAAAAAAATAAGAAGAACAAAAAAAGGGTGCAAAGTGCTGGGGCACCCAAGCCCAGTCAGACCAAGAAATCTAAGTCCAACTAGAGTCAGGCGAAATGCCTCTACTGCAAGAAGCAGGAGCACCAAAAAAGGAATTATCCTTAATACATTGCCTCCCTGGATCCGAACAGGCCGAGAAAGAAGCAAGTTATTGCTAGACAAGGTAATTATATGATAACACCTTGTAATTTCTCAATTTGTGATTCTACTACCTGGGTATTAGATAACGAAAGTTCTTTTAATATTTGCAATTCGTTGCAAGGTCTGCAGGTCAGAAGGAGATTTGAAGAAGGCGAAAGGTTCCTTAATGTTGGAGATGGAAGATCAGTTCCAATTCTAGCATTAGAGACTATTAAGCTTGTATTCAAGTCTAATATAATTATTCTAAGTGAATGTCACTTTTATCCTTCTTTTTTATTGAATATTATTTCTATAGACCTTTTGACCATGTACGGTTATGAAATTTCAATAAAAAAAATAATTTTAATATCATTATGAATAGTGTTAATGTGATGAATGGACAGTTGAACAATGATATTTACATATTGTCACAATCTGTTAATGTAATGTATACGTCCAACAAACACTCTAAAATTAGTGATGTCTCTAATATCTACCTTTGATATTGTAGGTTAGGTCATGTTAACAAGAACAGAATAAACAAGTTGATACAAGAGAAAATCTTCAACATCAGTGATTGTGAATCACTCCCAACCCGTGCGTCCTGTCTTCTTGAAAAAATGATCAAATCATCTTTTATTGGAAAAGGTGAGTAAGCTAGTAAAATTTTAGGTCTAATACATACTGATGTATGTGGACCAATAAACACTAGTGCTAAAAGTGGATATTATTATTTCATTATATTTATAGACAACCTATCGAGGTATGGGCATGTCTACTTAATGACACATAAGTCAAAATCATTTGAATTGTTTAAACGATTCCATAATGAAGTAGAGAAACAAACTGAAAAGAGTATTAAAACTCTTCAGTCTGACCGAGGAAGAGAATACCTCTCTAGTGAGTTTCTGACATACTTAGAAAAGAATGGGATTCTCTCACAATAGATCCCTCTTAGAACACCACAGCATAATGGTGTATCGAAAAGGAGGAATCGAACTCTGTTAGACATGGTTCGGTCCATGATGGGCTTTATAAGTCTGTTGATTTTTTTTTGGAGATACGCACTCGAGTCGGCTTGTTATACTTTAAATAAAATTTTAAGTAAGTTTGTAAGTAAAATACCGCATGAGATATGGATAGGACGTAAGCCAGCACTCTCTCAACTTAGGGTTTAGGGATATCCGGCTTATGTTAAATGTTTAAAAACTGACAAGCTTGGACCTAGATCTGATAAATATCTATTTGTAGGGTATCCAAAAGAGATCAAAGGATATTACTTCTATCTTGCTGACGAACAGAAGGTATTCGTCAGCAATAGAACAGTCTTTTTAAAAAAAGAGTTTCTTGATGAAAGAACTAATACCTCAAAGATTGAACTTGATAAAGTTCAATTGGTAGAAGAACCAACACAATCTAGTAAATCCATAAAGTCGGATTTGATTAGATCAAATCTAGAACCTATTGTAAAAATATCTTTAAGAAGATCCGATAGAGTACCGCATCAACCAGATAGATACTACGATTTCTTAGTACGAGATGGAGATCTAGTTGAACTCGATGAGAATAATGAGGATTCTATCACTTATATGGATGCGATGTAGAAGTCTGACTCCGATAAATGGCTGGAAGCCATGAAATCTGAAATAGAGTTCACAAAAATTAACAATGTATAGACATTGATTGACCCACCTGAAGGGATAAAATGCATAGGGTGTAAGTGGATCTTCAAAAGGAAAAGGGGTGCAGAAGGAAAGGTGGAGACCTATAAAACCCATATGATTACTAAGGATTACCGTCAGCGTTATGGTATTGACTATGACGAGATGTTTTCTCCTGTGGCAATACTCAAGTCTATTCGGATTATGCTTGTGATAGCAGCATATCTGGACTGTGAAATTTGGCAAATAGATGTGAAAATAGCCTTCCTAAATGGAGAGCTAGAAGAAGAGGTGTATATGATACAACCTGAAGGTTTTATATCCATAGATGAGTCTAAGGTGTGCAAGCTTCAAAGGTCCATCTATGGACTTAAGCAGGCATCTCGGAGTTGGAACATGCATTTTGATAAAGTGATCAGAATGTATGGCTTCATTAAGAATGGAGAGGAACCCTGCATATACAAATGGGTTAATAACTCTATGATAGTATTTCTTATTTTATATATCGATGATATTCTCTTAATCAAGAATGACATCCCTGCATTATAGAGAATAAAAGTTTGGTTGTCATCACAGTTATTCATGAAACACTTGGGAGAAGCATCCTTTATCCTTAGGATGAAGATCATAAAGATAGATCTAAAAGGTTGCTTAGATTATCCCAGTCAACGTACATTGATACTGTGCTGAAAATGTTCGGCATGAAAAATTTCAAGAAAGGCTATCTTCCGATAGGCCAAGAAATTTCTCTCTCGAAGAGTGATTATTCGACAACTCCTCGAGAGAGAGCGTGTGAGTAGAATTCCATATGCTTCGACAGTGAGATCTATTATGTACGTCATGACATGTACACGATGAAACATGGCATACTCATTAGAAGTAGTGAGCAGATACTAATTCGATCCAGGTGAGAATCACTGAAAGGTTATAAAAATCATCCTTAAGTATTTAAGAAATACTAAGGACCAATGGCTTATCTATGGAGAATCCTACTTAAAACTTGTGGAGTTTACAGACTTCAGTTTTTCATCGAATTATGACGATAGCAAGAGCGTGTCAAGATATATTTATACTCTGAACAATAGAGCAATCTGCTAAAAAGATTTCAAGCAGCACACTGTGGCCGACTCTACTCGTGAGGTGGAATATATCACGACATCTGATGCTGCGAAGGAAGCTGTGTGGTTATGAAAATTTATCAACGAGCTCGGAGTGGCACCCTCCCTTGATGGCCTCATCTTGTTGTATTGCGACAATATTGATGCCATTACTCAAGCAAAAGAATCAAAGTCACATCAGCGGATCAAGCATATTTTGCATCGCTACTATCTGGTTCGAGAGATCATGGATCGAGGTGACGTCGAGCTTCAGAAGATTGACCGACAGAAAAGAGAATCTGGCTGATCCATTTACTATTTAGTCCTCAGTGTCAAAGAGTTCGAAGACTACAAATTAAAGATGGGTATACGATACTGTACTGATTGGCTTTAGTCCAAATGGAAGTTGTTCGGAATTATGTCCTAAAGCTAATCATCAGCCTGTTGACAATTGTGCTTATCATTATAATTGTATATGAATTATTAAATTAATAAATATTATTTAATTTTCTTATCACTATGTACATCTCATTTTGAATTTTTATTATGTGATGAAGTCCTTAGGACTATTTGATTCGATATAGGAGGATATATCGTTTAGTCCTTAAACCTTAAGATCATGACCAATTGATATACTATTATAAGGATGATAGCTATATTAAGTATAGGTCATTGTGTGTCATGTATTTTGATTGTCCTCTTAACCAAACAGTATGGAGACACTGGCCTGACATAGAAGTGAGATGTAGGAGTACATCTCATTGAATGTGACCAATTGCTGAGCACTCTGTTGTCAAGAGTAGCTCGCAAAGGATATGGGTATAAGTATCCCTCCAACCTGAGATCATCACGATAACTTGCAAGCAACTCACTATGCTTTGATGCTAGACTACCTAAATTTTTAATTCAGTGATAAAAAATTTTTGGGTATAGTCAAGTACTTACGAAGTCGGTGTGTGAATCAAGATGAAATTGATCTCTTCGAATAAGTAGGATTTAATGTATCAGTGTATTTCAATTCAGTAAAATCTTGGTCGGTATAATCCATATAATAGATTTTAAAAATTAAAATACAATGTGGATGATCATATCAGAGTTGGTAGTTAAATCCAAGATCACCTTGAGTATTTGGGTCAAAGGGATAAATTATATGGTAACCATATGCCAATAGGTTCTTGAATGATGCTTTGCAATCTTTTGACCTATCCGAACGTCGGATGTCATTGCTAAATAGTCACTTTGATTGGTATAGAAAGATTGCTCCCATACTACTGGCTTAGGTTCGATCTATAAGGTCACACTCAAAAAAAATTTCTGATTGATCATATGGCTGATCAATGATTAAGAATCATTCCAGGATAAAACAGTCAATTCAATTGATGATTAAACCTATGCAAAAGTTGTAATAAATTAATTCACTAATTATTGATGAATTATGAGAGGATTGATTAGAAATTAGATTGTTAATTAATTCAATTTGATTGAATATTGAGGTTTAGATCGAATCTAATTGAATTGGATTCAATTTGGTTTGATCCAATTAGATTATGAGATGACCTAATCGTTAAGGGTGTTCGATTCTTGATATGATCAAGACTTGAGCTCGATTAATTTTTGATTTGATTGAGATTTGATCAAAACTATTTGCTACTTAATTAGATTAGGTTTAATGGTCCAATTGGATTTAACCTAATTTGGTTGGGTTAAGAATCTAATTGGATGAGAAAAATAATTCGAATTTAAATCCCTTGCCCCCTTTATCTGCGCCCTCTTATTCTTCACATGAGAAATATTTTATATAATTTTTTCTCATATCTAGAAGTTTTTTTCATGTCTCATCTAAGTCCTTTTTAATTAGAAACTGGTTGGTTTAAATTTGAGTTCAAATTGGTTTGAATTTGAATGAAAACCTAGAGTCTAAATTGAGTGGACTCTCCTCTTCACGCCACCACATTTCTCCACACATAAAGTATTTTTGCATGAGATTTTTTGCACCATTCTAATGTTGGTCGACCTCTCTCTAATTTTATAAGATAAGGATAAAGTTTGATTCAAAATTTAATTCAAATTTGATTTGAATTGGTGATAAGAATCAACCAATACTTGAATTTGAACTGAAACTACCTTATTCTTATCCTTATCTTCCATGGGATGCCAACCGTAAAAGGGGATTAGTTTTATGTGAGATTAGAAGTAATTTTTGGTGTGAGAAACTTAAGAGAGGGGATGTAAAAAGTTGAGAGTGGGTTGGGCTTCCGTGCATGAGAAACAGAAGAAGTGTTCTTCCTCTCGGGTGTGAGCTGTGGGTTTTAGGGTGTCATCTCTAAATTTCATGAGAAGAAAAATATAAGAGTGAGTCTTGTCCAATCTTTCACACCACCACCTCCTCGTAAAGCTTCATCTTTTGATTTGAAAGAGTTCACGAGATCCAAAGAAAGGAGTTTGGACCAGCCATCCAGAGCCTTCGACGCGAGCTAGCACTCCTGCGAAAGAAGATCCGATCAGAGCTTCGAGTGGATGATCTGTAGAGGTCGGATAACCTGTGTGGCTGCTCGACATCAGTGAGAGCTTTATACCATACTTACTAACAGTGGAGATTATCGACCTATGAAAAGGTGATGAGTTCTAAACTCTACCGATATAATCTAAAAGTTAGATCAAATTCAGGGCATCGATATGATCGATGCAGTTTTCTATTTGTTATCAAATTTTATATGTAAATTTTTTATATCATAAATCTTTAATGGTAGTTTAGATCTGATCTAATATATGTTTAGAAGATTAAAATATTTAATCTTTTATTATTCTATTATAAAATTTTAAAAATACATGCTTTGAACTACCCATTTTTCCATCAGACGCACGTGCGCACGGCCCAGCATGCGGGCGGGCCCAGTGCGGGCGTGAGTGCGGGCTGGCCCAGAGCACACGGGCGCCCAGGCCCAGCACCTGCATGGTCCACCATGAACCATAGGGCACTGGGTGGTCCATGGAGACTGTGTGGACCGATCACGCAGTCCACATGCGGTCTACGATGTTTTTTGTGCAATCTAACGGCTCTGGAGCGAGCCGTTCGCAATCGAACGATTGAGAATGATTTTGAGTTTGATCAGTTGATGTGCATGATCGGATGGCTCTAGTGTGAGCCAATCACGACAGACTGCCACGATTGTTCTAGGATTGATTGAGACTTTGTATTCCTATTGAAACAGTATTTTTGAGATTTTGGAGCCTATATAGCTCCAATTGACGAGCCGTTTATTGAGTTGGAGAGTTGGTGATATCTTAAAGGTGTAAAAAGGCTTCAAAAAAGATTTTAGAGAGCTTTTGTGAAGTTTTGAGATTTTTTGTTGAGAGACTCGTGTACAAGGGTTGAGTGGTGAGTTCCTCTTGTATTGATTTTGTTTTATTCTCTCATAGTGAAGCTTGCACGCCCCGTGAAGGTAGGCTTGAGGCCAATCCATGTATTTGTATTGTGTTTCTTATTTTGTTTCTTCTTTTATTTTGCTACACCATGTGGTATCAAATCCTGCACAACACAAGAAGTAGTTATAACTAACTCCCAATAAACTTGAGAGGAAGAGGATGAAACTACTTAGAACTTGGCACCAACAAATTGACACCAAGTAGAAGGATGCCACCCACTTCTCCCTAATTCCAAGAGAGATGCCTAAAGAGAGAGAGGGCATGGGCTAGAGAGAGAGAGGAGAGGGGGCATGGGCACAGTGATAGGTGGCCACAAGGATGGAGATCATGAGATGACGGGAGGTGTAAAGCTAGAGTCCTTTAAATAGACATCATAAGGGTGTCCTAATCAAATTAAGATCTCTTCTCTTAATCATATTAGAAGTTCTAGCTTTAATATACTTAGACTAATTAAATAGGGCACCACCCATTATTCATCCATGCTCTCATCTAGTGCTAGGCATCCCATCATATAGGATCCAATAAAAGGTCTCAAATCGGCCCACATGATTTCATAAATTCTCTTTAAGGGATCTTAATGAATAAAATCAAAAAAAAATTTCTTGATTTAATCTAAGTCGTGAATTAAACATCCAACCATTGGATCTTATTGAATCAAATTTAATTAGGTTTAGATCAAATATGAAAATTGGTTAAAACTTATCATATAAGTAAACCAACCACGAAAAATTGGGTTCACTCAGATGCTAGCAAGGTTAACATGAACCCAATAGGATCTCTAAATCTATATAAATTAGTGCTTCATAAGCCCAATTATGATCAATCTAGATCTTCTCTCTTTGATATGTGATCTCATAGGTTCAATTCTGTCTAATAGTGAGATATACTATGATTTCTATCATAGGTATCACTGAAACCCCTTTCAGTGGGTTGAAATAGTTTCACTCTAACTCGACAAGGATCATTGATCCGAAATGATCCTGTTGAGCTCTCACAATCTACCAGTGATATCTAGCAATATGTAGTGACAATCTAGCAGAATCGAAATAAAATCTCTAGGTGTAATTAATATGTGATACAGTCCCTCTATTGTGAGTCCCGATTTGATGGTAGGTCATGGATAAATCATCAAATCTCATCATCAATCATATGATAGATTCAATTAGCTCAAGTTCAGTACTGATTCTAAATAAAAATTTTTTTTTATTAATTACACTGCTATGGCCATAAACTTGTAAACTCAGTTTTTCAAATCTCATAGGACTACTCCTCTCTATCAAAATTGATAGATCTTTTCTAGATGCACACTTAGCTCAACTAATTGAAGTCAACATCTACTATAAAAATTCATGATCGAGTTAATATTTATGTATAGTCAAACTACAACAATCTTATTGTGAGCAACTGTGACATCGTAGGTCAAAAGATCAGTTACACAACTACAGCATTGAGATGCTTACTAATGATCGAATAAAAATTTATGTGATCTCTTGTATGGTCATACTCAGTACTAGTTATTCTCTAACAACTATCCATACTTATCGCGTAGTATCTCTACACTATAGACTAGAGACTTATCTATTCTGAAGGAAGCAAACCATGTGCTGGTCTATCTGGATAGATTACCATCTCTATGACTATCCTATGATCAGAAGTAATTTAGCAATCGATTATATATGCCTCTAATTCTCAATACTTGAGAATATGTATCGTAACATCAATTTCAAAGATGATTCAAGGACACATAATATTTGAATGAAAAAAGAAAACTTATCCTTTATTGATTAAATCAATGGTTTAAGTATAAATTTATGTCATAGAATAAAAATATGTCAGCTAACAATTAATTTTTAGGTCATACATCTAATAGTCACTAGTAGATTGTGAAAGCTCACTGGGATTGCTCAAGATCGATAATCTTTATTGAGTTAGATTGAAATCGTTTCGATCCATTGAAAAGAGTTTCAATGATACTATGATAGAGATCATAGTATAACTCACTACTAAATAGAATTGAATCTATGGGATCACACAATAAAGGATTTAGATCTGAAATAAGCAATTAGACTTATAAAGTCTCAATTGGATTTAGAAAAATTCTATTAGGTTCATGATAACCTTACTAGCACATGATTGAACCCAATTTTTTCTTTACATTTAAATTACTTATTTAATAAAATTAATTTGAGTTAATTATCTGCTAATAATCTAAATAAATTAAATTTATTGAACTCTAATTATAAGGTGCCTAGGATTTTGGATCATATGGATTAAGGGTTCAAACCCTTAATCAAATTTTTTGATTATTTGCATGGAGCACCACTTGATTTGATCAAGTTGGGCATGTCCAAATGAAAGAGGGCATGTGGGACCAGCATGGGGCATCTCCTAAGCCCCATGTAGCATGTGAGAATGTGGGTGAAAAGGCTCCAATAGTTGGCACCTAATAGATCTCTTAAAGGGAGTCAAATATCTAAAGCTACAAGGATTTCTAATACAAGTAGAACTTATATTAAGAAGCCATTTGGTTTTGACTAGGATTCAAATCTTTTGCCTATTTAAAGGGACTTTCTCTAAAGCTCTAAGCATCTAATTTTCAATAGCCCCACACCTCCCACAATTAGATCTGAAATTTTGTTTAGATTTAATTTTACATGCATATATGTGATATATGTTTGTATGTTAGAACTTGAAAAATATTTTTATATTTTAAAACTTACTTTAATGTAAAAAATTTAGATCTAAAATATAATTTTAGAATCTAAAATTTGTATTTGTGCATGAGAGTTTTGATCATGAAAAAATCAAAAATTAGATCATGTAATAGGATTACATCTAAGATTTTTGATTTGAGTCATATGGGCCTAATTCGATTAAATAATTGATCAAATCGAGTCAAGTATTAAATTGAGTTAGATCAATTAAGTTAATGATCATACAATTATTATTGATCAAATTGATTGAATCCCATATGTAGAATCAATTAATCTAAGGACCTAATTTGGCTCGTTGGTTTGAGCCTGATATGTTTGAGCTAATCAATTATGATCAATCGATCTATTAGTGTCTAAGGCAAGTTAATGAGACGTGATTATTTAATTGATTTCGTTAGCCGACCTAGCCAATTCATTGGTATCTAAGAAAGGCAATGGGGAGACCCCCACCGTTCTCCACTTACCTGGCCAATTTAAAAGATTGGATTTTGAATTAGATTGCTTAGCAATCTGGTTTAGCCTATGTCAGTTAGATCGATCATATGATGACTGATTAGATGAGATATAAACCCAAATCTCTCCATAAATATTAAGTCTATAGGTCTTCCACCATTGTAAATATATGAGCGTGCTACTGATATTGATTGTTCTCGGTTGGTCACAGTGGTTCAGTTGCATCAAAAATATGCAACCACTCTATTAGCAAAGAGTTGCTTCAGGGTAAGGATGGGGTTGAACCCAATAACTGTTAGATGAGGGATCCAATGACGGCCTTGCACTTGCTTGTGAATGGTGGGTTGGGCTTAACTAAGAAGTGTGGGCAATAACTATTAGGTGAGCCTACATGACTTAGAGACCAAGTTGCTACAACATGCTTAGTGAAGCATCTGGGTAAGAAGTTGCCTATGCATCGGTGTGCATGTTATCAACAACTATTAGATGAGGTACATGTCATCAGTGGGACTGCAGCACTCACTAAGAATCCTTTGTCACATCAAGGTTTTTGTTTCCTTCTCAGGGAGTGGAGAGATCCAAAAAATTAATGAAAGTCATTATTTGCATCTTAAAGTCCCTAGAAGCAAATTAAAAAATTAAATACAAAAGTCTAACTTGAATCTCTACTCTTGCAGTTGAACCATTATGTCAGCCTCAAATCCTCTAGCTCACATCCTTAAAATCAATCATTTGATTGATAATAATTTCAAAGACTGGCTCAGAAACCTTAAGATTATCCAGATTTCAAAAAAATTAAGTCATATTCTCGATCAGGATCCTGTTGTGTTGCCAAACCATCCTACTGCTGAGCAAAGAGCTACTTTTGAGAAGTGGATGGATGAAGATAGTCGGGTTAAGTGCTATGTGCTGGTGTCTATGTCAAACAAGTTGCAAAGCCAGCACGAACATATATCCACTATCCAAGTCATGATTACTCACCGACAAGAGTTGTATGGTGAGCAGAGTCGTACTGCACGCTTCAAAGTATTCAAGAGACTCTTCAATCTGAAGATGCATGAAGGACAGTCTGTCCATGAGTACGTATGACAGTCATCAAGGACATTGAGGAGCTTGGAAAGCTCGGGCTGGATATGCAAAAGGAATTGTAGATGGATCTGATCCTTCAATCCCTTACCAGTTCATATAGTCAATTCATTATGAATTTTTATATGAACAAACTTAACTATATTATTTTCAAACTTGTCAACATATTGGTCACAACGGAGGGTACCTTGAAGAGTTCAAGAGGCTCTATTCTTGCTATAGAGAGGACTTCTTTTTTCAAGAGAAAGTCTGTTAGAAGAAAGAAAGCTAAATCTGCAAAGAAGCAGAAGAAAGAGAGCAAGCCGAACAAGGATGGTCCAAAGGAGACTGAGACAAAGGAAAAGTATTTTCACTATCATGCTGAAGGCCACTGGAGGAGGAACTATCCAAAATATCTGAAGAGCCTAAAGATCAAAAAAAATGATAAACCTTCTAAAGGTATGCTTGTAATTGAATCTAACCTTACAATTTCTTCAACTTCTAGTTGGATATTGGACTCTGGCTCGAGTGCTCATATATATACCTCAATGTAGGATCTGATAGAAAGTAAGAGATTGAGGAAAGGTGGCATGATCCTTCGGATCAGCAATGGAGCAAAAGTTGCTACAGAAGCTGTTGGTACTTATCCTCTTCGATTACCGTCTGACGTTAGATTAGATTTGAAAGACTGTTATTATGTTCCTGTAGCTAGTCGAAATTTAATTTTCATGTTTGTGCTAGCATAAAAAGATTTTGAAATTAGTTTTAATAAATATTTTTATTCTATTTATTTATGAAATAAATTGATTGCATGAGATCTTTTAATTAACAGTCTTTATCACTTGCACGAGGTCTTTTAATTGACAGTCTTTATCACTTACATGTTGATGTAAATGTGAACCTAAATAAGCAAATAGTGAGTGCCATAGGTCAAAAGAGATCTAGAGATGAAATTAACTAGAAGTACTTATGACACCATAGACTAAGCTATATTGGAGAGGATAGGATAAACAAATTGAAAAATGATGGGATCCTTGACTCTCTTTGCCCAAAGTCATATCCAGCTTGTGAATCTTGCCTTCAACGAAAGATGGCTAATACCCTTTGTAGAATATGGGAAAAGGGCCATAGAGTTACTTGCCCTGGTACACACCGATGTGTGTGGGTCATTTGATATACAGATCAGAGATGGTTACACCTACTTCATTACCTTTATCAATGATTTGTCTAGGTATGGGTATGTATATCTAATGAAACACAAGTCTGAGGCCTTTAAAAAGTTTAAAGGATTCAGGCATGAAGTAGAGAAGTAGACGGATAAATCCGTTAAGGTTTTTCGATCTGATCGAGGAGGTGAATACCTTAGTCAAAAATTTTTGAAATATCTTAAGGACAATAGTATAGTCTCTCAGTGGACCCCTCTTGGAACACCTCAGCTCAATGGAATATTCGAAAAGAGAAATAGGACTCTATTAGATATGGTCCGGTCCATGATGAGCTTCATTGATCTATCCTTATTTCTTTGGAGGCATGCCTTGTTAACTGCCATTCACTTGTTGAATAGGGTTCCTTCAAAGTTCGTTCCTACCACACCATATGAGATATGATTCGATAAGAAGTCGAGTCTGGATGATCTTAAAATTTGGGGATGTCCGACCTATGTCAAGAGATAGATAGCGAAAAAGTTGGAGGATAGATCTATTATAGCTTGTTTTATAGGGTATCCAAAAAAATCTATGAGATACTACTTTTACTTTCCACAAGATCACAATGTGATTGTAAGTCAAAATGCCGTATTCTTAGAAAAATAGTTTATCCAGGATGGCAGCAGTGGGAGGTTAGTGAGCTCGAAGAGAAGGTCTCTGAAGAGTCCAGAGCTATAGATCCTCAGGAATCTGTAATTCATGAGCCAGTAGTTGATGTTTCTCTACCACCTCGTAGATCTAGCAAGATCTTTCAACCTCCTAAAAGGTACATGGGTAAGCTTACGGAGAAAGTGAAGGAAATGTTCTTTGTGGGAGATAGGGGTCATACTGATGATCCTAATATTTTTGATGAGATGATGTCTGACATTGATTTTGAGAAATGGTTAGATGTTATGAAGTCAGAAATTGACTCGATGCACTCGAATCAAGTCTGAACTTTAGTGGATCCATGTAAAGGTATTGTTACTATTGGATGTGAAAACTGTCTTCTTGAATGGATATCTTGAAGAAAATATCTATATGGAGCAGCCTATGGGTTTCACATTCGGTGATGGTGATCACAGAGTCTGCAAGCTGCAAAGGTCCATATACGGATTAAAGCAGGCTTCTCGGAGTTGGAACCATCATTTTGATGAGACAATTAAATCATTTGATTTCATCAAAAATGAAAAA
Source organism: Elaeis guineensis (assembly GCF_000442705.2). Taxonomy (NCBI): domain Eukaryota; kingdom Viridiplantae; phylum Streptophyta; class Magnoliopsida; order Arecales; family Arecaceae; genus Elaeis; species Elaeis guineensis. The sequence goes on along the minus strand of NC_026002.2, from coordinate 59,819,297 downwards.
AAAATTGTGTATACAAGAGGGCTAGTGGGAGCGTGATCACCTTTCTCGTATTATACGTGGATGATATTCTCCTTATTGGGAACGACATTCCCATGCTGACCATAGTCAAAAAATGGTTATCTAAAGAGTTCTCCATGAAAGACCTAGGAGAAGCATCTTATATTCTCAGAATAAAGGTCTATAGGGATAGACTTAAATAGATGCTTGACCTATCACAAAAACTGTACATAGAGAAAGTACTGAAGAGGTTCAGCATGAAAAACTCCAAGAGAGATTTTTTACCTCTTAGGCATGGTATTCGTCTCTCCAAGATGATGTGTTCGACCACATCTGAGAAGATTTAGCACATGAGTATGATTCTTTATGCTTCCACAATAGGAAGCCTCATGAATGCCATGTTATATACTCAACCTGATATTGCCCTTATTGTGAGTGTCACGAGCAGGTATCAGTCGAAAGCGAAGAGCACTAGATAGCTATGAAGAACATCCTTAAGTACTTAAGAAGGATTAAGGATCTATTTTTGATCTTTGGAGGTGATTCTGAGTTGCGATTTGAGAGTGTATTCTTGTTCGATTTACTAGAAGGATTCTAAGTAATCTATCAATGGAGGCTAAGTGTGCTATAAATGTATAGGATGAATTCTGATTTTAATATTAGTTATAAAACTGGATATCACGTCATGACATAGTACTGCAAAGATATGGCACCATAGCCCTTGCTAAGGAGCCAAAGTCTCACCAAAAGTCCAAACACAAAGAGCACCGATATACGCAACTACCTCATATCGAGATGCAAATAGTAGACTCCACGAAAAATATAGCAAACCCGCTGACTAAGCAGTTGAGCCAACCAAAAATGAAAGTCCACTTTAAAAAGATGGGACTTAGATTTATAGCCAATTGGCTTTAATCCAAGTGGAAGATTGTTAGATGTATGTCTTAGAAGTCAATATGGCTAACACATTGTAATTAATCTAAGACATAATTTTATACTTAATATATTGATATGATCAATAAAAAGATAAATTCTTTTTCATTCAAATGTAATGTGTCCTTGAATCATCTATAAAATTAGTTTTGATACATACTCTCAATGTGTTGAGAATTAAAGATATGTATTTAATTCCTAAAGATTTTCGATCATAGGATCATCATGAGGACGGTGATAGATCTAGATAGACTGACACATAAATCACTTCCTTCGAGATAGATGATTCTCTAATCTACTATATAGAGACACAGGACGATGAGTGCGGATGATTGTTAGAGAACAACTAACACTGAGCATGACCATATGAGAGATCACTTAGATTTCTATTCAATCGTCAATGATTGTCTCGATGCTGTAGTTGTGTGCCTGATCTTTTGACTTAAGATGGTACTACTGCTCACAGTGAGGCTGCTGGAGTTTGATTGATGCATAAATATAGATCTCAATGAGCCCTTATAGTGGATATTGACGACAGTTGGTCCACTGTAGGAATAGGGTATGTATCAAGATGGAATCTATCAACCTTGATAGAGAGTAGTCCTATGATATTTAAAAAGCTAAGTCCATGAATCTGTGGCCACAGTAGAGTGATTGATGAAAAAAATTTTAATAAACATCACATCTGGAATTGAGCTAATCGAATCTATCATATAACTGATGTTAAGGTTTAACGATTTATTCATGACCTGCCATCTAGTCGGAACTCACGATAGAGTGACTGAATCACATGTTAACTATACCTAGAGGTTCATTTCAGTTTTACTGGGTTGCTACTACATACTGCTAGGTGTCACTGGTGGATTGTGAGAGCTCACTAGGATTGTTTCAGATCGACAATCCTTACTGAGTTAGAGTAGAATTATTCTGATCCATTGAAAAGAGTTTTAATGATATAATGATAGAGATCATTGTATATCTCACTACTAGATAGAATTGAACCTATGGGGTCACACAACAAAGGGATTAGGTCTAGAATAAGAAATTGAGCTTATGAAGTGTCAATTGGGTTTAGAGAAATCCACTGGGTTCATGGTAACCTTGCTAGCACATGGTTGTACCCAATTTCTCTTTTTATTGGGATTACTTATTTGATAAGTTAATTCTAACTTAATTATTTACTAATTACCTACATGAATAAGATTCATGAGACTCCAATTATTGGATATCTAAGGTTATGGATCACATAAATTAAGAGTGCAAGTCCCTTATGAATCTCCTTGATAGTTATTATAGGGCGCCAATTTGAATTGTTCAATTTGGGCGTGTCCATTGATTAGAGGACCTTTAGTTCTCATATGGGATGTCTCTTGGGTGTAAAATAGGATATCTAATTATGGGTGCAAGGGCTCCAATAGTTGGCACCTAATGGGCTTCCTAATGTAAGTTGGATAACTTAAATTAATAGGAATCCTAATGCAAGTAAGACTTGTATTATATGATTGAATAAGATTCAATCTTTATGCCTATAAAAGGGGACCTCTCCTAAGGTCCTAAAATCATTCAAGCTAGCCCATCTCCACCCTAAGAGAACCTCCCACGCTCTCTCTTCCTCCCTTTTTCTCTTCTCCTTTGGCGTCCCCACGCCACGCCATACTACTTGGGACACACGTCCCAAGTTTTGCATATGCCTAGCTATTAGGCATCCATTGATTGCTGGTTTTTAGTGCTGGTAGCAGCACATAAGCAAAGAAAAAAGATTAGAGAAGAGAAGAAGAAGTTCAAGGAGAAAAATCAAGCGTTGATCGTGATCCAGGCTTCGTTCAGATTCAGCGGACTGAATTTTGGAGAATCAAAATTCAGATCTTAGAGGGCTATTCCAAGCTGATCCTGAGTGAATACTCATAGATGTCGAATACTTGTGCGGCTAACAGAGAGTCTCATCTCTTTCAGATCCAGATTTGAAGAAAGGGATTACGAAAAAGATATGTGATTTGATCACAATTTAAATTTCAGTATATATCAATTTCAGTATATAAAATAGATCCATGTGATTTTATGTTTTTATGCATACAAAATTTAGATTAAAATTATTTTATCTTATTCTCCACTGTGATATTTAGAAAATTAAGTTTTTGAAATACATATGCATGCTTCAAACCCCAAATTCCAACAGATCCGATCACCTATATAGATGCAATGCAAAAGTCCGACTCTGATAAATGGCTTGAAGCCATGAAGTCCGAAATGAAGTCCATGAAGATCAATGATATGTAGATATTAGTTGACCCATCTAAAGGGATTAAACCTATAGGGTGTAAGTAGATCTTCAAAAGAAAGAGGGGCACAGACGAAAATGTGGAGATCTATAAAGTCTGTCTGGTTGCTAAGAGTTATCGTCAGTATTATGGTATTGACTATGAGGAGATGTTTTCTCCTGTGGCAATACTCAAATCCATTTAGATTATGCTTGTGATAGTAGCACATATGGATTATACAATTTGACAAATGAATATAAAAATAGCTTTTCTAAATGGAGAGCCAGAAAAAGAGGTGCATATGATACAGTCTGAAGGTTTCACATCCATAGATGAGTCTAAGGTGGGTAAACTTCAGAGATCCATTTATAGATTGAAGCAAGTATCTCGGAGTTGGAACATACGTTTTGATAAAGTAATCAGAACATATGGCTTCGATAGGAATGGAGAACAATCCTGCATTTACAAATGGGTTAACAACTCTGATATTGTATTTCTTATTTTGTATGTGGATGACATTCTCCTAATCGAAAATGACGTTCCTGCATTATAGAAAATAAAAATTTGGTTACCATCTCAGTTCTCTATGAAGGACTTGGGAGAGGAATCCTACATCTTAGGGATGAAGATCTATAGAGATAGATCGAAGAAAATACTCAAATTATCTCAATCCACGTACATAGACACCATGCTAAAGTGGTTCAGCATGAAAAATTGCAAGAAAGGCTATCAACCGATAAGCCATAAAATTTCTCTCTCAAAGAGGGATTGTCTGACATCTCCTTAAGAGAGAGAGTATATGAGTAAAATTCTATATGCTTTGATAGTGGGTTCTATAATGTATGCCATGATATATATGAGATCAGACGTGGCATACTCACTAAGGATAGTAAGCAGATAGCAGTCTGATCCAGGAGAAAACTACTGGATGTCCTAAAGACCATCCTTAAGTATTTGAGAAATACTAAGGACCAATGGTTTTTTTGAAACTAGTGGGATTCACCGACTTCAACTTTCAATCAGACTATGATGATAGCAAGAGCATATCAGGATATATGTTACTCTAAATAGTAGAGCAATCTACTGAAAAAAATTTCAAGCAACACACTATGGTCGACTCTGTTTGTGACGCAGAGTATATCATGACATCTGATGCTGCGAAGGTAGCTATGTGGTTACAAAAGTTCACTAGTGAGCTGGGAGTGGCACCCTCCATTGATGGCCTTGTCTTGTTGTACTGTGATAGCACTGGAGCCATAGCTCAAGCCAAGGAGCCAAAGTCCCATCAACATACCAAACATATTCTGCGTCACTACCGTCTTATCTGAAAGATCGAGGATCGAGGTGACGTCGATCTTCAGAAGATTGATGGAAAGAAGAACCTGACCGACCCATTTACTAAAACTCTTGAAGTCAAGGAGTTTGATGATCGTAAGTCGAAGATGGGTATACAATGCTGTACTGATTGGTTTTAGTCAAAGTGAGAGTTATTGAAAATTATATCTCAAAGTCAATCATCAATCTATTGAAAGTTATGCTCATATTTGTACAATATATATAAATTTTTATTAATAAATATTATTTGATATTTTCATCATATTTTGTCCATCTTCTTAGAACTTCTGTGTTGTGATGAAGTCCTTAGGACCATATTTAATCAATAAAGGAGCTCTAATCCACGTGATTCAATTGTAGAGATCAGTAACCGACCTTCGGTAATGAGTACTGAACTCATTAGATCAAATTGGATCAGATCTAATCATTATATCTGATCTAGAGCATCGATATGATCGATATAGATTTTATTATTTTCAGATCTTAATCACATGTTTAGTCATATCATAGATCTTGGCAAGGTAGTTTAGATTAGATCTTATACATGTAATATAGATTAAATCATTTAATCTATCATATTTTGCTATAAAATTTTAAAATTATATGCATAGAACTATCTAGTTTTTCTTCAGTAAAATCAGATTTTAAAACTCTTTTCAAAAATATGTATGTCAATTTTATGCATATGAAATCCGTGGCTACCACTGTTAGAATTTCATGTGGGGCGCATGCATGTGTGTTTCAAATTTTTTTTCTAAATAATATAATAAAATTGAAGATTAAAATATCTTTTAATCTAGAATATGCATGCATAAAATAAAAAATATATGGATCTACTTCATAGGCTGAAATTAAACATATATTGATTTTATGCTCAAATTGAACATGTGATCAAATTACATACCTGATTCGTTAGTCCTTTCTTCGAATCTGGATATGAAAGAAAATAGACTCTTCTGTAACCATACAAGTACCCAGCCTCTATAGATATCTATTTAGGATCAGCCTAGATCAGTCCTCTTTAATATAGATCTTTCTTCTCCAAGAACGATCTCTCGGTGAATCTGAATCAAGTCTGAATTTCAATCAACTCTTTGATTCTTTTTTTGATCTTCTTTTTTTCTTTTTTTTTTTATCTCCTTCCCTTTATTTTATAGCAACCAAGGTTTAGACATCAGCAACCAAGAGATGCTGCCCAAGATCCTTGAGCATTGGAAGATGGGCGTTCAAAGCCTTGGGCGCATGAACCAAGAGGGAGGGGAGAGAGGGAGGCATGGGGCTCTTTTGTGGTTGGAGGCTTGCTGGAAATCTGATGCTAAGACCCTTAGGGAAGGATCCTTTAAATAGAGAAAAAGTTTAAATCCTATTCGAAACCAAACAGCCCCTTAATGTGAGTCCTACTCGCATTAGGAATCTTGTAGCTCTCTATCTTTGACCATACTAGGAGAACCATGGGGGTGCCAACACTTGGTGCCCTCTAGCCCTCTCTCTTACATGCCAACTAGGGATTAAGGGATGCCCTCCCTTGGTCCATCATGCCACTAATAAAGTGGACATGCCCAACTTGATCAAATCAAGTGGCGCCCCATGCAAATCAATCAAGGAATTGATTAAGGGTTTGAACCCCTAATTCATATGATCCAAAATTCTAGGCACCCAAAATTGGAGCTTAATAAATTTAATTTATTTAGGTTCTTAGTAAGTAATTAATTCGAATTAATTCTTATCAAATAAAAAATTTAAGTTAAGAAAGGAATTGGATTCAATCTTGTGCTAGCAAGGTTATCTTGAATCCAATAAGATTTTTCCAAATCCAATTAAAACTTTATCAGTCTAATTACTTAATCCAAATCTATTCTTTTTGTTGTGTGATTCTATAGATTCAATTCTGTCTGATAGTAAGATATACTTTGATCTCTATCATAGTATCATTGAAACTCTTTTCAATAGATCAGAATGATTCCATTCTAACTCAACAAAGATCGTCGATCCTGAACAATTCTAATAAGCTCTCACAATCTATCAGTGACACCTAGCAATATGTAGTGGTAATCCAACAGAACTGAAAAAGAACCTCAAGGTACAGTTTTCGTGTGATTCAGTCCCTCTGTCATGAGTTTCGACTAGATGACAGGTCATAGATAAATCATCAAACCTCATCATCAGTCATATGATAGATTTGATTAGCTCAAATCTAATTATGATTCTCATAAAAACTCTCTTCCATCAATCATACTACTATAGCTATAGACTTACAAACTTAGCCTCTCAAATCTCATAGGACTTACTCCTTTCTATCAAGGTCAATAGATTCCATCAAGATACGCACCCTACTCCTATAGTGGACCAACTATCACCAACATCCACTATAAAGACTCAATGAGACCATATTTATGTGTCAGTCAAACTTTAACAGCTTTACTATAAGCAACCATGCCATCGTAGGTCAAAAAATCATTCATACAACTATAGCATCGAGATGATCACTGATGATTGAGTAAAAATTCAAGTGATCTCTCGTATGGTTATGCTCAGTACTAGTTATTCTCTAACAACTATCCACCCTTGTCACTCAGTGTTTCTATACTATAGACCAAAGATACATTTACTCTGAAAGAAGTAATCTGTGTGCCATCTATCCAGATCGATCACCATCCTCATGATGATACTATGATCGGAAGTATTTAGAAATTAATTATATATACCTCAAATTCTTAATACTTTGAAAATATGTATAGTAAATACTAATTCTATGGATGATTCAAGGACACATCATACTTGAATGAAAATAAACTTGTCATTTTATTAATCAAATCAATATTTTAAGTATAAAATTATATCTTAGAGTTATTACAATGTGTTAGTCATATTGGCTTCTAGGACATACATTCAACACATGGGGCGTGCAAGCTTCATTATGAGATAAAAAAAATCAAAGAATATAAGAAAAACTCATCACTCAACTCTTGTACAAAAGTCTCTCAACAAAAAATCTCAAAATCCTCACAAAAGCTCTCTGCAACATTTTAAGAAGCCTCTCTGCACGATCAGGATATCACCAGTTACCAGACCCAATAAATGGATCATCAATCAGAATTTTATAGCCTCCAAAAATCCTAAAATAGTATTTCACTAGAAGACTAAGTCCAAATCAAAGCCCAAAGTCAATTCTGCCCATCCGATCATGATTGGCTCACATTATGGCTATCTGATCATGCAATCAGGTATCCCCAGGCTTCTGATCAAACTCGAAAAGTCCCTCAACCATCTGATCATGACCAGCTCACTCCAGAGGCATCAGATCATGCTCTAATCCATGCCATCACCTGTGAGCCATAACAGAGCGTGGTCCACCATGGACCGCGACACCCAGGCGGGCCTGAGCGCTCGTGTTCATGGGCCACATGCGTGCCTGGGTCAGCCCAACACCAGTGCACTGTCGGGCCTGGCCCGCACCACCTCGAACTTGCACCAGCCTGTGGGCCCCTTCGATGGCCCATGGACCATTCCAGTTGCTCCCAGTCTACTCTCTTATGCATATCTTCTTCATTCGGACTCCGTTTGGACTGATCTTGATTTCATTGAATTTTATTTCTCATCCTAGATCTCATTCTAGACTTATTATGGATCGAATTTTAAGATATTTTCTCAACAAGAATTGAATACAGTCTTTAATGTCGTGACCATGATCGCGGTGGTAGAGACAATACTTCTTTCAGTCATGATTTTTGGACATCATCATTATTACCTAGGGAGTTGCTCTCAGATTTTCATAAGTACTTGAGCTTTTGAGAAATTCAAATGGGTGTAATTAGTGAACCTCCTCTATGGGGATCGAGGCCTCAGAGGTGGGTGGTGCTGTCTGGGTGGACTTTTAGGTCTTTAGGTCCGCAGTGGCTTTCAGGACCGATAGCAAGGTGGGGTCCTCGACCTCGGATAGTTCTTAGCTTGGTTTTTCAAGGTCGTAGACAATTCGAGGTCCTTGTCCTCCTCAATTAGGACTTTAGACAAGGTCCCATGCTTCTTGAAAGCCTCGACCGCCCGAGCATACTTTTTTGCCCGTTCTAGCATCTCCACGAAGTCACACGAATACTTTTTCTCTAGAGAATAAAGGAGAAAGTTTTTCTAGAGTTCTCCTTGAAAAGTAGTCATGGCGACCGATTGATCCAAATTGCGAACTTAAAGAACAATCATGTTAAAATAGGCTATGTACTCTCGGACCGACTCTTTTTCCCTCTACTTAATGTGAATGAGAGATGTCGAGAGTCAATGCTGCCTTTTGCTGGTGGTGAAGTGGGTGATAAACATCTGGCTCATCTGGTTGAAAGAATGGATGGAGCCAAGTTTCAAACTGAAATACCAATCCCATAATGCCTTCCTTAAGATGGAAGGGAAGGCTTGGCATAGAATCGCATCACTAGCACCATGCAGAAGCATGAGAGCTTTGAAACTCTCTAAAAGGTCAATGAGGTCTACAGATCCATCATAGGCCTCTAATTGAGGTGCTTTGAAATCCATAGGTAATGGATCCCGCATGATCCCCTCAGTGAAAGATGGATCAATATGGAAACCAGCTGGGTCACCTTGCCCCACAACCCAATGTTGTAGGGCCTTGATCCTGCAATTTATCTCTTGGGCTTCTAATCCACATCATTGCTGTGGATCATATGGACCTCCATATGGCCGGCTGGCGACCGCCCTAGGGTGGAGTCCTTCCCGAAGTGAGAGGTAGGTGAATGTCTCCTGCACTCAAGACTTCAGGATTGACTCAGCCTAGTTTGTCTCCCTCGATTCGGACTTTACTATGGAGATTGAGGATAATGTTGCGAGGGCGCTGCCTGCATTGGATCTGATTGTCGCATGGCATCGACTACTGCTATCAATGCTCGCACCTGGTCGACTAGCATAGCAAATTGGTCTTGGCTTAATTCTTGGGCAGGGTGTGATGGTTAAGGTGGGGGTGCTGGCTGTAATGTCATCGCATGATTCTCATTGGCATCCTCAACTATACGAGGGGCAACGACGGCAGATCGCTCGGATCATCTGGAAGAGGCTCTCCATGGTGCCATGATGATGGATGATACGCTCTTTCTCAAAACTGAGCAATCCTCTTCCTCTAGCGCTAATCTATCACTATTGAAATCCAACTTTTATTTGGATCGATTGGAGCTGAGACTGTCCTCTATTAGAAAGCGATGGTTTCGTACGTGTAGTTTAAAATTTTTGATAAACCAAAATTTATATAGTGAAAATAAAATAAATTAAAATTTTTTTAATTTAAATCATGTACCAGATTGGATCTAAAAATCATGCATTGGATCTTGACATGAATATGTCATCTAAAATATGAAATCTGAAAATAAAACCAAAAAGTAATAAGTGAAAAGGAGATTCGATCATCATACCTGATTGTTTGGATCTTTGGATGTCCAGGATTTGCATCTGAGCCGTGCAAGCATCCGATCTCTGCTGGTATCCACATGAAGATATCTGATCGAAGCACCAAGACCACTAGTGTGCTAGTACCTTGCAGGCCTTGCTCCTCAACTTTAGATCTGGGCCCTTTTCCTTATATTACTTGAAGTAGCCCTGTATAGGATTTAGGGGATTGATCCTAGCCATCAAGAAAAATCAAGAACCCCTCTTGATTTTCTTTTCCTCTCTCTAAGGCTTCTCTAGATCTCTATCTGCAGTTGGAATAAGGGCATGGAAAGGAGGGGATAAGGAGTTGTTGGCGCGGATGAGGAAGAGGGAACAAGGTTGTTAGCGCACACAACATACGCATAACCACCTCACACAAAAACTCTCCCTTTTTTATAATTTTGTCGCACAAATACATTCTTTCCCATGCCAAAATCAGATAGAAATCAGGTTAGATTAGTTAGGCTTTATCTCTTATCCAAATAAGAGTCTTAACTAATCAAGAAATCAAATAACTACCTCTCCATACCCCCATCACACGTGCGTACGAGAAAACCAACAAGAAAATCATCGCCCATCCTTTCTTTCTTCATGCAAAGTAGAGAGAGAAGCCCAAAAAAATCTGGGCTCAAAGGGTCAACATCAATTTGGTTCAAATTGAGTCCAAATCGAGTTCAAATTGAGCCCAAATCGAATCGAATTCGAAAGGCTGTCAAACCCAATCTAATCAGAATTAAAATTCAAATCTGATTTGGATAATTGAATCCAATTAGTATTAAATTAAATCAAATCTAATTAAATTAAATTTGATTTAAATAAATCAGGATGATCCATAATTTAATCAGTCTCAATTAAATTATAATATTTGCATTCAAATCATTGTGCTAACAATTAGTAGTTGCTACATCTATAATACTTACAAATTAATAGTTTTCAAAGTCAATCATCAGCTTATTAATAGTTGTGTTCAATAATGTAAATATATATGAATTGATAAATTAATAAAATTATTATTTAATTTTTTCATCATAAAGTAATATACATCTTCTTAAAAAACTTTAATTATTGTGATGAAGTCCTTTGGACTATCCTAATCGATATAGGAGGATATATCATTAGGTCCTTAAAATAAGTTCATGACTCAATGATATACTATTACTAGGATGATAGCATTTATCGAGTGTAGGTCGTTGTGTGTCATATACATTGGTTGTTCTAGTAATTAAGAGGTGTAGAGATATTGGTATGGCATACAAGTGAGATGTAAAAGTACATCTCATTGAACATAACCAACTGTTGAGTACTCTACTATCAAGAGTAGCTCATGAAGGATATGGATATAAGTATCCCTCTGATCTGAGATCACTATAGTGACTTACAAACAACTTATTGTGCTTTAGTACTGGACTGTCTGAATTTTTAATTCAATGATGAAAAGTTTTTGGGTACAGTCAAGTACTTGCGAAGTCGGTGTACGAGTCAAGATGGAATTTATCTCTTCAAATAAGTAGAAGTTAATGCATCAGTATGTTTCAATTTAGTAAAATCTTGGTTAGGATAATCTATGTGATGGATTTGAAAGGTTGAGACACAATGTGGTTGACTAATCTAGGGTTGACAGTTAAACTTTAGATCACCTTGAGCATTAGGATCAAAGGGATGAGTTATACGGTAACCATATGCCAATAGGTTTATGAATGATGCTTTATAATCTTTCGATCAATCTGGATGTCGGGTACCATTGCTAGATGATCACTTTACTTGGTATAAGAAGTTCATTTTTATACTACTGACTTAGGTTCGAACCTATAGGATCACAAGATTCGAACTTATAGGATCACACTCAAAAAAAAAATTTGACTGATTATGTGGCTGATCAACGATTGAGAATCATTGTAGGGTTTAATCATCAATTCGATTGATATTAACCTTGTGCAAAAGTGGTAATAAATTAATTTGCTAATGATTGATAAATTATAAGAGGATTGATTAATATTTAGATTACTAATTAACTCAATTTGATTGAGTATTAAAGTCTGAATTAAATCTAATTGAATTGGATTCAATTTGGTTTGACCCGATTAGGTCATGAGATGACCTAATCGCTAAGGATGTTCGATTCTTGATTCGAGCTCGATTAATTTTTTATTTGATTAAAATTTAATCGAGACCATTTATTACTTAATTAAATCAAATAATCTAATTGGATCTAATCTAATTTGGTTGGGTCAAGAATCTAATTAGATAAGAACATAAATTCGAATTCAAATAGAATGAGAACACCCCTTGCGCCACCTTTCACTGTGCCCATCTTTTCTTCACACATGAAAGTGGTTTTCACATCAAATTTTTTGCACCCAAAAGGTGTGCAATGCCTTCTTCTAATCTTCTTTGGATTAAAATTTTGTTGGTTCAAATTTGAGTTCAAATTGATTTGAAATCAGATTGAAATCAAGAGTCCAAGTTTTGTGGGACTCTTTTTTGCCACCGACCAGCCTTCTTTCTTGCGTACAAATAATTTTTTGTGTATGAGAAATCTGAGAGAAAGGGTGGATGTCCATGTGTGAGAAAAAGAGAAAGAAGGCATGAGATGGTGGGTTTCTAGGGTTTTCTAGTTTCAATTTTGTGAGAGAGAAAAACAAAAGGAGTTTTGTTCTGCTTCTTCCACACCATCTCCTTCTTGAAAAGCTCCATCTTTTGATCCAGAGATGTCCGTTTAATTGAAAGAAAGGAGTCTCCATCATGTTAGATTTGTGTCCTAAAAGTCAATTGTTGGCGGACACATTCTGTAATTTCAGAGCTTAAATTTGTAACTTTTTATTATCAATGAAGGACTTTTTCATTCCAATCATGCTTATGTATCCATGATTTATCTTAAAAATTAATAAAAATTATTTTTGTATATTCTCAATGTGTTGAAAATTTGAGACATACATTAATTAGTGGTTAATTTTTAAATACTTCTGATCAAAGGATCATCACAGAGGATAATGATCAATCCATTCGAGATCGATGTATAGTTTACCTCCCTTGTGGACAGATGAGTTTTGAGTCTGCAGTGTAGGGACACTGGGATGAGGGTGCAGATGGTTATTGATAAGTGATATATTTTTATATTTATTATAGATATTTTTGATAATTTATGATGCTAACATCTCCTTAAAAATCTAATTTTATGAATAAATTAAATTTTCTTACAAAAATAAATAATTTTAAAAAAATATGAAATTAGAGCAAATTTATGAAAAATAGATGTTAATTCAATTGAGAAATTTAAGTACCAAAATGATAAAAAAAATTTAAAAAATTTAATATATATTTTTTTAATTTTTTAGATAAAAATTAGAGTAAAAATCGAGTCAAAATATCTTAAAAAATAAAAAATATTACCTTCGGAGCACGATGGACCGGTCGGTCGATCTATAGAGCCAGGACGCGGTCTACAGAAAACTTCACACGGTCCACAGGTGCGGCTTACAGTGAGAGAAAGATTCTGGATGCGATCTAATGGTTGAAATTCATTCCGACCCAGATCCGATGGTCAGCATCCATTGTCGATTTATAAGAGGGGTTTTTGGGCGATCCGATGGCCCAGAAGCGATCTATCACATGATCGGATGGTTGAGGATGTTTTCGACTTTGAATATGAGATGTTTTGCACGATCCGACGGCCTAGAATCAATCCAAACCCAGATTGAATGGCTGTGGTTTGATCCGACTTTGATAAGGATTAAAACTATGGATTTTGATCAGATTTGTATGGTTCAAGCTCCATCCGATAGCCAGGAATATTTCTATGTGGATTAATATAATTTTTAAGGATTTTAGGACTCCTTTTCCTATCAAAAAATTATGAAAAATTCATCTATAAATAGGAGGTCCAGGAATAAACTTTGAGAGTAGAAAAATTGAGTAGAAAGTATAGAAAAAAATAGAAAAAAAAATTAGATAGGTTTAAGGACCCAAGAAAAAGAAGGAGAGAAGCCAGTTCACTCTACGGAGTACGATGGAAGATGGAGAGGTCATCAACCATCTTCCTGATAAGGCTAAACTGATCAACTTCAGATCTTTATTATAATTTTATTTTTATTTTATTTTATTATTTTTTTAAAATTTTTTGTACTTGAATTTTAATTTCAGTTAATGCAAAATTTATTTTCTTGCACTTTAAATTTATGTCTTTTATTTTTCGCAAGTTGATACTAGGATCTAGTTAGTAGATCTTAATATCTAATTTATTTTATGCTTTTTAAATTTTTATTATTTATTTTTATTGTAAGTAGATGCTAGGATCTAGTTAGTAGATCTTAGTATCCGATTTATTTTTCATATTTTTAATTTTTATTTTTTGACTTAAATTACTTTCTCCATAATTTTATTTTATTTTTTGCAAAATCAAAGATTTTAAATCAAAATTCTGCCTTCTCTGTGGATTCAACCTAACTCACTACTTTCTACGTATTTTTAATTTTATTGAAGTCAAAATTTGATTGATAATCACGGTGTCCTAACGACAACATCGCGATCCTATCAATTTTTGGCGCCGTTGCTGGAGAAGGCATCAATTTTAATATTTAATTTTTTTGATTTTCTTGTAAATATAGCTTACTAACTTTTTTTGATTTTTTTTTAAAAAAAAAATAATAAAAAATTCAAAAAAGAGATAGAAAGCTTCCAATTTTGCTTGATGAGATCAATCCTAATCCTAACCCTAACTATTTTTTTAGTATTAATTACTATTTTTTTTAAATTAACCTAAAATTCATCCACATAAATCTAATAAAAATTACATGACAAGAGTAGAAATTTAATTATTAGAAGCATTCATCATCTTAAATTTTCTTTTGGTAATCGCTGGACACAAGGTAAGCTTTCAAGTTTCATTAGTTTCATGCATCTAATTTAGTTACATAGAACCCCTTATTTGAAATTAGTTGTGCATATTCATTTCAAATCAATTTAAGGGCAACACCCATAATAAAATAAGGTGAAGATCTCATCACCCTTCTTTAGCCCAAAAACAACCAACCCGCATCCCACATTAACCCAAACCTAACTAAAATCAAGTAGACATGGGCCCCTAGGATCAATTAAGTTCAGTTTGAGTATTGTGGTCAAGTCAAGTACAAAGTAAGTTTGGACTCACCCCTAAAACTAGTATCTAAGGCTAGAGGTTACAAAGGCTCTGCCTAAGTGGACTCGTGGTTATTTAATTGGTTCCGTTAGCTTATCTGACCAATTCAATTGGTGTCTAAGGCAAGCAACGGGGGGACCTCCACGACCCCACCTCTTACTTGGCTAGTTAAAGGAAGTGAGAACAAACTCAATTTATATTTAGGCTAAGCCACTCTATGTCAAACTGTTAGGTCTAAGAAACCCATAGATGTCTAGATTTAATTGTTAGCTAACTTGATTGCAATTAATACTTAACCACAACTAATTCTTCTCATCTTACGTCTTTAGGTCTAAGACTTTTCTTAAGGGTCTCACCTTTAGAACTTTTCTCTTTCTTTTTTTCTCTTCTTTTTCTCCTCCTTAAAAAAAAATCTTAACAACACACATATTAGGGTTTGCACTAATACATGCATGGTATAATTTTTTCTGACCTAGTTGAACCTAATCCTGAAATTGAACGACTGATCCATGCTAAACATGATAATCAAATGGCTAAAAATTCTAAGAACCATCTAGGCAGATAAAAAAATATTTTATTTTTTTCACCTATAATCCATCAATGTTCCCATCATTCTATGGGATCAAATATTCTGTGCAATACACACAACCTTCTAATTATCATGAGATTTATTCTATCTGTGCTAGTCCAGTCCATCATATTAGTGAATATCCTACAGCTGCACAGTTTTCATTTTTCATTAAAGAACAGGTTCAAACTACTCAAGGTTACTCCAATCCTATCAATAACCCATTCTTAAATACATATAATCAAGATTGGAGAAACTGCCCTAATTTTTTTTGGAGACCCCAACAGACTCAGGCTCATACCCAAATTTCTTCTATGCAAAATTTTCAAAAAAGACCCCAATACCAAAATTATGCCTATAATAGTGGTCAACCTAGTCAGTCTATCCAGCCATCCTATTACAATCAGCCATTATTCTCACCTTCTCAACAGACCAATCTAGCCGACGATAAATTTAGCCAACTTTAATAAATGATCATGATCTAACAGTAATCCCTCGCTAGGCTAGAAGCACAAATAGATCAATTAACTGAATCTACCATGAGAAAAGAACTAGGTCAATTGCCAAACAATTCAATATCGAATTTTGAAAATAATCCACCCACCTACCAACCATCTGGACCTAGTCATCAATCCAATGTCCTACCTAAGAATCCCCATTTTAAAAGTGACAATGCAATTTCTAAGCTTAAAAGTGATAGGATTCTTAAAGACCCATACCAAAACCAGATAAGTGAGGCTAGTATTGATACTAGCCAAAATGTAAATTTAGAAGAAGAGGTTAGTACTAAAGCTAACCCAATAGAAGAACTTGAGCTTAGTACTAATGCTGATCTAAGTGAAGAAAAGAAGAGAGTGGATGAGTTACCCAAGATATATCCATCAAGAGTCTTATTTTCTTCAGCCTTAGAAGCCAGTTCTTCCACTTTAGAATTATCATCTCCTTCAAAAATAAAATTATCTTGGATCACACTTGAGAACATATGTTTAAAATCAACTGACACCCTTTCAGCATCCATTACTTCAAATTTAACTCCTAACCTAAAAACTCAATTCATGAGCATTTTTGAAGAACAAATAGGAGAAATTCTCGATAAACAAGGGTCTGTGAATGGGTTTGTGAACTATCTTTCTAAAATTAAGAACAGAGATATGAACTACTTTCTGAAGATTGATAATAAAATATTAAAATTTATTATAGATAATCTTCTTAAGATTGACAATCCAAAACTATTAGAATTTGTCAATCTAATTTTTGACATGAGATAGGTGAGAGAATCAGCATGGTCTGGCTGAAGATAGTAAACTTAACGCTTCCTGAGAGGCAACCAAATTTTTAATTTTCAGTTTGTACTTTTTGCTATCTTTTATATTTTGTTTAGGTCAATTAAGTCTTGCTTAGTGTCTTTTGTAGGGATCTGAAGATAATATTGACTAAGTTGGGGGAGAATCAATTTTGAAAAGACTTCTGGATCAGATAACATCTCTCTTTTTTTTTCTCTTTGCATGCATCCTTTATTTTTTCTACTCTATTGAGGACAATGTCGATTAAGTTGGAAGAGATAATAAAAATTTTTAAATTTTTAAAGTCTTCAAGTAAGTTAGTATTTAGTATTTAAGCACCTGATTATACTTAAGAATCAAATTAAACCAAGTATTTTTTTAAAAAAAATTGATGTACAGATCAGAGAGTTTATGAGATATTGAGAGATCAAGTATTAAGAAAACTCAATAAAGAGTTAAGCTTAGAACTTAAATAATTTTTTTTGAGTATTTCTAAATTTTTCTACTAGCATCAAAGAAGAGTTAACTTCTTATGGACTTGTGTAAAGTAACTATACATTTTTTTATATAAAAATTTTAAAAAAAATTCAAGTACTTCATGCTAAGTAATCGGATCTCTTTGCCTAAGCAGGCATTGAGTTTCGTGTCAAAAGATACGAAGGGCAAAGAAGCTTTGTTGTAAAGTTAGTTTTAACTCGTAACCTGTTTAATTCGAGTAAGTAGATCCGAGGGATATTTTATACCTAGTGCCCTAAAATCGTCTGGTTTGAGAGTCATTGGCTGAAAACTTGCTACATGGGTCAAATAGAAAGCTTAAGAGATTAAGACACTCAATAGTCGTACAATATTTAAAAAAAAAAGAGAAAAAAATTAATCAATAAATGAAGGATGGAAGTAACAATATACTTGTCCATATGAAGATTAATGATTTGGAGATAAAGGTAGGAATAATTTAAAAAAATTTAGAAAAGATTTAGTGTTCTTAGCTTAACTTTCACCTTGATAAGTATTAATATCCTAATGACATACCTCATTTACACTCTACTGAATATCAGTGGTCCTTTTTGAAAATTATTTGATAAAATTTGAGATTTTAAGTTAAACGGTACTTGATTCTAAATTCTTTCTTTACTCGAGGACGAGCAAAGTTCAAGTTAGAGGGTGTGATAAGTGATATATTTTTATATTTATTGTAGATATTTTTGATAATTTATGATGCTAATATCTTCTTAAAAATCTAATTTTATGAATTAATTAATTTTTTTTATAAAAATAAATAATTTTAAAAAATATACAATTAGAGTATATTTATGAAAAATAGATGTTAATTCAATTGAGAAATTTAAGTCCCAAAATGATGAAAATTTTTTGAAAAATTTAATGTATATTTTTTTAATTTTTCAAATGAAAATTGAAGCAAAAATCGAGATAAAATATCTTAAAAAATTAAAAATATTACCTTCAGTGTATGGTGGATCGATCGGTCGGTCCACAGAGCCAGGATGCGGTCCACAGGCATGGCTCACAGTAAGAAAAAGATTCTGGATGCGATCTAATGACTAAAATTCATTCTGACCCAGATCCGATGGTCCAGAAGCGATCTATCATGCGATCAGATGGTTGAGGATGCTTCCGACTTTGAATAGGAGATCTTTTGCACGATCCGACAGCCCAGAATCAATCCAAACCTAGAACGAACAGCTGTGGTTTGATTCAACTTTGATAAGGATTAAAACTATGGATTTTGATCAGATCTGGGCGGTTCAAGCTCCATCTGACGGTCAGAAATATTCCTAAGAAGATTAATATGATTTCTTAGGGTTTTAAGATTTTTTTCCTATCAAAAAATTATAAAAAATTTATCTATAAATAGGAGGTCCAGAAATAAGCTTTGAGAGCAAAAAATTTGAGTAGAAAGTATAGAAAAAATTAGATAGATTTAAGAATCTAAAAAAAAAAAGAGAGAAGCCAGTTCGCTCAACGGAGTACGACGGAAGATGGAGAGGTCATCAACCATCTTTTTAATGAGGCTAGACTGATCAACTTCAGATCTTTATTATAATTTTATTTTTATTTTATTTTATTATTTTTTTAAAATTTTTTATACTTAAATTTTAATTTCAATTAATGCAAAATTTATTTTCTTACATTTTAAATTTTTGTTTTTTATTTTTCGCAAGTAGATACTAGGATCTAGTTAGTAAATCTTAGAACCTGAATTATTTTATGCTTTTTAAATTCTTATTATTTATTTTTATTGTAAGTAGATGCTAGGATCTAGTTAGTAGATCTTAGTATCTGATTTCTTTTTTATACTTTTAATTTTTATTTTCTGATTTAAATTATTTTCTCCAAAATTTTATTTTTTTCTAAAATCAAAGATTTCAAATCAAAATTCTGTCTTCTTTGTGGATTCAACCCGACTCACTATTTTTTATATATTTTTAATTTTTATTAAAGTTAGAATTTGATTGAAAATCATGGTGTCCTAATGACAACATCACGATCCTATCAATTTTTGGATAATAAAAATTTTTAAATTTTTAAAGTTCTCAAGTAAGTTGGTATTTAATATTTAAGCATCTGATTATACTTAAGAATCAAGTTAAACCAAGTATTTTTTAAAAAAAAATTGATGCACAGACTAGAGAGTTTATGAGATATTGAGGGATCAAGTATTAAAAAAACTCAATAAAGAGTTAAGCTTAGAACTTAAACAGTTTTCTTTGAGCATTTTTAAATTTTTCTATCAGCATCAAAGAAGAGTTAATTTCTTATGAGCTTATGTAAAGCAACTATATATTTTTTCATATAAAAATTAAAAAAAAAAATTTCAAATACTTTATATTGAGTAACCGGGCCTCTTTGCCTAAGTAAATATTGAGTTTTATGTCAAAAGGTATGAAGGACAAAAAAGCTTTGTTGTAAAGCTAGTTTTAACTCATAGCCTGTTTGATTCGAGTAAGTAGGTCTGAGAAATATTCTATACCGAGTGCCCTAAAGCCGTCTGGTTTGAGAGTCATTGGCTGAAAACTCGCTACATGGGTCAAACAGAAAGCTTAAAGAGTTAAGACACTCAATAGTAGTACAATATTTTAAAAAAAAAAGAAAGAAAAAAATCAATCAATAAATAAAAGATAGAAGTAATAATATACTTGTCCATATGAAGATTAATGATTTAGAGATAAAGGTAGGAATAATTTAGAAATGTTCAGAAAAGATTTAGTGTTCTTAGCTTAACTTCCACCATGATGAGTATTAATATCCTAATGACATACCTCATTTACACTTTACTGAACATCAGTGGCCTTTTTTGAAAATTATTTGGTAAAATTTGAGATTTTAAGTTAAACAATACTCGATTCTAAATTCTTTCTTTACTCGAAGACGAACAAAGTTTAAGTTGGGGGTTGTGATTAGTGGTATATTTTTATATTTATTGTAGGTATTTTTGATAATTTATGGTGCTAACATCTTCTTAAAAACTTAATTTTATGAATAAATTAATTTTTTTTATAAAAAAATAATTTTAAAAAAATATTTAATTAGAGTATATTTATGAAAAATAGATGTTAATTCAATTGAAAAATTTAAGCATCAAAATGATGAAAAATTTTTGAAGAATTTAATGTATATTTTTTTTAATTTTTCAGATAAAAATCAAAGTAAAAATCGAGCCAAAATATACTAAAAAATAAAAAATATTAGCTCGGTGCACAGTGGACCGACCACTCGGTCCACAGAGCCAGGGTGCGGTCCACAAAAAATTTCATGCGATTCACAGGCGTAGCTCACAATGAGAGAAGGATTTTAGATGCGATCCAATGGTTGAAATTTATCCCGACCCAGATCCGACAGTCAGCATCCATTGTCAGTTTATAAGAGGGATTTTTGTGCGATCCGACGGCCCAGAAGCGATCTATCACGCGATCGGACGGTTGAGGATGTTTTCGACTTTGAATATGAGACTTTTTATGCGATTCGATGGTTCAGAATCAATCTGAACCCAGATCGGACTACTGTGGTTTGATCCGACTTTGATAAAGATTAAAACTATGAATTTTGATCACATCTGGGTGGTTCAAGTTCCATCTGATGGCTAGGAATATTCTTAAGGGGATTAATATGATTCCTAAGAGTTTTAGGACTCCTTTTCCTACTAAAAAATTATGAAAAAATCATCTATAAATAGGAGGTCTGGGAATAAACTTTGAGAGTAGAAAAATTGAGTAGAAAATATAGAAAAAATTAAAAAAAAAATTAGATAAATTTAAGAACCCAAAGAAAAGAAGGAGAGAAGCCAGTTCGCTCTACAGAGTACAACGGAAGATGGAGAGATCATCAACCATCTTTTCGATGAGGCTGGACTGATTAACTTTATATCCTTGTTATAATTTTATTTTTATTTTATTTTATTATTCTTTTTAAATTTTTTATACTTAAATTTTAATTTTAATTAATGCAAAATTTATTTTTTTGCATTTTAAATTTTTGTCTTTTATTTTTTGCAAGTAGATACTAGGATCTAGTTAGTAGATCTTAGTACCCAATTTATTTTATACTTTTTAAATTCATGTTATTTATTTTTTTTACAAGTAGATGCTAGGATTGAGTTAGTAGATCTTAATATCCGATTTATTTTTTATACTTTTAATTTTTATTTTCTGACTTAAATTACTTTCTCCAAAATTTTATTTTTTTTGCAAAATCAAAGATTTCAAATCAAAATCTTACCTTCTCCGTGGATTCGACTCACTACTTTCTACATATTTTTAATTTTTATTGAAGTCAGAATTTGATTGATAAATACGGTGTCCTAACGATAACAACGCTATCCTATCAGTTGTTAGAGAACAACTTGCACTGAGTGTGACCAATACGAGAAACCATATGGATGTCTACTCACTAGTAAGTAGTCTTCTCGATGCTACAATGGTGTGAGTGGTCCTTTGACCTGCGGTATCATTGGCTATTCACTGTGAGGCTACTGAGTTTGACTGTACATTTTTTTGATCCCTAGCCATTCAGATCCTTTCTGTGTATATTAGCTTTAGTAGGTTCAGATTCATTGTTTGGAGTAGGATGCATCTAGATAGAATCTATCAATCTTGATAGAAAAGAAGAAGTCCTATGCAATTTGCGAGACTAAGTTCAGAAAGTCTTTGGCCAAAGCAAGTGTGAATACTAGAAAAAAAATTTTACGTAATTCACAAATGAACTCGAGTCGAGCCAATCTAGCATATGACTGACATTAGGGTCTGACGAGTTTTTCATAACCTCTGTCAAGTCAAAACTCTCGATAAAAAGACTGAATCATATGATAACTGTACCTAGTTGTTCATACTTTCATTCTACTAAGTTGCCACTACATACTGTTAGGTATCACTGGTGGATTGTGAGACTCATCGGGCATCATCTTAATGATCGATGACCCTCGAAAGATAGAATTGAAAATATTCTAATCCATCGAAAAGAGTTTCGATGATATTGTGATGAAAATCAAAATATATCTCATTATCAAATAGAATGGAACCTATGAGGTCACACATTAAGGGGTTTAATCTTGAATTTGCTAATTGAACTTATGAAGTTCTAATTGGGTTAGGATTTATTGAAATCCTATTGTGTTTAATAGAACCATGCTGGCGCATGGTTAAACCTAATTCTTCTCGAAACTTCGATTGGATCAAGTCTATAGCCTTGAACCTTACCTAAATCCTTTTGAATTTAATTGGATGCTTAATTGTGAGCCCAAGAGAATTGGATTAAGTCAATTAGTTGACTAAATTATCTTCTCATTATCTCTTCGTTATCTCCTCATTATCTCCTAATGTGTGTGTGGAATAATTTGAAAAATTGGGTGGCACCTTCCTCCCTTTATGATAGGACCAACGGGTGCCAACCCTAGATAATATTTGAGGGGCCCGCCCCCTCTTATGCATGGGCATGGAAGGAGAGAGAGAGAGGGACTATGCCCCCTCTCATGTGCTAAGAAATCCTAAGTGGGCGCCAACATCTACCTGCCCTGTATAACATAAGGCACCCACTCAGATTATCTTATCTGACTGGGACGCCCCATATGCTTGTCAAAAAGAACTAATTATCTACAATTAAATTTAATTTTATTAAAAAAAATCAAATTAAAAAGATAAAATTTTTTATGACATAAGGATGTACCTTTTTAAGTTAATTGATTTCTCTTTTAGGTCAAGGTAGAATCTATTTAAAGAAAAGGTCTCTTAGGGTTTAGTGGTTGTAGAATTTTATGAAACAAGAATTTCTCTCTCCCTCTCCACACCACTTCCTCTCTCCTTTTTCCTTCCATACCAAAAGGTTGGGCGTCCCATCCTTCTGCATGCCAAGGTTGAGGAGTCTTCTTCTAAGGTAAGGAATGAGCAGAAAAAGCTACAGTTCAAAGGGTTGATTTTACAGTGAAGATCAAAGAGTTGATTGAGATTCTAAAGGACCGAGATCCTACTTGGAGAAGAAGGATCTACGATGAGAAGATCGATTCAAAATTGATCCTAATGGATATCTGTAGAGGCTGAACATGTATGCGGCTCGAGGATCTTCAAATTAGTGATCATCGGTAGCGGTAAATTTCTACCTGTGCAAAGGTAATGAGATTTGATCTCATCCTAATTTTAATTTTCAGATTATATGTATGTATTTTCTCCTGGGCTTGGGTGGGTTTAGATATGATCTTATGTATATAGGGTTAAAAGGTTTAACCCAATTGATTTTCCACTGTGATTGTAAAGATTTTTGAAAAACTACACATGCATCCTACCCGACTTTAGAACACATCAACCATTCAGAGCCTTCATCGTGAGCTAGCACCCCCGGGAAGGACGATCTGTTCGAAACTTCGAGTGGACTACCTGTAGAGGCGGATGTACTGTGCAACTGCTCGACATTAGGAAGAACATCCTACCATGTTCATCAACAATGGTAATCGTCGACCCACAATCAGGTAATGAGTTCTAAACTCATCGAATCAGATCTAACCATTAGATCTGATTCAGGACATCGATATGATCGATGCAGTCTTTTATGTTCCATCAATTTTTTTTTGTTGTGCATTATTTTCATATCATATATCTTTAGAAAGATAGTTTAGATCTAATCTAAAGCATGTGTAAGAGATTAAATAGTTTAATCTACTATTTTTACTATAAAAATTTTAA
Organism: Elaeis guineensis; assembly: GCF_000442705.2. Classification (NCBI taxonomy): domain Eukaryota; kingdom Viridiplantae; phylum Streptophyta; class Magnoliopsida; order Arecales; family Arecaceae; genus Elaeis; species Elaeis guineensis. Next base: position 59,795,181 of record NC_026002.2, on the reverse strand, counting down.
AAATTACATACTTTGAACTGCCTGTTTTCCAACAGTTATTGCATCTGTAACACTTACAAATTAGCAGTTTTCAAAATTTAAACCATCAATCCAATTAATAATTTGAATATGATCAAAGCCATTAATCAGGTCATGCTTCTTTTGTGTGTGATCCCTCAGATTCTATTCTGTCTGGGAGACATACCATGATCTCCATCACAGTATCATCAAAAATTTTTTCGATGAGATGGAACGATTCTAACTCACCCCAACAAGGATTGTTGATCCAAAAATGATCTTAGTGAGTTCTCACGATCTATCAGAAATGCCTAACAGCATATAGTGGCAACCCAGCAGAACAGAAGAATGAATCTTTAGGTGCAGTTACCATATTATACAGTCTCTTTATCATGAGTTCCGACTAGATAGAGATCATGGAGAACTCGTCAAACCCTATCGTCAGTCATATGCTAGATTAGCTCGACTTGAGTTTATTTGTGAATTTTGTAAAAACTCTTTTTCAGTATTCATTTTTACTCTGATAAGAGATTTCCTAAATTCAATCTTGCAAATCGCATAAAACTATTCTTTTTCTATCAAGATTGATAGATTCCATCTAGGTGCATTCTACTCAAACAGCGAACCTGAACTTACTATAGCTAACATGCACAGCAAGGATCCGAATAGCTAAAGATCAAGAAAATATGCAATCAAACTAAGTAATCTCACTATGAATAGCTAACATACCATAGGTCAAAGGACTAGTCACATGATTGTAGTATTAAGAAAATTACTGACGAGTGAGTATATATCTAAGTAGTTTCTCGTGTTGGTTATGCTCAGTACAAGTTATTCTCTAACAACCACCCATACTCTCATCCAAGTATCTTTACACCGCAAACTCAAGACTCATCTATCCAAAAGAAAGGTGATCTATACATCGATCTAAATGGATTGATTACTGTCCTTTATGATGATCTTATGATCAGAAGCATTTAAAAAATAATCACTAATGATGTATGTCTCAAATTCTTAATATCTTGAGAATATACAAAATCATCTTTGTTAATTTTTAGGACAAATCATAGATGCATACAATATGATTGATAATAAAAAATTATCCGACAAGTACAAAAATATGTCCTAAAGAAGGTATGCGTCAGTCAAGATTGGCTTCTAGGACATACATCTAACAAACTTTCATTTACACTAAAGCCAATCTGCCATATACCTGAGCTCCATCTTTCAAAGACAGGTTTCGATCTTTAGCTGGCTAAGTGACTTGGGCATATCATATCCTATGTAGAGTTTATTCTCTATACCTTTATGTATTTCTACTTGAGGTAATCGCATATATCCCTGCTCTATGTGCTTAGACTTTTCATGAGACCTTGACTCTTGAGCAAGGACTATAGGCCATTATCTTTGTAGATGCATCATGGCATTCGATGGTTTGACATCCAGTTCTGCAACCATCATAAGAATCAGAATGCATCCTGCATATCTACGGCATACTCAGCTTCCATTGGTTGGTTGCTTGGAACCCTTCCAATATACCAAACTAATATAATTCAAGAATACATATCGATGTAGACATTCTACCATCAGCATCATTGTATCCTCCTACTCTTAGCTCTAACCCTTCTTCAAAGATCAGGAATAATCCCTTAGTGCCACTCAAATACTTAGGGATGTTTTCACAACAATCCAATGCTCTCAGTCCAGATTTGATAAATATCTACTTGTGACTCTCACAATGAGATATACCAAGTCAAGTACATAGCATGGCATACGCCTATGCCCAGGAGGATAACAAACCCCTCTTGAAGGTTTCTATGCTGAATCTTTTCAGCACCTCTTCTATATATTTTCTATAAAAACTCAAACATCCTTTTAGATCTATCTCTATTGATTTTTATTTTCAGAATACAAGATGTTTGTCCTAGGTCTATGATGAAATTCTATATGCAACCTATATTAACTGATGTCAACATGGGATACTCCCACTAATCTTCATGTAAACATATAATTTCTCTTTATTTTTTGAGAAATTAAATAATTTGATCACATTATCGAAATGATTATTCCAACTCTGAGATGTTTGCATAAATTCATAAATAGATCTTTGCAGTGTGATCTCCATCACAGGAAGTGTAATCTATAGTCTGCTCTATATAGATATCTCCTATGATATCCATTTAGGAGGGCTATCTACACATCCATCTCTCGGGATCAACATCCAACATCACCTCATTATAGATTTTGGGATCATCTCTATGTTCTCAATCTCTTTTGAGAAATATTTTCTTTGAATTCTTTGTAAGAATACCAAGTATCTTTTAGAAGGATGGAAAATCCTACTAGATCTATGAGGTGGAGGAGGTACTACAAGAACGGCTCATCGTAAATAGGTTCTACAGATCCTATAGCTCGTGCTCTTCAAAGACTCTCTCTTCAAGCTTATCCTCCCACTGTTTTCAAGAAAACAACATGATTGTCCACAATCACATTATGAATCACTGAGAAGAAAGTATTCCAAACTATTTAGGAAGCCCATGAAACGAGCTCTGATAGACCTATCTTCTAACTTGCCCACCATGTCATATCTCATACGATGTGATGGAACTAATTTTAGAGAAAATCTAATTTAAATTTCAAAAATTAAAGCTTGTCCCTAAAGAAACAAAAGTTAAATTAGTGATGTTCATGATGGTTCAGACTATATCTTATATAGTACCATTCCTCCTCATAGATATCTCGTTGAGCTGAGATGTACAAGAAGGATTCCATCATGAAACTATGCCATTTTCTTGAGATAACCATAAAATTCTCTATTTGGTATTCCATCTTCGATTTGATCAAAGTACCTTTAGAGTTTCTTCAATTTACTTCTCTACTTCACATCAGATTTCTTTAAACCTTTCAAAGACTTCATACAAATCTCATACACATACTCATATCATGACTAATCATCAGTAAAGATAATGAAGTAAAAATAACCTCCCTCATCTGGCTCATCAAATGGACCGCACACATCAAATATGTACTAGAACAAGTATCTCAACAGTTCTATCTCCTTGTCCCACAAAAGGTAGCTTGATCATTAATACTCAAAGAGATGATTCACAGACTGGATATGACTCAATAGTCAATAAGATCAAAGGTCCATTTTTTTTCTAGTCGGTAAATCACTTCTTCTCCTATATGATCTAGCCTAAGGAACCACCTATATACTTCAAGTTTATTTGATTTCTGGATCTCTCAGACCCAATGACATGCACTATTTGCTCAAATAAGTTCACAGATGCATCACCATATAAATGATAGACTATCTATAAGAACTAATCCAAAATGATAGTTGTAGAGGTTAACTGCCTATGGTCATGGTGCAACTCTTGCACCATTGCCGACTTAAAAGAGTACCTCACCTTTCTTCAGCCTTCTTCCTTCTCTTAGATCCTATACAGAAGTACGTAATATATACTAGAGTCTAATACTTAACTAGGAGAAGAAAAAATCATAAGATTAGTTTTGAGCAATTTTGACATATCTTCCAAAGGTGTGTCCATATTTCTTCAAGCTTTCTTGGTATGTACCTCTAAACTTTTCAAGACCCCTTAGTTACTAACATATTGACCAATTCAGTTAAGGTGCTTAATATTTATTCATATAATAATTTCATAAACTACTCATATGAATCAGAGATTGCAAGATCAAATCTATTAGCAATTCTTTGTGCATGGTCATATTGAGCTTCTCAAGCTCATCAATGTCCTTAATCATTATCAAACAATAATCATGGATAAATTATCCATCATGCATCTCATGCACTATGCAACTCTGATCATCTTACAACTGTTGCAGATGAGTCAGCATGTCGTTGGTAGTCTACATATCCTTATGCACATATTGGAGCTCATCAAGCATGGACTCCAGTTTATAGCACTTAACCTAATTATCATTATCTAGCTATTTGTCAAGTATAGCTCATTGACTATGGTTTGGACAAATTGATGATATTGGGACAATCTGATCAAGAACATGACTTAATATTTCAAAAACTAAGAATGATTCTTAGGTTTTTGAGCCAAAATATGTAATTGATTTTGGCTAAATGGTTGATATCTAGGATTCGACTAAAGAATTGGAAGCTGACATTATAAATCGTAGAGAGTAAAGATTTAATTAGATGATTGGACTTGTAAATATTTATTTTAGAGATTTTAAAAATAAATAGAGGTTCTCATTAATTTTTTGAGTCTCTCACACTCTTCGGATGGAGAAATAAAAATTCTAACATGATAATTAGACTTCTAGTGGGTGCTACAGTCTCATCAATGCACGACACCTCACCTAACAGTTATTAGTGATACGTATACTAATGCATGGATAACTCTTTGTCCAGATACTTCTCTAAGCATATTACAACGATTTGGTATCTAAGTCATGTAGGCTCACCTAATAGTTATTGACTACACTCCTTAGTTAAGCCCGACCCACCTTTCACCAGTGGGTGCAAAGTCATCATTGGATCCCTCACCTAATAGTTATTAGGTCCAACTCTATCTTTATCCCAGGATATCTAATGTCAATAGAATAGTTGTGCCTTTCCAATACAATTGAACCACTGTGATCAGTCAAAAATGATCAATATCAGAAAAGGCACCCTGTCACGCCCCCGACCCGAGATTGTGAATCGAGGGTCGCGGCAACCGCCACATACTCATGAAGAACTCTCTTCATAAGCATGCAAGGCATCTCATCACGATATCAATGCATCACAGCGGAATAAATTTAAATAATTATTATTCAACTGTAATTTAAGTAATTAAATCAAATGTCTTACATCCAATAAAATTTTACTAAAAATAAAACAATAGATTTAAGTTCAATAAAGTTGACAATGCTAATCTCGCTTCTAAAAGCTCTATCCCAATATTTCATCCCACGCTCGATATTAATTATCTGAATTTGAAAAATAAAAAGAAAGGTAATGAGCTAGACAGCCCAGTAAGTAACAAATATCTCAACTAGATATTTTAGATATTATATATTTTCCAAGAACAATATTACAAATAAACATAAGAGTATATTTCATGTTGATTTAATACAAATCAAATATTTTCAAATATTCACATATAATATAATCATAAATTTGATTCGATTCGTTACTCAACAGCCTTGACTATGACCAACGTTTAACCCCCATTGGCGGGTCCACAGAATACCAGCACACAACCCCCACTGGCAGGGTCCAAAAATACCAGCGCACAACCCCCACTGGCAGGGTCCACAAACACCAGCGCACAACCCCCACTGGCAGGATCCACTGAGTACCAACGTATAATCCCCATTGACGGGGTCCACTGAAACATAGTTAGGCTGAGAGCATAAATTCGATCTGTATCAAAACACTTTGAATCATAATATATCATAATTTTTCACTGAACATGTGCATAAATCGACGTATCATAATATTTCAAAAGTACTTTTCTTACAAAACATAATTTCATAAATCATGCATAATTTCAGAGAATAATTATATATTTTTAGAATAAATATGGAATATCTCGAGAAGATGATCCATTACTTACCTTTCACGGAGCACTGAATGAATAGATCGACTAACTTCTAGGAGATTCTTCCGTACCTATTATCCAAAATTATATTTTTACATTAATTTTAATTCAAAATTAAATCTAACAAATCCCAAAATCAAAACCTCACTTAAAATCAGACTCTTCCCTAAACTCGATCAAAATCATCAGATGAAGCCTTCCACTACGCTAATCCTAGAGGAATAACTTTAGAGAGAGAGAAATCCATCAAGATAGAGAAATAATCTAGAGAGAGAAAATTTTAGAGAGAGAAAGTAGAGAGAAAAAGTCCAATTCCAGAGAGAGAAAGTCAGGGTTCAGACTGAAAGAAGAGAGAGAAGAGAGAGAAACTCTCTCTCTCATCATTTTTTTATTTTTATTTATTTATTTATTTATTTGTTCATTTATTTATATATATATATAAGTATATATATATATTGTTATTATTATTATTATATTTTATTATATTTTATTTTTTTTTCTTTTCTCTTTTTCTTCTTTTTCTTTTCTTTTTTCTTTTCTTTTTCTTTTCTTTTTCTCTTTTTTCTTTTCTTTTCTTCTTTTTCTTCTTCTTCTTCTTCTCGTGCCGGAACAGGGGACCGGCGTCCCCTCCTTTTGCCGGGCCGTTCAGGCCACGGCCATCGCGGCGGAGGCCAACGGTAGATGGGGGCCACTCCCCCGGTCATGGAGGAGTATGGCCGATGATCGATTTCGATCGCCGGCGTCGAAAAATTCACGGAAAAAGAGGCTAAAAAACAGGGTCTCTTTTCCGACCGAAAATCGACGACACTCATCGCTGGCCGCCTCAAGCAAAGGTACAGGAAGATAGGGAAGAAAGAGAAGAAGGAAAGGAAGACTCACCCCGGCCTCCGGTGACCTCACCGGCGAGCAATCACGGTGAGAAACCGAACGATCTCCACGGCTTCGATCGAGAAAGACGGAGAGAAAGAGAGAGGGAGGAGACCGATGTTCGGTCTCTAGGGAGGAGGAGGTCATCTTATAGGGGATCCTAGGACTCTGAGGGATCCTAGGATTCCGATCTTGCCTGGGTCTCACCGGAGAAGAAGACTCCTATCGGGAGTCTTCTTCCCGGTTTGAATCCTCTAGTTTTTTTTTTTATTTATTTTAGGCTTTGGTGGGCTGAATTGGTTTTGGGCTATAATTTTTTCCATCCCTAAAAAAAAATTTCGTCCTCGAAATTTTTCATACCTGTCACCATTGTATTGGAAGCTTGTGCATTCTATTGAGTAAGCGCATAAACTCTTCCCTGGATTTTAGAAATCTGTCCACCACTCTTATGTTGTCCTTCATAAGTTCTTTGGCCAACTTGATTTTCAGTATTTAGCGGGCAGCTAGCAATTTTATGATCCATCTGACCACATTTGAAACAAGCACCTGTATTCCAATAGCAATCCTTGTCTGCATGATTTTTGCCACATCTGGAGCACGGCTCACTATCAATCTGTTGAGTCTTATTGTCTACTGCTCCCTTAGCTGATCTTTTGATATTTTTATTATTCTGCCCTTGTGTATCATTTGATTTTTCTCTCTTTCTTTGCTTTCTTTCCCTTTCCATGCATTCTTCATTGACTTCCCTTTCAATTATCAGTGCTTTGTTTACCACATCGGCATAAGTTGTCAATTCATATGGAACCACTTGTTTTCGAATCTCAGTTCTCAGTCCCATCTCAAATTTGTGAACACGTTCTTGCTCACCATCCACTAATTTCGAGGCAAATTTTGCTAACTCTGTAAATTTTGCTTCATATTCAGTCACACTCATACCCTTTTGCTTCAAATAAATAAACTCTTGCTCTTTCTGGATCCTTATACTCCGAGAAAAATATTGATCGTAGAATGCAATCTGAAATCTTTCCCAGGTAAGTATTTCGCCGTCTTGTTCATGCTTGCGCTATAGTCGCTGACACCAGTTGTATGCTTCGTCTTGTAGTAAATAAGCTGCATATCGAATCTTTTCTTCATCAAGACACTCCTGGACAGCGAAGGCCTTCTCCATCTCCATTATCTAGTTATCAGCCTCCAAAGGTTCAGTAGTCCCCTTGAAAGCTGGAGGAGCAAGCTTTTTAAATTCTAAAATATTGTTCTGTTGTACTGGTTGCTCTCCATGTTGTGGTGGTGGATGCTGATGTTGTTATGTATCTCGTTGTATCTGCTGTTGTTCAAGCATTTGCTGCTGTATTTGTTGTTGTGTTTGTACCATCCTGATTAGGGTCTGCATTAACTGAGCCATATCTGGTTCTTGACGTGCTCTCGAAGCACTCCCATTAGGATCTACGACTCCCTCCTCCTGAGGGTTGCCACTGGTCAGATGGGGAGTGCTACCATCCCATGGTTGTGATGTCTCTCTTGCAATTCTTTGAGTAGTTCTTGTCATTCTACGGGGAGGCATGGTAACCTTGTAGTAGTAAAACCTTATTAGATTCATTTATCTATTTGTTAGGATAGATTTATTATGATGCTCATACTTTAATGTCCCAATATTCCTAATGTTTACCCACCTACACTCATACTATGTCAAATTCTATGTGTCATAATTTATCCACTTATGCTCTGATACCATATTAATTTTCACGCCCCCGACCCGAGATTATGAATCGAGGGTCGCAGCAACCGCCGCATACTCATGAAGAACTCTCTCCATAAGCATGCAAGGCATCTCATCACGATATCAATGCATCACAGCAGAATAAATTCAAATAATTATTATTCAACTGTAATTCAAGTAATTAAATCAAATGTCTTACATCCAATAAAATTTTATTAAAAATAAAATAATAGATTTAAGTTCAATGAAGTTGATAATGCTAATCTCGCTTCTAAAAGCTCTGTCTCAATATTTCGTTCCACGCTCGATATTAATTATCTGAATCTGAAAAATAGAAAGAAAGGTAATGAGCTAGACAGCCCAGTAAGTAACAAATATCTCAACTAGATATTTTAGATATTATATATTTTCCAAGAACAATATTGCAAATAAACATAAGAGTATATTTCATGCTAATTTAATACAAATCAAATATTTTCAAATATTCACATATAATATAATCATAAATCCTATTCGATTCGTAACTCAACAGCCTTGACTATGACCAACGTTTAACCCTCATTGGCGGGGTCCACAGAATACCAGCGCACAACCCCCACTGGCAGGGTCCACAAATACCAGCGCACAACCCCCACTGGCAGGGTCCACAAACACCAGCGTACAACCCCCACTGGCAGGGTCCACTGAGTACCAACGTATAATCCCCATTGGTGGGGCCCATTGAAACATAGTTAGGTTGAGAGCATAAATTCGATCTGTATCAAAATACTTTGAATCATAATATATCATAATTTTTCACTGAACATGTGCATAAATCGACATACCATAATATTTCAAAAGTACTTTTCTTACAAAACATAATTTCATAAATCATGCATAATTTCAGAGAATAATTATTTATTTTCAGAATAAATATGGAATATCTCGAGAAGATGATTCATTACTTACCTTTCACGGAGCACTGAATGAACAGATCGACTAACTTCTAGGAGATTCTTTCATGCCTATTATCCAAAATTATATTTTTACATTAATTTTAATTCAAAATTAAATCTAACAAATTCCAAAATCAAAATCTCACTTAAAATCAGACTCTTCCCTAAACTCGATCAAAATCATCAGATGAAGCCTTCCACTATGCTAATCCTAGAGGAATAACTTTAGAGAGAGAGAAATCCATCAAGAGAGAAAAACAACCTAGAGAGAGAAAATTCTAGAGAGAGAAAGTAGAGAGAGAAAGTTCAATTCCAGAGAGAGAAAATCAGGATTCAGACTGAAAGAAGAGAGAGAAGAGAGAGAAACTCTCTCTCTCATCATTTTTTTTATTTTTATTTATTTATTTATTTATTTATTTGTTCATTTATTTATATATATATATAAGTATATATATATATTTTGTTATTATTATTATTATATTTTATTATATTTTATTTTTTTCTTTTCTTTTCTCTTTTTCTTCTTTTTCTTTTCTTTTTTCTTTTCTTTTTCTTTTCTTTTCTTTTTTCTTTTCTTTTCTTCTTTTTCTTCTTCTTCTTCTTCTCGTGCCGGAACAGGCGACCGACGTCCCCTCCTTTTGCCGGGCCGTTCAGGCCACGATCGCTGCGGCGGAGGCCGGCGGCAGACGGGGGCCACTCCCCCGGTCATGGAGGAGTATGGTCGGCGATCGATTTCGATCGCCGGCGTTGAAAAATTCACGAAAAAAGAGGCCCAAAAATAGGGTCTCTTTCCCGACCGAAAATCGGCGACACTCGTCGCCGGCCGCCTCAAGCAAAAGTACGGAAAGATAGAGAAGGAAGAGAGGAAGGAAAGGAAGACTCACCCCGGCCTCCGGTGACCTCACCGGCGAGCAATCATGGCGAGAAACCGAACGATCTCTGCGGCTTCGATCGAGAAAGACGGAGAGAAAGAGAGAGGGAGGAGGCCGATGTTCGGTCTCTAGGGAGGAGGAGGTCTTCTTATAGGGGATCCTAGGACTCCGAGGGGTCCTAGGATTTCGATCTCGCCTGGGTCTCGCCGGAGAAGAAGACTCCTATCGGGAGTCTTCTTCCCGGTTTGAATCCTCTATTTTTTTTTTATTTTTTTTTTATTTTTTTTTTATTTTGGGCTTTGGTGGGCTGAATTGGTTTTGGGCTATAACACACCCGCATCTCTACAATGGTGGAAGATCCTTAGATTTAATATTTAGAGGAGAGATTTAGGTTTAGATCTCTTCTAATAGTCACATACATCTGATGTAGATGACTGATCTAGTTCAAATCAGCATATCTCATGTCTGACCAATCTAGTCGGCATAAGTGAACACGAATGACCAAACAACCTTATTCAATTCCTAATTGACCAAATTAGCCAAGTAAGTGAGATCGATGAGAGGATCGATCGATACTTACCTTAGACACCATCGAAATGGCTAGGTAAGCATGCTCTAAATTAAAAACTATCGATCGAGCTGTCAAACTTATCTTAGACATTAATTGATCTATTAGAATCAAATGATCGACCTAGCTACTCGGGCTTAGACCACTGAGCTAAATTTGATCTTGATTTAATCAATTCACATCACATATTAATCGATTTGATTAACTACAACTAAACTCAATTTTAAGCCCCTTTGACCTATTTTCAAGTAACTTTTTATTAGGTTCGATCAATTGCTCAAAATCGAAAAGGTTCTGACCTGATCTAATCAATAACCCTAGTTGTAGTTTCATCTCTAGACCTAATTTGTTCAATCCATATCCCAAATTCATATTTTATGCATTGAAATTTTGGATCTTAAATTCATAATTTTAGATATTTTAATTTTAATTCTTAATTCTCAATTAAATACATTATGAACATGGATTTTAGTTTAGATATCAAAATAATTTTTTATTCTAAACCAATTAAGATTGTATCTCATACAATTTACTATTGCAAAATTGAGTTGACTCTCCCTTGACCTCGAGTTGACTCATTCTGGATCTTGAGTCGGCTCAACTGTGACAAATCGAAACCTGTAGATTACGGCTCGCAAAACTGAATCGGCTCATCTGCAAATGAGCTGACCCATCAGAATCTCGAGTTGAGTCCAACAAAAATGAGTCAACTCGACAAGCACTCAAGTCGACCCGAACGAGAATTGAGTCGACTCCACAGGCATATCAACCATAGTTTCAGAATTTCATACAAATAGAACCTAAGATTTTGGATCTAAAATTTTATAGAAATTAGATTTCAAATCATGTGTGAAAAGCTATATATCAGATATATCATTTACTGAAAATGCATAAAAATACATGCATATCAGATCCAAAACATGTATCACATACAATTTTTCATTCGTAGTTCTTCTTCATGAGAAATATTATAATCGACACCCCTACACGTTATAAGAGAATCCGTCGAATGGACAAGAGAGAGATTTTAATCTCTTCTTTCTCTTATGACCAGACGGTCATGGTGATTATCCCAATCCGAATACTAAGCTACAAAGAGATCTAATCTAACATATCACATATGTAAAGATTAAATTTTAGATCTAATTATCTTTTACATATTATACATATGAACTATAATTTAGATCTATACATGCAATCATATATCACATATATGAAATAATTTCAACAACCATAGTAGATCCAAATTAAATTTTAATTAATGTATTCAGATCTAAAACTAATTTCAGAGCTGAACCACTCATGATTTATTTTAGATCTGAAATAATTTTAGATTTAAAATAATCTTGTAATCACATTACAACATACATATGAGATCTAAAATTAAAATGATTTGAAAATAATTTTCAAAAATCAGTTCACACCATACTAGGACAACTTTATATCAATCCAATGCAAACTTAAATTATTTTAATTTCAGATCTAATACTAATCATGACATATCAGATATATCATTTTTTAAATCTAAATTTTTAGATTTTTTTTATTTCAAAAATAATTTTCAAATCGATCTATCTAGGGCTAAGACAACTTTTTTAGTATAAGGGGGTTAACCCTATATCAGGACAACCTTATCTCAGTCTTAGATTAAAATTAACTAATCCTATCTTTTAGATCTAAATCAAAAATCAGATCTGAGTGGTTTCATATTCGTATCAAAACCCGTGGCTCTGATACCACCGTTATAAAGTGGTGATTTCATTTGTGTAGTTTAAAATTTTTGATAAACTAAAATTTATACAGCAAAAATAAAATAAATTAAATTTTTTTAATTTAAATCACATACTAGATCGGATCTGAAGATCATGCACTGGATCTTGACATGAACACATCACCAAAAATCTGAAATCTAAAAATAAAATAAAAAAGTAACAAGTAAACAGGAGATCCGATCTCCATACCTAATTGTTTCAGATCTTACTGATGTCTAGGGTCGCATCTGAGCCACGCAAGCATCCGACCTTTACTGGTATCTACACAAAGATGTCTGATCAAAGTACCGAGGCCACTGGTATGCTAGCACCTTGCAGGTCTTGCTCCTCAATTTTGGATCTGGGCCCTTTTTCCTTATATTACTTGAAATAGCCTTGTATAGAATTTAGGGGATTGGTCCTAACCATCAAGAAAAATCAAGAACCCTTCTTGATTTTCTTTTCTTCTCTTTAAGACTTGTCTAGATCTCTATCAAGAGTTGGAACAAGGGCATGGAAAGGAAGGGATAAGGAGTTATTGGTGTAGATGAGGAAGAGGGAACAAGGTTGTTAATACACACAACATATGCTACTACCTCACGCAAAAACTCTCCCCTTTTTATAATATTGTCGTACAAATACATTCTTTCCTATGCCAAAATTAGATGAAAATTAGGTTAAATTAGTTAGGCATTATCTCTTATCCAAATAAGAGTCCTAACTAATCAAGAAACTAAATAACTATCTCTCCATACCCCTTCACATGCGCACATGAGAAAACCAATGTGAAAATCACCGCCCATCCTTCCTTTCTTCATACAAAGTGGAGAGAGAAGCCCAGAGAATCTGATTTCAAAGGGTCTGGGTCAATTTGATTCAAACAAACTCCAAATCAAGTTCAAATTAAGCTCGAATCGAATCGAACTCGAAAGGCTGTCAAACCTGATCCAATCAGAATTAAAATCTAAATCTGATTTGGATCATTGAACCCAATTAGCATTAAATTAAATCAAGCTCAATTAAATTAAATCTGATTTAAATTAATTAAGACTTCATCTATAATTTAATCAATCTTAATTAAATTATAATATTTATAATTAAGTCTCTGTACTAACAATTAGCAGTTGCGATATCTGTAACATTTATAAATTAGTAGTTTTCAAAATTCAAACCATCAATCTAATTGATAATTCAAATATGATCTGAGTCATTAATCAGATCATGCTCTTTTTGTGTATGACTCCTTAGATTCTATTTTATCTGATAATAAAATATATTGTGATCTCCATCACAGTATCATCGAAACTCTTTTTGATAGGCTGGAACGATTCTAACTTACCCCAAAAAAGATTGTTGATCCAAAAATGATCCTAATGAGTTCTCACGATCCACCAGTGATGCCTAACAGTCCGTAATGACAATCTAGCAGAATAGAAAAATGAACTCTTAGGTACAGTTATCATATGATACAGTTCCTCTATTGTGAGTCCTGACTAGACAGAGGTTATGAAGAACTCGTCCAACTCCATCGTCAGTTATATGCTAGATTAACTCAACTCGAGTTTATTTATGACTTTTATAAATTTTTTTTTCAATATTTATACTTACTCTGACCAGAGATTTATTGAGAAATATATTCCAAAGTAAATCATCAGTCTATTGATGTTTGTGCTATTTGATGTAATTATATATGAATTAATTATTAATAAAATATTTATTTAATAATTTTTATCATAAACTTGTACATCTTCTATATCGAACTTCTATATTATGATGAAAGTCTTTAAGATTATTTTAAATCGATAAAGAAAGATTTATCGTTTAGTCCTTAAATGAGTTCGAGATTAAATGATATGCTATTATTAGGATGATAGACATATCAAATGTAGGTCATTGTGTGTCATATAGGTTGGTTATCCTCTTAATCAAAAAGTGTGGAGATGCTGGTATGGCATGCAGGTAAAATGTAGGAGTAAATTTTACTGAACATTATCAACTCTGGAGTACTCTGCTATCAAGAGTTATTTCGAAAAGATATGGGTATAAGTGTCCCTCCGATCTGAGATCATCATGGTAACTTACAAGTAACTCACTGTGCTTTGGTGCCAGACTATCTGAAGTTTTAATTTAAGATCAGAAGATTTTTGGATACAGTCAAGTACTTGTGAAGTCGGTGCATGAGTCAAGATGGAATTGATCACTCCAATAGATTGGAGAGAATACTTTGTGTTTCAATTTAGTAAGATCTTAACCAGGATAATCCTTGTGAGGGGTCACAGGATTTATTAGGTTGAGACACATAATGGATATACAAGGATCAAAGAGATGAATTATATGGTAACTGTATCCAAGTAGGTTTTTGAGTGATGCTTTGCATACATTCAGCCTATTCGGACATCAAGTACCATTACTAGATAGTTACTCCGGTTGGTACAGGAATCTATTTTTATGCTACTGAATTAGGTTCAAACTTATAAAATTACACACATTAAAAGTTTCTCTCTGATTAGATAGTTGATTTGAAGAGTCTCACTGAACTGAGACTCTAGTGAAGAGTCCCACTAGACGGAAACTCTACTGAAGAATCTCACTGGACTTGGACTCTAGTGAAAAGTCCCATTGGACTGGGATTCTATTATTAATAGAAGATTAGTTAATAATTAAATCATTAATTAGCATAATTTGATTGAATATTAAAGTCTGGATCAAGTCTAATTGAATTAGATTCAATCAAATCAAGTCTGATTCGGTTATGAGATAACCTAATCGATAAGAAAAAATTGATCCTGATTTGATCGGATATATGGCTCAATTAATTTATTAATTTTATTAGATTTAATTGAGATTATGAAAGTTCAATTAGATTAGATTTATTATATTTTATTTAAATTAAATTAGATTAAGTTTGATAGAAATCCAATTGGCTAAACCTTAAAATCCCAAATGAATGAGACTCCCTTCCTTGCACCATCCAGAAAGACTCACACCTTTTCTCATCATACAAAACTAGTTTGTGCATGAGAAAATCAGAAGCTAACACCCTTTTTGTCATTCTCTTTAGATTGGATTAGGTTTGTTTTAAGTTAGATTCAAAAAGTTTGAATTTAAACCTAAAATCTTATCCTTATCCTCCCACATGCGGGTACCTTGTGAAGGACCCTGATTTGTGTGACAAAAAGGAAGTGCTCCCATATATTTTCCATGCCCAAAATCCTCTGATAGGTTCCTCTTTAAGTTAAATAAGGATGAGAAAAATTTGAGATTAAATTAAAATTTAAAATGATTTGAATTATAACAAACTCTGGCTCTTATCCTATTTAATCTGATGATGTCGACAATCATAAAAATACTTGATTTTTGTGCACCAACAACTCTAAGATTTTCATCATGAGATACTAGAGGAAGAGAGGGGCTGAATATCTTTTTTGGGGTGTGAGGTTTGGGTGGCCTTCTATCTTCTTTGGCATGAACAAAGGAGGAGATCTATCTCCTCTCGGGTGAGAGACCTATAATTATTTTAGGATTTTTGAGTGAGAAAAAACTAAAGAGAAGAGAGTCTTCATCTGATTTTTCTCCACCATCCAGTATCCTCCTCAATCTATCTTCAACATCGAAAAGGTCTGAGGTGATAAAAAAAGAAGATCAAATCAGATCTGCCATCAAAAATTGACTGCGCGAGCTAGCACTCCCGCGGAGGCTGATCGATTCGAGGGCTTCGTATGGACCATCCGTAGAGGTCGGATGCTTGTGCGATTGGAGCAACTAGAGAAAACTTTTAGATTTACATTCTCAATCATGGAGTTCGACTATCTACACTCAAATATTGGGTTCGGAATCCTAATAGTAGTAGATTAGATCTATTGCTGAATGCTAATTTTTGATTTATATGCTTGTTATTTTAAATTCAGATTTTTATGTATATAAATTTATATTATAGATTTATTTATAAGAGTTTTAAGATTAAATCTTATGCATGTATTTATAAATTAAATAGTTTAATCTAATATTCTTTTGCTGCAAAATTTTTGAAATGCATGCATGAAACCCCTGCGTATCCCAACAAAAGTATCAAAGCCACGATTCGATATGACATGATATTATATGTATTTAGATCTATAATTTAATTTAGATTAGATCTGATATATAATATTTAAATCTAAAATTAGTTATAGATCTGGTCATACAAACTGATATAAGGTTGTTCTATTGTAAGATTTACTCCTTACAGTGCAAAGATTGTCCTAGTTTGTACTGATCCTTATAAAATCTAATTTTAAATTGAAACATATAAAATTTATTTATGATGATTGTTATCTGATTTTGATATGATCAAAATATAATAATCAGATCTAAAATAATTTAGATTAGATCTAAATTATTTAGATTAGATAATCTGAGTAGTGAAGTAATCGGATTGGATTTGTCACCAGGCTGTCCGGTTATAGGAAATAATAAAGATTAGATCTCTCTTTTTCTCATTCAATTGGATCTTTTTATGATGTGTAGGGGTACCATTATGACTATATCCTATGAAGATGAATGCGAAAAGAAAATTTTATTTTTTTATAAAATCTTAAGATTGTGTATATGATACATTGTCTGAAAAATATTTGCATCTAATCTTTACAAATAAAATCTAGAATCATGAACATATTTAGAATAGTTCTAAAATAATTTATGATTAATTTTATTACTATTTATGTAGAATTATTTTAATCTAAAATTAATACAATTGTTGTAGTTTGCCTGTTGAGCCGACTCAGTATTGTTTGGGTCGACTCAAGACCCTAATTAGTCAGCTCAATTTTTATGAAGCTGACTCAATGAAACAAACTAAAATTATGATTAATAATTCATCATCAATGAGTTGGCTCAATCCAGAGGTGAGCTGATTCAAGTTTTAGATCTAAATAATTATGCATAAAAATTAATTATAAAAATATTTTATAAAATTTGAAATTATTTTCAAATATCGAACCTCTATCTATAGTCCCAAACTTAATTAAGAATTAAATTGAACATATTAGATTTAGAATTATGAATTAAAAATCTAATGTCATTCGCATAAAATATGGATGATAGATTTATGGGTTAGCTTGATCAGATCCTCCTAATTGGATTAGACCCTGGAGTTAGTATCAAAGATTAAATGGACTAAGAAGAGAAATTAGATTAAATCAGAATTTCTCTAGAGCCAATATAATAATTATAGTTGGTCAAGTTAATGTCTTTGATTAGACCCAAATGGATTTTGATCTTGAGCTCAGCGGTCAAATCTAAATTCATAAGTTGATCCAATTGAAACTGATTAACCAGTTGGTATCTAAGATAAGTTTAGCAGTCTTAATCAGTAATTTTTAATTGAGAGCTACTCGCATAGATTGAGTTTATGACGAGTTAATAACATATCCCTCCCACCGATCTCACTTGTTTGGCCAATATGGTAAATCATATTTTGATCAGATCTCTTAATGATTGGGGTTTGATTCTATGCTACTAGAAAATCAGTTCGATTGATTTAGATGCTCCTAATTCTACTTGTCTTTGTCCTTGATATGACTTGATAAAGTCAGTAGGAGAATTAATGACTTTTTAGTTGAATGACTTATTTCTAGTCCACCATGATCTGACTTGGTGAAGTCAGTGGGAGGATTGAGATTAGCTGATCTGTGTATTTAATTTGTTAAATTATGTTAATCAAATCTTCTAAATTATTAGGTGCATAAAATGAGTTGATTATGGTGATAAATAGATCATAGCCTCCCATTAAGGTGAATGATAATAGGTCCATTATTTCTAAATGACATTATAGGCGTCATTCGTCTAATGTTTCTCTAAACGATAGAATTATTATTCATCATATAATGACTCTATTGTACTATATGATGAATGATTGGGTTGGTCGAGTCATACTCGAACCCGATTATTCATTAGTTAGAATTATTGAGTAGGTTTATATTAATAGTTGGACCTAATCAGGACTTTCAATGGAGGCCCATCACCTACTAAAATGAAACCTGAGGTAAAATTAATTATTAAAAATTATTTAAAAAAATAATTAGTTGAGAACCTACCTATAGATGCATATGAGTTGGTCGGACCATACTCGAACTTGTATGTAGTCTGTGTGGATTCTAATACTCGCTAAAAAATTAAGGTAATTCCTCGAACTGGAGTTAGAGACTACCAATTCGTATAAAATAGTGGGAGAACCTTTAGACTAAAGTCCATGTCTTTAGACTTGATTAATTCATATACTAATTAGGTCTATATTTTTCTTTCTTTTCAAAAATGACTAGTAATTTGTTGGTCAACTCATTGTTTGACAGTGATGAGCTTATTGAAACCAAATTCGATAGCCAATATCAGAAGTTGAACATTGATCTTGAGCCCAATCTAACTAAAAAGTTTAGGGTTAAACCAAGTCAAGTAGACTATGATCCAAATAGGCTAAAGAGAAACGAGCAATTAGTTGCTGGTCAAGGTGCTTATATGATAACACCTTGTAATTTCTCTATATGTGGTAATTACTACTTGGGTATTAGATATCGAAAGTCTAGTTCACATATACAATTCATTACAAGGACTTCAAGTTAGTAAAAAATTTGAGAACGATGAGAGATTTCTAAATATGGGAGATGAAAGTCAAGTTTCAATCCTGACTTTAGGAGTCGTCGAGTTTGTTTTCAAATCTAATAGTATCATTTTAAGTGAGTGTCACTATTGTCCATCTTTCTTGATGAATATAATCTCTGTTGACCTTTTTACCAAAAATAATTATAGTTTATCAATAAAAAATGATTATTGTGATATCATTATGAATGATGTTATAATAATACGAGGATAATTAAGAAATGGTATCTATGTTTTGTCACAGTCAGTGAGTATAATGTACAATTTAAATAAATATTCAAAGTTAGATAATGTCACAAATGCCTACCTTTGGTATTGCAGGCTCGATCATATTAACAAGAGTAGGATAAACAGATTCGCACAAGAGGATATCCTCGATATCAATGATTGTGAATCATTGTCGATCTATGAGTCTTGTCTTCTTAGAAAGATGACTAAGTCACCTTTTACTAGAAAAGATGAACGAGCTAGTGAAGTTCTAGGTTTAATACATAGTGATGCATGTGGACCTATGAATATTAGTGCCAGAAGAGGGTATAGCTATTTTATTATATTCACAGATGATCTATCTAGGTATGGGTATGTCTACTTGATGAAACATAAGTCCGAATCATTTGAAATATTCAAACGATTTCATAATGAAGTAGAAAAACAAACTGAAAAAAAAGTATTAAGACTCTTCGGTCTGATCGAGGGGGTGAATACTTTTTCAGTAAATTTCTGACATATCTTAGAGAGAATTGAATTCTCTCATAATGGACTCCTCCAAGGACACCACAGCATAATAGTATTTTAGAAAGAAGAAATTAAACCTTGTTGGACATAGTTCGATCCATGATGGGGTTTGTAAGTCTGTCAATCTTCTTTTGGAGATATGTACTTAAGACAACCTATTTTATGCTCAATAATATTCCAAGCAAGTCAGTTAGTAGAACACTATATGAGATATGGTCAGGGCGTAGGCCGAACCCCACTTATCTTAAGGTCTGGGGGTGTCCGACTTATGTCAAATGATTACAAACCGACAAGCTCGGATCTAGGTCTGATAAGTATAATTTTGTAGGGTACCCCAAAAAAATAAGGGGATATTACTTTTACCTTTCTACTGAATAAAAGATATTTGTCAACAGTAAGACATATTTTTTGGAAAAGAAGTTCCTTTGTGAAGGAATAAGTGCCTCCAAAGTCGAGCTTGACGAAGTTCGATGGGTAGAAGAACCGACACCAGTGGCTAAATCTGAATCAAATTTGATAAGATCAAACCCGAAGCCCAATATCCTTAAGGCGATCCAGTAGAATATCACATCAGTCGGACAAATACTTAGGTTACTAGGTCCGAAATGGGGATCCTGTTGAGCTCGATGAGAACAATGAGGATCCAGTCACCTATATGGATGCAATATAGAGGTCCGACTCTGAGAATAGCTAAAAACCATTAAATCTAAAATAAAATTTATGAAGATTAATAATATGTGAACATTGATTGATCCATCTGAATGGGTAAAATCCATAGGGTGTAAGTGGATCTTCAAAAGAAAAAAAAGTGCAGATGAAAAGGTGGAGACCTATGAAGCTTGTCTGATTACCAAGAGATATTATCAGCATTATGGTATTGATTATGATGAGACGTTCTCTCCTGTGGCAATGCTCAAGTCCATTTGAATCATACTTGCAATAGCGGCATACCTAAACTATGAAATCTAGCAAATGAATGTGAAGATATCTTTTCTAAATGGAGAGCTGAACGAAGAGATGTATACAATACAACCTGAAAGATTCACATCCACAGATGAGTCCAAGATGTGCAAGCTTCAGAGATCCATTTATAGATTGAAGCAAGCATCCAGGAGTTAAAACATATATTTTGATAAAGTGATCAGAACGTATGGCTTCGTCAAGAACAGAGAGGAATCCTGCATATATAAGTAGGCTAATAGTTTAGTAATTATATTTCTTATTTTGTATATGGATGATATTCTCTTAATCAGAAATGATGTCCCTACGTTATAAGGAATAAAAGTGTGGCTGTCGTCATAGTTCTCCATAAAGGATCTGGAAGAAGCAGCCTACATTATAGGGATGATGATCTATAGGGATAGATCTAAGAGGCTGCTCGAACTCTCTCAATCTACGTACATACATACCATGCTGAAACAGTTCAGCATGGAGGATTTCAAGAAAGACTATCTTTCGATAGATCATGGAATTTCTCTCTTAAAAAAAGATTATCCAACAATCCCTCAAGAGAGAGAGCGTATGAGTAAAATTCTATATGCCTTGGTAGTAGGTTATATAATGTACGTCATGACATGTATGAGATCAGATGATCATACTCATTAGGAGTAGTGAGCAGATACCAATTAGATCCGGGTGAGAACCATTGGAAAGTTGTAAAAATCATCCTTAAGTATTTGAGAAATACTAAGGACCAGTGACTCGTTTATGGAAAATTTGACTTGAAACTCGTGGGATACACTGATTTCAGTTTTCAGTCAGATCGTCACGATGGCAAAAGTGTGTCGAGATATATCTTTATCCTAAATGATGGGACTATCTGCTAGAAAAGTTTTAAGCAGCACACTATAGCTGATTCAGTATGCGAGGTAGAATATATCGCGACATCCGATACTGCAAAAGAAGTTGTGTGGCTAAAGAAGTTTATCATCGAGATTGGAGTGGCATCCTCCATCGATGGTCCAGTTCTGCTTTATTACGATAGTACTGGAGCCATAGCTCAGATAAAAAAGCCGAAGACACATCAACAGATGAAGCTTATTCTGCATCGCTACCATCTTATCTGAGAGATCGTAGATCGAGGTGACGTCGACCTTCAAAAGATCGATGAAAAGAAAAACTTGACCGATCTATTCACTAAAGCTCTTATGGTAAAGGAGTTCGAAGATCACAAAATGAAGATGGATATACGATACTATACCGATTGACTTTAGTATAAATGGGAGTTATTGGAAAATGTGTCACAAAACCAATCATCAGTCTGTTGAGGGTTATGCTATTTGATGTAATTATATATAAATTAATTGTTAATAAAATATTTATTTGATAATTTTTATCATAAGCTTGTACATCTTCTATATCGAACTTCTGTGTTATGATGAAAGTCCTTAGGACTATTTTAAATCGATAAAGAAGGATTTATCGTTGAGTCCTTAAATAAGTTTGCGATCAAATGATATGCTATTATTAGGATGATAAACATATCAAGTATACATCGTTGTGTGCCATATAAGTTGATTGTCCTCTTAATCAAGGAGTATGGAGATGCTGGTATGGTATACAGGTAAAATGTAGGAATGCATTTCACTGAACATTACCAACTCTGGAGCACTCTGCTGTCAAGAGTTATTCCGAAGGGATATATATATAAGTGTCCCTCCAACCTAAGATTATCATAGTGACTTGTAAGTAACTCACTGTGCTTTGGTGTCAGACTACCTGAATTTCTAATTTAAGATCGAAAGATTTCTGAATACAGTCAAGTACTTGTGAAGTCGGTGCATGAGTCAAGATAGAATTGATCACTTCAACAGATTAGAGAGATTGCTTTGTGTTCAATTTAATAAAACCTTGGCCATGGCAATTATTGTAAGGAGTCATAGGATTTATTAGGTTGAGATATATAATGGATGTACTATTAAGAGTTAACAGTTTAAACTCTAAGTTATCCTTGCATCAAGGGTCAAAGGGATGAATTATATGGTAACTATATCCAAGTAGGTTCTTGAGTGTTGCTTTACATACATTCGACCTATCTGGATGTTGGGTATCATTGCTAGATGATTACTCTGATTGGTACAGAAATCTATTCTTATACTATCGACTTAGATTTGAATCTATGAGGTCACACACATTAGAAGTTTCTTTCTGATCAGATGGTTGATCTGAAGAGTCCCACTGGACTAGGACTCTAATGAAGAGTCCCATTGGATGGAGACTCTGCTGAAGAGTTCCACTGGACTGGGACTCTGGTGAAGAGTCCCACTGGACTGGAACTCTATCATTAATGAAAGATTAGTTAGTGATTAGATCATTAATTAGTTCAATTTAATTAAATATTAAAGTCTGAATCAAGTCTGATTAAATTAGATTCAATCAAATCAAGTCTATTAGGTTATGAGATGACTTAATCAGTAAGGAAGAATTGATCCTGATTTGATCGGATCTATGGCTCAATTAATTTACTGATTTAATCAAATTTAATTAAAGTTATAGGAGCCTAATTAGATTAGATTCATCATATTTTATTTAGATTTAATTAGATTGGGTTTATAGAAATCCAATTGGCTAAACCGTAGAGTCTCAAATGAATAGGACTCTCTCCCTTGTGCCACCCAAAAAGACTCATGCTTTTTTCCATCGCACAAAATTAGTTTATGCATGAGAAAATTAGAAGCTAACACCCTTTTTGTTATTCTCTTTGGATTGGATTAGGTTTGTTTTAAGTTAGATTCAAAAGGTTTGAATTTAAACCTAAACTTTTATCCTTATCCTCCCACACACCGGCACCTTGTGAAGGACCCTGATTTGTGTGACAAAAAGGAAGTGCTCCCATATGTTTTACATGCCCAAATCTTCTGGTAGGTCTCTCTTTAAGTCAGATAAGGGTGAGAAAAAGTTGAGATTAAATTGAAATTCAAAATGGTTTGAATTGCAACAAATTTTGGCTCTTATCCTATCTAATCGATGATGCCGGCAACTATAAAAATACTTGATTTTTGTGTGCCAACAACTCTGAGGTTTTCACCATGAGATACCAGAGGAAGAAAGGGGCTGAATAACTTTTTTGGGGCATGAGGTTTGGGTGTCCTTCTATCTTCTTTGGCATGAATAAAGAAGGAGATCTATCTCCTCTCGGGTGAGAGACCTAGAATTGTTCTAGGATTTTTGGGAGAGAAAAAATCAAAGAAAAGAGAGTCTTTATCTGATTTTTCTCCATCATCCTCCTCTGATCTATCTTCGACATTGAAAAGGTCTGAGGTGATCGAAGAAGGAGATTAAATCAGATCCACCATCAGAAGCCGACTACGCGAGCTAGCACTCCTGTGAAGGACTGATCGGTCCGAGAGCTTCGTGTGGATCATTTGTAGAGGTCGGATACTTATACGACTGTGAGCGACCAGAGAAGACTTCTAGATCCACATTCTTGACCGTGGAGTTTGACTACCCACGTTCAGATATTGGGTTCAAAACTCTAATAGTAGTAGATTAGATATATTGCTGAATACTGATTTTTGGTTCACATGCTTGTTATTGTAAATTAAAATTTTTATGCATATAAATTCATGTCATAGATCTATTTGTAGGAGTTTTAAGATCAGATCTTATGCATGTATTTGTAGATTAAATAGTTTAATCTAATATTCTTCCACTATAAAATTTTTGAAATATATGCATGAAACTCCTGCGTATCCCAACAAGATTTCTTAAACTTAGTCTCGCGAATCGCATAGGACTATTCCTTTTCTATCAAGATTGATAGACTCTATCTAGGTGCATCATACTCAAACAGCAAATCTAAATCTACTATAGCCAACATACACAGCAAGGATCCAAATGGTTAGGGACTAAGAAAATATGCAGTCAAATTATGTAGCCTCGCAATGAATATCCAACACACTATAGGTCAAAGGACTAGTCACGCGACTGTAGCATCGAGAAAATCATTAATGAGTGAATAGACATCTAAGTGGTTTCTCGTATTGGTCATGCTCAGTGCAAGTTATTCTCTAACAACCATCTGTATTCTCACTCCAGTATCCCTACATCGCAAACTCAAGACTCATCTATCCAAAAGAGAGGTGATCTATGCACTGATCTAAATAGATTGATCATTATCCTCTATGATGATCCTATGATCGAAAGTATTTAGAAATTAACTACTAATTATGTATGTCTTTAATTCTTAACATCTTGAGAATATACAAAATCATCTTTGTTAATTTTTAAGATAAATTATGGACACATACAATATGATTGGTAATAAAAAATTATCCGATAAGTACAAAAATATGCTCTAGAGAAAGATATGCATCAGTCAAGATTGACTTCTAGGACATGCATCTAACATTCTCTTGAGAAATGACCTGCAAAACAAGTCCTAACCCAAGATGACTTCGGTAGGAACCCTTTGATGCTCAAGTCAGATTTGAAGAAATAGAAATAAAGATGGTACATAGGAGAATAGTGTACGTATCTCGAAGATCCTTTAGGGGTCTCTATTTATAAGCAAAGGTGGGAGTCATTTAAGGGCAACATTTCATGTTTATCCCAATCAATTTGGATGTGCAATGTGGGGTTCTCGGGTTAGGATATTTGAGATGTGATTGTTAAAAAATATATCCTAAAATCAATCATCTAAGTGATAAATGATTGAAATTAGTATATGAATTATCTAATAATAATAGTTATTTGGCAAGTTCATCATAAAAGTTCTATCTTTCTTAAATGAACTCCTAAATTATGATGAAGTCCTTAGAACTGCAATCAATCGATAAAAGAGGATTTATCGGATGATTCTTAAATTGTTCATGATCAAATGATAAGTTATTAACAAGGATGATAACTTATCAAGTGTAGGTCGTTGTATGCCATATGTGTTGGTTGTCTTCGTAATCAAGTGGTGTGGAGACACTGATATGGCATCCAGGTGAGATGTAGGAATACATCTGTATTGAACGTGATCAATGTAACACTCTACTATCAAGAGTAGTTAGCTAAGATCAATGGGTATAAATATCCCTCCAACCTGAGATCACCACGGTGACTTGCAAGCAACTCACTGTGCTTTGGTGCCGGACTGCCTGTATTTTTAATATAGGTTCGAAAGATTTTTGGATACAGTCAAGTACTTGTGAAGTCTGTGTGTGAGTCAAGATGGTATTGACTACTCCTGATTAACTTCAGGAAGAGAATGTCTTGCTGTGTTTTAATTTAGCAAAATCTAGGCTGGATAATCCTCGTGAGGAGTCACGGGATTTGCAAAATTTTGAGACACAATAGAGATGACTTGTTTGAGTGATTGACAGCATACTCGAAGTTATCTTGAGTATTATTGATCAAAAGGATGAATTATATGGTAACCATGGGTTAGGATTCTTAGAATGTTGCTTTGCATACATTCGACTTATCTGAACGTCGGGAACCATTGCTAGATAGTTACTTCGATTGGTATAGAAATTAGTTTCTGTGTTACCAGCTTAGGTTCGAACCTATAGGATCACACACATAAGAGATTGTAACCTAATCAGATGGTTAATCGACGATTGAGAATCGTTCTAAGGTTAAACAATCAATGTGATTGATGTTTGACCTAATGCAAGTGTTGCAGGAGGATCATTAGCAATTGGATTGCTAATTGGCTCAATTTGATTGAGTAATTGGATTGAGATCAAGTCTAACTAAATATGATTCAATTAAAATTAGTTTAAATTTAATTAGATTAAGTCTAATTGATTTATTGGATAAGCCAGTTGCAAGGAAGAACAAGTTCCTGTTTGACTAGGACTTGTATACACCTAATTCCTAATTAAGTTAGGATTTAAATTAAATATAATTTAATCTAATTTAATTAGACTCCTAGTTGGATTAGGATCACCATTAATTAGATTATAATTAATTTAAATTGAGTTTAAAATATTTGATCTAATCTAAATAAGAATCCTAGTTAGATTAGGATTCCATCTTCTCTTGCGTCACCTAAGAAAATCAAAACCCACGCCCACTAATTAATTCTAGATAATTTTTTTATGATTTTTATATCTAAAAAAAGTAATTTCACACCATTTATTTTAGAGATTTGAATCAGATTTAATTTGATTCAATATAAAAATTAATTTGGTTCATTGTGGAAAGTGGTTTAGCCTATTTCTCTTTTTGAAAGAGTCCCTCTTCACAAGGACTCTTCCCTCCCTCTCTTGTGCCAACTTTCCCCATGTTTATCCTCCTTTTTGTTGCCCCTTTTGTGGTTATTTTCATACTATCCATGAAATAAATGAGATAGGGGGCGTCCAACTCTTGGACGCCCCAAGGACTCCTTATTAGACTAGGTCTTATGACATAGTCTGCCATATAAAAGGAGGCCGCCCCATATGCCATGATATAGGAGTCAAAAATTTATGAAAAATTGAGAGAAATACCAGAGGAGAACGAAAAAGACCTGGGAGATTTGAGGTACCAAAATTCATGAAGGAGAGTCATCTAACAAGAGATCAAAAGTTGATGTCTTGTAGAGAAGAAAGGTAAGAGAAAAGATTGTCTTCTCTTATTGGTTTTCTTTCTTATTTTTTTTCTCTTTGTTTTTATATTTTTATGTGATAAAAATATGAGAGAGAAAGAAGGATTACATGGGTGGTTTGAGATGCCAAAATTCTTGAAGAAAATTCTTCAATCAAGAGATCAAAGGTTGATGTCTTGTAGAGAGAAAGGTAAGAGAGAATATTATCTTCTCTTATTGTTTTTCCTTTCATATTAATATCTCTTTGTTTTATTTTTTTTTTTATATGATAAAAAATTTGAAAGAGAAAGAGGGATGGCGTGGTGAATTCATGCTCTAAAGAGTTGGAGCATGGTGATCTTATTTTGGACATGATATGATCATGTTCTGATGGAAGAAGAAGAAGAAAATAAGATCTTTTCTTAAGATTTCTTTTAGAATCCTTCTTCTCCATAAATTATGGGATTTTTCTATAAGAAAAATCAGATATCATAAGATCTGAAAACTAAAAAATATCAAGAGAAGAAGGTCTTCTCATGTCCTAGCATAGAGATATTTTTAGGATATCAATTGTTGATGTACTGAAGGAGCAGATCTGTCTTCTCTTAGGATTCTTTTCTATTAAATATTAATTTTGATTTTAGGAAGATCAAAAGGTTTGACTTCTCTCTTATTCCTCCTCATATTCTTCATCTCTTGGAATGTTCAAGAGATCCGAAGAATATTTTTTAGATTAACCATCCGGAGAGATCTGCAAGAAGCTAGTACTTCGAGCAGATCTTCATTCGACGAATCTCTGATTTTGTTACAGCCTTGTGCGGATCACTTATAGAGGTCGGACGCATGTGCGGCTCCAAAAGCAACAAAGAAAATCAATCATGGAGTTCTTGACCCGTATGAAGGTAAGAGATCTGATCTCTTCTTTTATCTAGATATGATCTAGGTTTTAGATCTAAAAATATTTTAGATCTAGGGTATTGATTTGATCAATACCAAATCTTTTATTTTCTGATTTATAAATGCAATATGACATGTTATATGTCCTAATTGTAGGATTTAGTAATTTGATTACATGCATTTGTAGATTAAATTATTTAATTTACATATTCCGCTGCATTATATTTCAAAAAAATTTTGAAATTCATGCATGAAATCCTGCACCTTTTATGTTTGCCTTATCTACTACCTGTCTTATCCATCTCAGAGCCAATTGGACTATTTTGAATTTAAAAAGAGGTAGGATCCTTGGATCGGGTTTGTTTTGGCAGGTGGTTCCATATATGTGGTCGAGGTTAAGGTCGGTGAGTAAGGCTCGAATTGGTAGCCGAATTTGGGGTCGGCCAGGAACTGGGGTTGGCAGCTAACGTTGGGATTAATAGCTGATGGGGGGGTTCAGCGATGAACATTGGATTTGATGGCCATTGTTATCACTTGCGAGGCACTTTTTGTCCATATGGCTTTGGAGAAGCTCCTCGCCGATCCCTTGACCTTCAATTGGAGGTGGAGGGGATCTCTTCTGGTCAGAGGAGACCTCAAAGGGACTCCTCACCAGTCCTTTGACCTTCGGCCAAAGGTGGGGGGAGCTCTATAGACTTCTTGCTCCTTTTCTATAGATTGGCAGTCCGAAGTGCTGATCGGTGATGATGTGTGACTTCATATGGTCAAAATCTCCACATGTCTTCTGATTGAATATTACGATATAATCCCAAATATTGTTTATTTATTTTTTGATTTAACAATAAGAAGAGCTGTCGAACCGTATTGAGAATGAGAGACAGCACCTGAAGGAGACAGTAGGTTGAAAGTTGAACCGATCCACTGGCTTTAACCATCCATAGGTATTAAATTAGTGAACAACGAATGCGTTCGCAGGTGATTGCGGATCCAAGGGTCGACATCATGTGGTTCCAATGGGCAATAAATGCAATCGAGCTTGCGACGATTTGGGATTCCATTTTTGAATTTGGCAACTGATGTGATGGCTTTAGCTTAAGGTGCTTATGATTAGGGTTAAGCAAATAATCGAAATCCGAAAAAATCCATCCAATTGAACCCAATAAACATCGATTTTGATCGATTGAAAGACATAAATCGGATGGAATTGGGTTGAGATTTGTAAAAAATTGGTTATTTATGATTCGATTCGGTTTCTACACTTTCAGTCTGTATGAAACCGAACTCAATCGATGTAGTATTTTATAAACTCACTTTCCTTTTGGGACGATATCGTTTAGACTTCAATACTTCATTCTAGAAAATATTCTATCATCCATTTATATTCATAAGAATATAAATGTTGAATTATTGATGGAAGCACATTAATTTGAGACAATTCTAAAGTGAAAGCTTTCAGATATAGTTGCTTTCAGATGAGTAAATTCTTTTTTTCTATCTTGTTTTGTACATGTTCAAAAATAAACCAAAAATTTGTAACTTATCAGGTTTAGACTTTTTTTTACATTAAATTAATAAAAAAATAAATAAACTTAAGTGGGTCAATATTAGACTTAAAATCAATATTGGATCAATATTGAAGTCTAAACTAACACAACCCATCCGAATCCGCTACAAACAGTTTACTTTGATTTCAAACGGTTTATACATGATAAACGACCAGCCATGGTTAAATTTTTTTCAATCTGATTGAATTTGATTGGATAAATTTTTTTTTTTCAATTGATCGAATCTGACTCATGTTTAACCCTACTTACGATCCATACAGTCTCCGATTGTTCGACGTGGTTGCGTTGCGTAGTAACCGTGAATGCTGGCAGTGATTTTCACCGTGGCTGATTCCAGACTGGATTCGGCAACTGATCTGATGACTTTAGCTCTATATAACTTACACGGACACCGAGCCAGCCCATTTTGAATCACAGCCGTCAAGAAGATGGTTTTGATTGATTGAATACTAAATGGCAAGGATCTGGACGGTTTCTATTAACATTTTCAAGTGGACTTTCTTGCACGATTGTAGTTCCCCGGACTGATAGCCTTACGTGGACGCCATTACGCCGGAGCACCCTGTCTCTTCACTCTCCTTCCGGAGCAAAGAAAAGAAAGAGCGAAGCCAACGGACGGGATAAAGAGAGCTCGAGGTTTTATCTATTGATTCTATCTGGAGACTTCGTCGGGCATGGGAGGGGGAGCGGAGAAAGAGAGATTGTAAAAGGAGAGGGCGAGGGCGAGGGCGAGGGCGAGATGGACGATTACGCGAGGGAGATGATGGACCTGAAGACCCTAGTCACTCGCACTCTCGAGAAGAAAGGCATCCTCGCCAAGATTAGGGTAATCCCCTCCCCCTCTCATCCCCCCCTCCTCTCTTTATTGCTTGCATCGAACAAAATCGGCGCTGCTTTCTTGGGGAAATTAGGGTTTCATGTCTTCTTCCTTCGTTTTTCTGTTAGTTTTACCGTACGAATTCGACATTAGCAAATGTTTTCTGGAGAGATTCGTCCTGATGTATGGGTTTTTTTGTCTATCTTTGGAACTGATTCTGTTGTAGGGTTTAATGGATGGGCTTTTTCTTATCCTCTTTTTTTATAATTCCAAGCGAGTGCTGTAATGTAGTAGCACGATGTTGGTAAATTGAAGAAATTAAGGTCTTTGGCTATAGTTTTATAGGAGTTTTTACTGATGGCAGGGTTTCAAGTTTTATAGGGTTTTTGCTCTTGACCTAGTACTGCATTTTGTGGCCGCATGGAATCCCAAAAGCTGGGTGTTTCTTTGAAATTGTGTCCTGACCTTAGTGACCAGTCAGTGAAGAAAAGTTTGGTTTTTAAACATGGGATCTATGATTTGATGCTTTTCTGTGCCAGTTTGCTTAGATTAGTGTTTCTCTGTAGAGTTAAATCATTTCCGCTATAGTCTTTTTTCTGTTTGGTGCAAACTGTTCTGATGACATTATTTGAGTTCCAGTCTTTAATCTTGTGCATTGCATGGTGGTACTTTTTGCAGTTTGCAACTAGGCTATTTAAATATCCAGCGATTACTTGTTGAAACAGCTAATTTAGGATTTTTATGGTTTGTGTCAAATATTATGGTAGGCTGAGCTGAGGGCGAGTGTCTTTGAGGCAATAGAAGAAGAGGATCGGGTTCTTGAAAATGAAGATGGCGTACCCCCTGCATTGCTTGGTAGCTGCAATGATCGTGCTAAGCAGCTGCATGCCTCTCCTTCAGGTTTCTGCTAATGCTTTCATAAATATGGTGGATCCATGGTTAGATTTATATTATTTTTTAGCATTCAGGTGTATTACTGCTCATGTGTCTTTCTATTTAGACCACCAGGATTGTTTAGACTCGGAATAAGTGCATTCTTTTTGTTACCTAAGGTCTCGAAAAAAGATCTGAGATGTGTTTTTCACTGCTTGTTCATGATCATGGTTCTCTTAGTTTGGTTGACTTGGTTGAATTGTATGAAATTGTGGCTACTTCAACTCACAAGCACTTGACCTTATATGTTAACCTAGCAAACTATCAACACAATAAAATCGTAAACATTTCTATAGATTACTTAAATGATTTAAGCCATAAACCAAGTTGATTCTTCCATCTGCTATTGTAATTGGCTTAATCTATTTATAGATAATCTTGTGATTTATATCACACAATATTGTATAACATGAGTTAAGCTGTGATTTAGTCAAGCCCAGCATAACCTTGTTTGAATTAGATGTGTTTTGTTAAATTCTCGTGGTTCAAACTTCAGTTTTTTGATTTTAAATCCATTTTATGTGCTCTAGGTAATCTTAGAACTAGATGAACTAATATCTGCTCAATAGAAGTAATAAATATGATTTGGATAAAGCATTGGAGTCTTCCTTCCCTTTGTTGTAAGATCTGTGAGACCTGCTTTTAGTTTTTAATATTATTTCTAGTTATGGTGATAAATACCTTCTACTTGTTACAGGAAGGCTACTCACTGCACTAATATGTGAATACTTGGAGTGGGCCCAGCTAGGCCATACGCTCAAAGTTTACTTGCCTGAGTGTAATTTGGTAATCTTGTAATTTAGTCTATGTTCTGCAGAGCTGCTATCTTACAGAGCTTGATCATAAATAATTGGGATAACAATTTTTACCTTCTTATGCTATTTCTGCTTTTCAGCCAAAGGATTTTTGGAAAGCTGAACTGCGAGATTTTAGTAGCAAAAATGGGTATGACATGAATAGGAGTGGTGAAACTGGTCCTCTACTTTTAGATGTTCTTGAAGGATATTTAAAATATGAGGTCTGGTACTGCTTTTCTTACTTTATCAGCTCATTGCTATGTAACTACAGTTTTACTTTTAGGTTTGAATACACTAGCAATTTTATCAAGATGACATAAAAGCTGGTAGGTTTTATTTTGATTAATGATGCATGTTTAATTTAAAAGTATTTAGCGAACAGAAAATAGGAAGATCCTTTAAAACTTGTATTTGGTTTACGAGGCAAATCAAGGGCTTTAGTGTTTTAGTATCCATGTGCGTTCAACTAAGTCTAGTATAATAGGTTTTTTTAATTTGAATACTTTGGTTTAAATAACTTATTTATGGTAACAAGCATAGTCATTCAACACTTTATATAATATAATTGGTATTAAGATCTTTTTCTTCCATATCCGTTCTTGATAGCTTTTATAATCAATTAATAAGCGATTCCATAGTTGGATACAGCTCCTGAGGGTCTTAATATCTAATTAACTAATATATGATCAAGTTATTAATGTGGGCCATAATTTTGGTTGTTCAGCAGTGAATTAATCCATTATCAACATTAATCTGTACTTCATTTTAGTGGGCCATTTGAATATTTTGAAGTGGAGGTCCTCATCAAGCAAACTCTTTTTTATTTGCATGTCCTTCAAACTTTTCCAGTTGCCCTACTCACTAATCACCAGTCTGCACTTGCTCTACAAGGACATTGTCCCAAATATTTGGATGAATAAAAAGTTCAATTGGTTTAATAATTACCCACAACTTAGTTTATATGTGTGCTATATATATTCCACACGCCCCTACAACCCCCCCCCCCCCCAAAAAAAAAAAAAAAAGAAAAGAAAAAACAACATAAAGGAGTTTGAGATGGTTAAGGTAACTTTTTTTGAGCCAAAAAAATATCTTACCCTATTAAATGGGCCTTCTTCCAACCACACTGCATTTTTTCTGCTATTATAGGTCATAATTATATGCAATAAGGAAACTATAGCAAGAACAAGTTCTGGTTTTACAGTTCTAGATTGTCTAACAAATTCATTTTGGTAGATTTTCATATCCTTCACCAAATGGTGTCCATGGCTTAGCCCTTTTCCACTTAATGATCCTCCTTTGTCCAAAATGAAAAAGCCTTGTCTTCTAATAGGGTGGCAATTTTTGAGTTGGACCTGCTCACCTTGCTAAATGAATGGGTTTCGATGTACGTTTTCAACAATTTGGTTGAGTTTGGATTACTTGAGATCAACTCATTTGTAAATGGATTGGGTTTGGATTTGACCCATGGATCTGATGGGTCATGATGTGTTGGACAAACCCTTAAAACTTGGCCCTAAGCACCTATGATAGTGGTAACAGTCAGGGGGTTATGGGCTGGTTTGGTTCAGGTGATTGAGGAGGTCTTGTAGTTAATAGTGAACGAGAACAGAAAGCTGGAGTGGATAGCATATTTAGGATTTGTCATGCTTTTTCCACTATACTTTCTTTTATCTATCTCATCTTTTATCCAACCATAGATCCCTTCTAGTCAGCTTCATTTTGTTTTTATTTTTTTTATAAGGCATACAACTAAAAAGTGAAGGCATAAGTGGGTTGACAATTTGTGTATGTGTGCATATGAAATAATTGGGTTTGGTACCTGATTATAAATAGGTTTGGTATGGTTGAAGGATTTGTTGCAATCTTTTCATGCATGCATATGTTTTTAGAATTTGTTGCATGTGTAAGATAATTATACAGAAATTTAGCCTAATATAGAATGATAAATGACTATTCCTATTGAGCAAGTATCTTTGGCAAACCAAATGTGAAAGAAATTGATATCCTCACTCTTAACTCCTAGACTGCTACCTTTGGCCCAGGTTGGACACGTTCCAATCTTTTATTTTTGTCCTCATATACTCATGATATTACTGACTTCATTTTCTTAATGAGTTGTTGCTGGGTCCCCCACCTTTGCATTGAAAAAGAGAAAGAAGAAACAAGTAGAAATGTATATACTTTAGCAGCTACCTAGGCAACAAAGGTAACTGGTTTGCAGGGGTTGCCATGTCTTAAGACATTCTTTTGAAGTCTGAGAAATCCTTGATTTTGTAGGTTTGATGCCTCCTCAACCCAAGCCCATTCCTAAATTGAATATAACTTTTATATTTGTTGGTCTCGTTATTATGATTTCAATAAATAAGGGATCACATCCACTATATTCAATTAGCTGCTCTGAGCTTAATGTCCTTTTCCTCATGTATGGCTTTTCAATTATCTTTTGCTCCTTTCCCTACTCGTGGCTTGCTAGGAGTCGTTTAAATAGCTATTGTTGCTGCGAGGCTCAAAATCTGAAATGACGAGATTGGAAGAAGCCATGCTGAAGAGGCTGTAGCAATCCGATCTGGTGAGTCTTTAAGGAACCTGCAAAATAAGTCAAGAAATCGAATAGGATCCTCCGGCTCTTGACCCTCTAATGCTTAAGTTAGTTCGAGCCTCGAGAACAGAAGGTGAAAAAAATAGAATAGAGAGCAGGAGGATTTGTATGGAACTAGATGGTTTGTGACTTTGTGGGAGCTAGAGTTCTAGCGACAGAGTTTCTTTCTAGTTTGAGCTTGGGATTTGGGAGTTAGAACTTATCTGGAGGATCTCCTGGTCCTCTATTTATAGAGGGGCTGATGAAGCCGTGAGAGAGTTTGTTAGGCCGTTGGAGGAGTTTGTTAGGTCGTTAGAGGTCAGTTGTAAGTGAGCTAGAGCATAGCTGTATGTATTAGCTGGAAATGAGGTCATACTTAGCTGTATATGCCAGTTGGGGATGAGTTGTAGCATGGCTGTATGTGAGATTGTGGCCAGCTGTGGCTTAGTTGTAGAGATTGTGGTGGGCTCTCGTAGAATGATTGCTGTTGCTAATGTAATGGCTCATCTCGATAAAAGATCGTGGTGAGATCAAGTATCATTATGAGACCGAACGTCTCAAATATATGGAATACTTTGCTTGAGGTCGGTATTTATATGAGCTGAAATAAATCAGATCGGTATTTATATGAGTTGATCATAGTACTTCACCAAAAGTCAATTTAGATAGCTCAGATCGGTGTGTAGATGAGCTAGATTGAGCCAGGTCAGCATTCAGCCTCCAATTCAGGTCGATTTTATAAGAACTCAGCCTCTAATTCAGGTCGGCTTTCTTATGAGCTCGGCTTCTGGTTCAGGTCGGCTTTATGATGGGCTCAGCCTATTGAGGTCAGCTTTAGGTTGAGCTCAGCTTCCTGATGTTCTTAGCTTTCTGTTGAGGTCGGCTCCCGTTGAGGTTGGTTTTATGGTGATCTCGGTCTCAAAGTTGAAGTCGGTTTTGTAGTGACCTCGGCCTCAAGTTGAGATTGGCTTTACGACGAGGTGAGGTGGGATAACCTCCATAACACTTGCCCTCCACTTCTGAGTCCAAAGAAGTTGTTTTGAATGAAAGAAATAATCTAAGAAATAAGTTCTCAGTTTGTTCGAGGTGGCGAATTTGTTTCATTTGATTTTTCAAGTGAAATGCTTGTAACCTTTAGTAGATCGAAAGATATCTTCGATTAGGAGATCGGTATTTAATAGAACTTCAAAATAACCTCGATCCGGAGATTGATAATAGAATTTCAAGATAACTTCAATTCGGAGATCAACAATAGAATTCTAAAATAACTTTGATTCGGAGATCTGTATTTGATAGAATATCAAAATAACTTCGATCCTGAGGTCGATATCTATATGAGCTGAAAGACAACATCGATTCGTAAATCGATATTTGGGAGATCTTATCTCCATTTGTGCCTCTTGAGGCTCTATCAATTCGAAGATTGGATTTGGGGAGATCTTATCCATTTGTGTCCTTCGAGGCTCTACTTATCCAGAGATTGGATTTTCATAGATTGGAAGATAATGTGCAAGAATAAGCTCATCGGAGCATTTTTTATTGATAATACTTTTGAAAATTTTTAGAATTCTAAGTATGGGGAGATCGGTATTTTGTAGGATAATTTTAATCACGAGGTCGGTATAACCTTGATCGTGAGATCGGTATTTTGTAGAGTTGAAAAGATAACCTCGACTGTGAGGTCGGTATTTATGTGAGCTGAAATATAACCTTGATCTTGAGGTCGGTATCTGATAGAAATCCAAGATAACTTCGACGTTTAGATCGGTATTTGATAGAATTGAAAGATAACCTCGACCTTCATATCGGTATTTGATAGAATTGAAAGATAATCTCGACCTCTTGATCGATATTTTATAGAACTGAAAAATTACTTTGACCTCCAGATCGGTATTTGATAGAATATCAAGATAACTTCGACTCTGAGGTCGGTGTTTGAGAGATCTTATCTCTATTTGTGTCTTTCGAGGCTCTATTAATCCAGATATTAGATTTTGAGGAGATCTTATTTTCATGCTTCTCAGGCTATACCAATCTGGAGATTGGATTTTGAGAAGATCTTATCTCTATTTGTGCCTCTTAAGGCTCTACCAATCTGGAGATTGGATTTCGGGAGATCTGTAATAGAATTCGAAGATAATTTCGATCCGGAGATCAATATTTCATAGAGTTGAAGATAACTTCGACCCTGAGATCGGTATTTTATAGAGCTGAAAAGATAACTTCGACCCTGAGATCGGTATTTTCAAAATATCCTTGACTTTTAGGTCGGTATTTTATCGAGTTGAGAGATAACCTCGATCTGTAGATCGGTATTCGAGAGATCTTATCTCCATTAATGCCTCTTAGGGCTCTACCAATTCTGAGGATTGGATTTTGAGGAGATCTTATCTTTGTCCCTCGGAGCTCTACCAATTCTGAGAATTGGATTTTGAGGAGATCTTATCTCCATACCTCTCGGAGCTCTACCAATTCTGAGGATTGGATTTTGAGGAGATTTTATCTGGAGATTGAGTGTCTCATCTCTTGATGAGTCTTTGTTGAGTCTTTCTGTTGAAGTCGGTTTTTTTCATGAGCTCAGCCTTCACTCTTTTAATGAGGTTGGCTTTTCGATGAGCTAGGTTTTCTGATGAGTTGCAGTTGATCTTTCTGTTGAGGTTGGTTTTTTCATGAGCTCAGCCTTCACCCTTCTAATAAGGTTGGCTTTTTGATGAGCTAGGCTTCTTGATGAGCCGCTGTTGAACCTTTCTGTTGAGGTTGGCTTTTTGATAAGCTTAGCCTCTTGTTGAGCCTTTTTTTATCTTTGGGTTTGATACTTATCATAGCTTTGTTTATTTTTTGTTTTGGCTCATGTGCTTCAAGAATTCGTTGTCCTGCAAGGAAGGAATAGAATAGTAGATGGGGTTTGAGAGTCTGTTACCATGGAGGTTATAAATTATTTGAAAGCCTTTGGATTCTGTTTGACCCCTTCCTGTTCTTTGCCTCAGCTCGAGCTTAGGCCCTACCTTGATTTGGGCTTATTTTTGCTTCACGTTGGTTTGTTTTTGACGTCAATTTGATCGTGATTTTGATTTCGGCTTGGCCCTATTTTTCTTCTTTAATCCTGCGGAAGGAAGAGAGAGAAAAGCAGATGGAAGCTTAAGAGTCTTTTATCAGGAGTTTTTGTTTGGGAACTCGTGAGTACTGTTTGATTGCTTCTTATTCGGCTTTACCTAGATCCATGCTTTGGATCACTTTAATTTCGATCGGTGATCAAGCTCTCTCTCCTCTCTCTCTCTCTCTTTTTTTGGATCAACTTTGATCTGGGCTTTGGAGACACCTCAACGTTATCCGAGGTCAGATGTGCGAGTTAGCCTCGGGCGAAGGAGGGACTGTGCGGGCTTTGGAGGCACCCACAGGTCATGTTGGCGTTGTCCAAGGTGGGAAGCACGGAGGCCTTGGGTGAAAGAGAGACCGCACGCACAGTGGGAAAAGTCATCCAAGTCGGGAAGTCAGCGATGGGAGGCACAGAGCGTGGGAGGCCTAGGGGTGACCAATCTGGAAGTTCTTGACATCGGGAGGCTGTCGACTCGAAGGGATTTGATGTCGAAGAATTATCGACTTGGCAGTGTTTGGCGTCGGAAGGAACACAGTAGGGGCCATCGACGCGGATGGATTTGACGTCAGAAAATCAATGACCCGATGGGGCTTCACTTTGGGAACACATGCGAGCGCGAGAAGGGGAACCAGAGACATCGGGGCCGTTAATCCAAAGGAGTTCGACGTCGGTAACACCGATCTGGTGGCATTTTGACGTTGGGAGGCTTTGGCCGGACGGGATTCGACGCCTGAGAACACATGAGAGCATACGGAAGGCTCTGGTGATTGCTGATCGCTGGTCTGGGGTCCAGGGGGCGCACGAAAGCACTGGAGATGTGGGTGAAGGCCGATTCATTGGTCTTGGCCTCGGGAGGAACACGGGGCACCAATCCGGTGTGCCGGTGGTGGGAGGCCATGGAAGGTCTTGGTAATGGCCGATCCGTCGGGGTTCGGCCCTTGGAGGCGTATGGGGCAACAATCCGTTATGCCGGTGGTGGGAGGCCATCGATTCGGCTGAGCTGGCGGTGTTTGGCTTCGGGAGGGCGTGCGGGTGGCCCGCGGGCGACCTCGGGTGGAGGGGGTGCCGAGCCGACTTTCTTCTCCCCTCTTTTTCCCTTTCATCTTTTTCTTTTCTTTTCTTCTTTTTTTTTTTATGTTATGTCACCAGTAAGGTGCTTCGGCCATGTCTGAGGCCAGGCACGAGGACTCTCTCCTCTCTTCTCTTTTTTTTTCTTTCCTCTTAACTAATGTGGGACTAAAGATATCGTCCCTTTACAACATGAATATTATTTGAGCTCGATTGGGTCAATCATGAAGCATATATAGCTTAATATAATAAGTAAATTTTAAAATATTAAGAATGATACGGCTTTAAAGATTAAATCAATTAACTAAGAACAAATCAATTATAATAAATTGAATGTAATAGAGGTTTAAGAAATACCTCTATCCGATGTCGTCATGGATAGGTTGGATCCCCGATATATCAGATGAATTTCATCTTGAGATGTTTCATCTCCTTTCTTTTCAAGAGTATGTTGTCTTCACATCTCAAATCGGAATTTGAGTTTTCTCAAACAGATATTTTGTTTGGACAAACTTTCTTGTCTTTGTTTTGATATTTTTTCGACTCATGTGCTCAAGAACCTATTGATCTGCAAGAAAGGAATAAAATAGTAGATGGGGCATGAGAGTTTATTACCATAGAGGTCATGAGTTATATTTGAGGGTCTTGGGAAAAGAGGTCGAAAAAGACATTTTTGCCCCTATCATTGTTCTCAAGTACCGAGCCTTGTTCTCAAGTACCGAGCCTGGTCCTTTGGTTTTCTGAATTGATGAGTGTTGTCACTTCACAGTATGTGGAGGCTGTCTCCATTAATGTCATGAGTTGACAACTTAAAGTTTTAAGGGTGATGTGACCTGATAAGATTACACAGAGGGATTTAACCTCCTGTGGATAAGAAATGAGATATTAAAGAAAACTTTACTGAAGGTTTATCATCAGTGTGCTATCCTTTCAAGGAATAACTTTCATCTGCCCCTAAATCTTCATTAAAATGGAGGTGAAGTTGCTTCTGGCACATCTCCAGAGAGAGACAGTAAAGGCACGTAGTTGTTTTGTGTTTTCTGATTCATCATTTTTTCATAAAGTTTTTTGGGCAAGGGCCCTCTTAGCGTCAATCTATTGCTGCGAGGCTCAAAATCTAAGATGATGAGATCAGAAGAAGCCATGCTGGAGGGGTTGTAGCAATCCGATCTGGCGAGTCTTTAAGAAACTTGCAAAACAAATCAAGAAACCGGCTGGAGATCCTTCGGTTCTTGATCATCTGATGTTTAAGTCAGTTCGACCCTCGAGAATAGAAGGTGAAAAAAGTAGAATAGAGAGCAGGAGAGTGTGTGGAACTAGATGGTTTGTGATTTTGTGGGAGCTAGTGTCCCAGCGGCAGAGTCTTCCTCTAATTTGAACTTTAGTTTGAGCTTGGGATTTGATAGTCAGAACTTACCTGGAGGATCTGTTGGGAAATGTGTCTCAAAGCCAATCGTTAGATGATTGTACTCATTTTGTAAATTGTATATGAATTTTTATTAATAAAAGTTATTTGGCTTTTTCATTACAAATTAACTATCTTTGAACTCCTATGTTGTAATGAAGTTCTTGGGACTATAATTAATCGATAAAGGAGGATTTGTCGTTAAGTCCTTAAAAATATTCGCGATCAAATGATATGCTATTACAAGGACGATAGCGATATCAAGTGTAGGTCGTTGCACGCCATTTGAGTTGGTTGTCTTCTTAACCAAGGAGTATGGAAATACTGTTATGGCGTGTAGATGGAATGTAAGAGTACATTCGCATCAAACGTGATCATGTATCGGACACTCTGCTATCAAAAGTAGCTCGAGAAGGATATGGGTATAAGTGTCCCTTAGATTTGAGATCACCACGGTGACTTGGAAGCAACTCACTGTATTTTAGTATCGGACCATCTGAATTTTTAATTCAGTTACGAAAAGATATTGGGTGCAGTCAAGTACTTAACAAGTCGATATGTGAGTCAAGATGGAATTGATTCCTCTGAATTAGTAGGAGATATGCATCAGTGTATTTCAATTTAGTAAAATCTTGATCAGGATAATTCATGTGATGGATTTGAAAGGTTGAAATATAATGTGGTCGACTTAATTAGGGTTGATAGTTAAATCTTAGGTCGTCTTGAGCATTTGGATCAAAGGAATGAATTATACGGTAATCATACGTCAGTAGATTCTAGAAGGTTGCTTTGCAATACTTCGACCTATCCGATCGTCGAGTTATCATTGCTAGATGGTTACATCGATTGGTATAGAAAGTTGTTCTTATGTTATCGGCTTAGGTTCGAATCTATGGAGTCATATACATTAAAAGATTTGATCAGATCTGATGGCTGAAGAGTCTAATTGGATTGTGACTCTGGTGAGGAGTCCTACTCGGACTAGGACTCTGAAAAAGAGCCCCATTGGGACTCTACTATTTATGAAGAATTAATTAGTAGTTAGATTACTAATTGACTCAATTTGATTGAGCAAAGAGCTTTAGATCAAATCTAATTAAATGAGATTCAGTTCGACTTTGATTGGGTTTGATATGATCGAGTCCGATTACAAGAAAAATTTGATCCTGATTCGATCAGGATTTTGACTTGGCTAATTCCTAATTGGGTTAGGAATTTGATGACATATCTGGGTTCCTAATTAGATTAGGTTCATTTCCATCAGTGGGTTCAATTCAAATTTGATTTGGATTAGAATCAGAATTGAAAATGAAGAGTCCTTGTCAACTTGGACTCTATCCTTATCTCTTGCACCACTCCTGAACCCATGCCAATTTCTTCACGTTTAATTGAATTTGGGTTCTGATTTTTGGCATCGTGATAGACGGTCCAATAAGAGTGGGCGACAAATTTGATGAGTCATAATCTTATCTCTTGCCTAATTCGAATGCGATCCGAATTAGAGATAAGATGTAAATTAGGAAAGGAATTTTTCATACATAGAATATTGTTGGCATCATATTATTTTTTTTCTTATTTTTCTTGGAGAATTCTTTGGCGTGTGAGACTTCAAAATCCTTCTCCACATCCTCATGATTTTTTTGAAATTTTTTAGAATGCGAAAAGGTGGTTTTAGTGTGGACTATTGATGCCCTTGAAAAAATCCTAATTCTTA
The DNA here is from genome assembly GCF_000442705.2 of Elaeis guineensis. Classification (NCBI taxonomy): domain Eukaryota; kingdom Viridiplantae; phylum Streptophyta; class Magnoliopsida; order Arecales; family Arecaceae; genus Elaeis; species Elaeis guineensis. The sequence goes on along the minus strand of NC_026002.2, from coordinate 59,753,176 downwards.
GTCTATAAAAAGAGGTCCTCTCTCTTGGACGTCCTATGATCAATTCTCTTGCTGGTTTTATTTTCAAAGCCTCTTCTCCTCCTCTCTTCCTCTTCCAGATTTCTCTTGCTTTGGAGTGTCCAAGGTGCTTGAAGAAAAAAGAAAAGATCAGCCGTCGAAGTTGCTTGCAGGCTAGCACCTCCAAGCCTCTGATCTGCGTTAGTCTTCGTATAGATTTTTCTGTAGAGGTCAGACGACTTGGTGTGGCTGTGAGCGATCTGAGGAACACACTCTCTAAGTGTTGGACCAGAGAAGATCAAAATCCAATTGGTTTGGTAATCATCTCTAACCTATTTTGATCATACCGTTAGATCTAATAGTTAGATCTAGGATTTCAGCATCGATGAGATCGATGTGTGTTTTTATTTTCAGATCTAAAGGGCATCATATTTCATATTTTCTTCGTGGCATGATAGTCTAAATTAGATTTTATGCATGTGATTTAGATTAAATAGTTTAATCTTAGTCTTCCGTTGCACAATAGTTTTGAACTTGCATGCATAGCACTATCTACGTTTCTTTCAATTGATATCAGAGCCATGGTTGTTTTGATATGAATTATTATGCCTTTAGATCTGATTTTTTATTATTAGATCTGATTATTTATGATTTAGATTAGATCTATATATGTTTATTTTCAGATCTGATTATTATTTGTTTAGATTAGATGTTCTGAGTAGCAAAGTACTCGGATTGGATAATCACCAGGCCGTCCGGTCATAGGAGCAAGTAGGGTTTCATGACCCTCTCTTCTCATTCAATAAGATTTTATGGCGTGTTCTCATTCAATAGGGTTTTATGGCGTGTAGAGGTGCCACTGTGAGGTCCCATAAAGAAGAAAGCGAAAGGAGAAAACTTACTTTCTTGCAAAATCTTAGATTTTGAAATCTTAGGTGTTGTATGTTATGCAAGTTACAAAGAAATTAGTTACATCTAATTTTATTTAATTAAAATTATTTTGATTTAAAATCATAAAAATTTAGATTTGATCTAAAAGATTTTATGATTTAATGTAAAAGGTTTACACGTGAAAATTGTTTTCAAAATCCTTAACCATGTTGATGCAAAACTTAATTGAAAATTAAGTGTTAAACTTAATAGATCTAGAATTGTAATTTAGATATAATGATATTGTTGGTGCAAAAATCCGCCGGCGTCGGAGAAACTGGAGTCGAGGGAGCCGCGGTCACCGCCGGGACCTGCAAAGGAAGTCTAAACCGGAGTTGGGGGTGCTCCGGCAAGACCCTCCGACGCTCAAGTCAGTTCTCTGCCTCAACAAGAATGGAGTGCTCGAATGAAAATTTTAGCAGAGTTTTGAGATAGAAATTAGAGCTTAGAGAATAACATATCTGGGGTCCCCTTTTTATAGGCGGAGGATGCAATAGACTGATAGCGACGTTTGTAACCGTCTGGCAGTGGGCCGTTCGGGACCAGGAGGAGCTTGTTATGAAGAGTAGTGGAGTGGAATCGTGGCCATCATCGTGACCTGCCACGTGGAGTCTGTTGCGGGGAGTGGAGCGGCGTCCGTTGTCGTGACTTGCTAGAGAGTGGAGCCGCGCGGTATCCGTCGCAGGAAGTGGAGCAGAGTCGTGGCCATTACTGTGGCCTGCCAGAGAGTGATGGAGCCGCGCGGAATCCGTCGTAGGAAGTGGAGCAGAGTCGTGGCCGTTACTATGGCCTGTCAAGGAGTGATGGAGCCGCACGAAATCCGTCGCAGGAAGTGGAGCAGAGTCGTGGCCGTTACTATGGCCTGCCAGGGGGTCCAGGCCTGTCGGCCGAAGTTCGGTTGAGGTGCCTGGCGGAGAGAAGTAGCTATCCATCTGAGAGGAGCTCGGATGTTGCAAATTCTGTTGGGTGCCTTGGGCGTTAAGGCTGTAGGCGAAGACTACTTGCCGTAGGAGCTCGGTCAGAGGCTTTCCGCAGACGCAATCCGATTTTGCGCAGAATTCGGCAGAGGGTCGATCGGCGGTGGATGTCAGATGGCGCTGGAGAGGTTCATCTGCTGGAGGGGTCCAGCTGCTGGATTCCGTGAACCCGGTGTTTGTCCGCTATAGAAGTTCGGTCGGAGTCCGATCTCCGTAGAAGCTCGGATGGGGATCATTTGTCGAGGAATCTCGGTCGAGGCCTGTCTGCAATAGAAATCCGAAAGGAATTCGTCCACAATGGAAGCTCGGGTGAAGGCTTACAGTGGGAATCCGGCACGGACCGCTCGTGGTAGAAATTTGAAGTAGATTGTTTGTAGCAGAAGCTCGGAGTGGGTCGTTTGCAGTAGAAGCTTGGAGTCCGGCTCTTGTAGGAGTTCGGGGTGAGGTCTACTTGCAACAGGAGTTCAGGGCGGAAGTCCGGCTCCCGTAGGAGCTCGGACGAAGTCTACCTGTTCGGGGAAGGAGTCCGGTTCCCGTAGGAGTCCGGACAAAATCTACCTGCAGTTGGAGTTCGGGGAAGAGGTCCGGCTCCCGTAGGAGTTCGGACGAAGGCTGCCTGCAGTTGGAGTTCGAGGAAGAGGTCCGGCTCTCGTAGGAGTCCGGACGAAGGCTGCCTGCAGTTGGAGTACGGGGAAGAGGTTCGGCTCCCGTAGGAGTCCGGACGAAGGCTAGAAGGTGGTCAACCACCGTAGGAACTTGGATGGAGTCCGTCCGTCGCGGAGAATCCGATTGACACTGATAGGGGTTTATCCGTCGGCATAACTTGGGAATGTTGCGGAGGCTCGACCGCCGGAGAGGTTCGAAAAGATGTCGTCGAAAGTCGGACGTCGGTAGAATCCCTGGAGGGTCACTCTTGACACGAACTTCGGCTGGGGGGTATTTTTTACCCAACATCAGTCCCCCTACTTCCGAGTTCGAAGTTCGAATGAAGGAAGTACAGAGAAATTTTCACAGCCGAAGTTGCCCTCTCGAATCCTGCGCGCGACCATCCTCGGAAATCCTGGCATTTAATGCGCGCGTGCTGGAGTCTTTGGGGCGATCCGAAGAGTCCTTTCGAAATTCTCGCCGGAGCGTAATCCCAAGCGCCACGCCATAATGGTCCCGCCAGCAGTCAGCCCTGCGCCACGGTGAGTGGGACACGTGGCGGGCATTGGTTGACCTAGGGATATCCGCCATCATAACTGTGCCGGACCCCGTCGCTTATTTAAGTCCCCTCCTTCCTTCCAGTGGCTTCATTTTGCCTGAGAGTCCAGACGACGCCTTTCTTCTGCCCGAGGGTTTAGCCATCAGCGCCTTTTTCGACCCTAAGCATTGTTCGCGCCAATCTTCGCCATTTCCGCCGGCTTCCTGCTGCCTTCCGTCTTCCGAGCCCTTTCGGAGAATCCTCCCGCTGGGGCTTCTGGCCCGGAGGTCAATCTCGAGAGGATGCTGCGGATCGAGAGTAGGAGGGGGGAAACAGTGGCCTGCGAGTTCAGCGGCTGCCGAACTGCCACCGAGGGCTCCCATAGTTTCGCAGGGGGCTCGAGGGAGAATTCCTTCAACAACAGGGATTTGATAATGGAACCAGCCAGTGAGCGCGTCCTACCTGAGAATTCCGAAGTAGTTGAACGGGGCGACACCGGTCAAGGGGGTAGAGTTGCCGTCATAAGCCATGGCGGGTTCCTTGACGTCGTCGGAGTCAAGGGACCAGAGGCAGTCGGCGCTGACGGCGGGACAGTAGAACTTGTTGCGGGGGCGGTGGAAGTAGCACATGCCGACCTCGCCGAAGTACCTGGGATGGTGGTTATCAGGAAGCACGCGGTGGTGGCGCATGCCTCCGGCGTCATCGCGGCCTTCGGGGTGCTTCCAGTTCTTCCCGATACAGGTCGTCGTCGTCGTTACCCCTTGAATTTTATCCCCCCCTTTTCCCCCTAGGGTTGGGGTTTTGGCAATGGTGCGGAGCGAGGCGGCGGCGAGAGCCGATGGATTCATCACACGTGCTGGGAGATACTGCTGAGGAAGATGGAACCGGAAGGAGAAGTCGAAAGCTTGGAGCGATTTTTAATGTATTCTTTTCAAGTCTTGTAGTAATGTTCTTTTTTTCCTCGGTCCTCAAGGCTTTGTACCGTACCCCTTGTTAATCAAGAATAAAAAGGAGATTTTTGTTACCTTGCCCGTACTTTGCGTCAAGTTGTCGCCTGCCGAACTTCTTTCATTCACTATTGTTAGTGTGGTATTCCCCTTTCCCTTTTTTTTTTTTTTTTTTGATGCCGACGTTGTCTGGAGGTTCCTGGTCGTCGCCACGTCGGCCCGCTTCTTTTTTTCAGCCTTGAGGGCTCTGTAATGCTTACTTAGTCAATGACATGAGAAGGGAATTTTTCGTTATCTTTTTTACTCACGTGTTGAATTGTCGTTTGCCGAGCTCCTTTCGGCTTTTGCCTTGCTCGATATTGATGCTGTTCGGAGGTATTCGATTGCCGTCACATTGGCCCGTCCTTTTGTTTATGGCCGCAAATTTGTTCGGGGCCGCTCGGGCTTGGCGCTTCCTTTCAGAGTTCGAGCTCGGAGGTCCGAGCTTCTCATCGCCCTGAGGAAGCCATCTTATCCCTGGCCTGTGTTGAGAGCTTTCTTGAAGATCGGGGATTTTGATAAGAACCCCAATCCTCGCTGAGACGAGGTTCTCTGCATCTTTGATGTAATTTGTTTTTCATTCATCGCTGATGCAGTTCGTCGCTTTTCTTTTTAACTCCCCTCCCCTTTTTCCTTTTTCTTTTTTCGAGTGAGGGTTTTCCCTCTGCTCTTAGTGGGGTCGCGGGAGCGCGAAGGGGCCGCTGAAAGGGTTCCCTTTTTCTGATCTGGTCTTGAATGACCGAACCTTAGTCGGCGCCAGGACGATGTTTTTCCCTTATTTCTGATGTAATCGATCTCAGCTCAGATTAGGACGAGGTTCTTCCCCCGCTCCTAATAAGGCTGTGGGGGCACGTATGGGCGTTGCAGGACCTCTCCCCCCATTCGGTCTCAGAGTAACCGGGCCTTCAACTTTGCTCATGTTAGGGCGAGGTTCTCCTCCTGTCCCTAACAGGGCTGTGGGGGCGCATATGGGCGCTGTAGGGCCTCTCCCCCCATCCGGTCTAAAGATAACCGGGCCTTTGACTTTGCTCATGTTAGGGCGAGGTTCTCTTCCTGTCTCTAACAGGGCCGTGGGGGTGCATACGGGCGCTGTAGGGCCTCTCCCCCCATTCGGTCTAAAAATAATTGGGCCTTCGACTTTGCTCCTGTTAGGGCGAGGTTCTCCTCCTGTCCCTAACAGGGCTGTGGGGGCACATATGGGCGTTGCAGGGCCTCTCCCCCCATCCGGTCTAAAAATAATCGGGCCTTCGACTTTGCTCTTGTTAGGGCGAGGTTCTCCTCCTGTCCCTAACAGGGCTGTGGGGGCACATATAGGCGTTGCAGGGCCTCTCTCTCCATCCGGTCTAAAAATAACCGGGCCTTCGACTTTGCTCCTGTTAGGGCGAGGTTCTCCTCCTGTCCCTAACAGGGCTGTGGGGGCATATATGGGCGTTGTAGGGCCTCTCCCTCCATCCGGTCTAAGTGTAATCGGGCCTTCGATTGTGTCGAGATGAGGTTCTCCTGCTCCCGACACGGTTTGTTTCGAGTCCTGTCGATATAGGCTCGTGCCAAGAGAGAAGACATGTGGATATAAAACTTTCATTTAAAGTAAAGTTATTGGTAATACATTCGTAAATTTTTCGAGTTCCATAGTCACGGGAGGTCTGCTCCTCCGAGCTCCTTGAGGTAGTAAGTTCCGGGCCGGATCACCTCCTTGACTTCGTACGGGCCTTCCCAATTTGGGGCAAGCTTTCCTCGATCCTGAGGTTGCGAGACGGCGGCTCGTCGAAGCACCAGGTCCCCTGCTTTAAAGACTTTGTTTTTGATCCGGGAGTTGTAATAGCGGGCGACTTTCTGCCTGTAGGCTGCCATCCGAACTTGAGCTGCCTCCCGCTTTTCTTCTAACAAGTCGAGGTTGGCTTTAAGGCCTTGCGGATTATGATGTTCGTTGAATGTCACGACTCGTGTCGACGGGAGCTTGAGCTCAATTGGGATAACGGCCTCCATTCCAAAGGTTAGAGCAAAGGGGGTTTCCCCCGTGGGTAACCTTTGGGTAGTTCGGTATGCCCACAACACATGATAAAGTTCGTCTGTCCAAGTTTCCTTCGCTTTTTCGAGCCTTGTCTTGATTCCTTGTAGCAGAGTTCTGTTGGTCACTTCAGCTTCGCCGTTGGCTTGAGGATGGGCTACCGATGTGAAGTTGTGGGAGATGTTCAGGTCTTCACAAAATTTGGCGAATCTCGCTCCTGCAAACCGCCGCCCATTATCAATAATTAGAGTTCTCGGCAGGCCGAACCTGCAAACGATGGACTTCCAGATGAAGTCTTGCACTTTAGTTTCTATGATTTTCGCCAGCGGTTCGGCTTCAATCCACTTGGTGAAATAGTCAATTGCTACTAGGAGGAACTTCCTCTGCCTCGACGCCACGGGAAAGGGTCCAAGGATATCTATTCTCCATTGCGCAAATGGCCATGGGGCGCTCAAGGGTGTAACCTCGGAGGCGGGCTGTCTTTGGATGTTGGCATATCTCTGACATCGGTCACACTTTCTGACGTATTCAATGGAGTCACGATACATTGTCGGCCAGTAATACCCTTGGCGGAGCAACTTGTGGGATAAGGATCTAGCCCCCAGATGGCTTTCGCAGATCCCTTTGTGCACCTCTCACAAGGCGTAGTCAGCTTCCGAAGGTCGGAGACATTTTAAAAGGGGCAAAGAGTATGATCTCTTGTACAACTTGTCCTCATAAAGGATGTATCGGGAGGTTTGATTTCTGAGCTTCCGAGCCTCTTTTGCATCATGAGGGAGAATCCCGTCTCTGAGATATGCTGCCAGAGGGTCGATCCAACTGGGTTCATGGCCGACTTCCATCACGGGCCGCGATTCTTCCGTACTCGGGCACTTCAAAACTTCAAAGAGAACACCATTGGGCAATTCAGCCGGAGCCAGCGTAGCCAACTTGAAGAGAAGATCGGCCCTTGTATTTTCCGTTCTTGGAATCTGCCTGATATTGAAGCTACTAAAGGCGGGGACGAGCTCCTTTACCTTTTCAAGATATTTAGCCATGCTGTCCTCCCGTGCTTCGTAGTTTCCGCTGACTTGTCCCACCACCAATTGGGAGTCGCTGTAAACTTGGAGCCGATCTACTCCTACTTCTTTGGCGATCCTCAATCCCGTGACCAGAGCTTCGTATTTCGCTCCATTGTTCATTGCGGGGAATTCGAAGCGCAGCGCGTACTCTGCGACGATCCCCTCCGGGCTGATCAAAATCAGGCCTGCGCCTGCGTCCGACATGTTGGAGGATCCGTCCACATAGAGGGCCCAAAAGCAATTAGGGGGGTCTGTTTCTTCTTCAGGGGAGTTCAGTCGGGACTTCAGGCCGTCAGCTTCACCTTGTTCAGGTTCGGCCTCCTCCGAGATAGTGCATTCTACTATAAAATCTGTCAGTATCTGGGCTTTTACTGTCGGCCTAGGTTGATAGTTGATGTCGAATTCTGTGAGCTCGATCGCCCATTTCGCTATCCTCCCAGAAGCATCCGTCCGGTGCAGAACCGCCTTAATCGGCTGGTCGGTGAGCAACGTTACGGTGTGCCCTTGAAAGTAAGGTCGGAGCCTCTGGGCTGCAATCAATAGGGCATAAGTTAGTTTCTCCAATTTGGTATACCTGGTTTCGGCGTCTCTCAACGCGCGACTGATGTAGTAGATCGGCCGTTGAATCTTTGCTTCTTCCTTAACAAGCACTGTTGCGAGGGCCATAGGGGAGACCGCCAAGTACAAAAACAACTCTTCCCCGGGCTCGGGCTCCTCCAATAGCGGAGGTGAGCCGAGGTAGCTTCTTAGTTCTTCGAACGCCTGCTGACACTCAATGGTCCAATAGAAGTTCTTTGGCTGCTTGAGGGTTTGGAAGAAGGGTAAGCACCGTTCGGCCGACCTTGCAATGAAGCGATTCAGGGTTGCCACCATCCCTGTAAGGCATTGGACCTCTTTTATCGACTTCGGGGCGGTCATCTCCTGGATGGCACGAATTTTCTCTGGATGGGCTTCAATTCCACGCCCCGATACCATGAATCCCAGGAACTTCTCCGAGGTCACTCCGAAAGCACACTTAGTCGGGTTCAGCTTCATTTTATATTTCCGGAGGACGCCGAAGGTCTCCTCGAGGTCGGCGACGTGGTTCGTTGAAGATTTGCTTTTCACGAGCATGTCGTCCACATAGACCTCCATGTTGCGGCCGATCTGTTCCTTGAAGATTTTGTTCACCAGCCGCTGATAGGTCGCACCTGCATTTTTGAGGCCGAAGGGCATGACCCTGTAATAGTAAAGACCACGGTTAGTAATGAAAGCAGTCTTTTCTTCGTCTTCTGACGTCATTCTAATTTGATTATAGCCGGAGAATGCGTCCATAAAGGTGAGAAGCTCATGGCCCGAAGTTGCATCCACCAGTTGATTAATCCCGGGCAGAGGGTAGCTGTCTTTTGGGCAGACCTTATTCAGCTTTTTGAAATCTATACACATCCTCCACTTGCCGTTTGCCTTTTTGACTAGGACAACGTTGGAAATCCAGTCAGGATAATTGACCTCTCTAATGAATCCGGCTTTCAGGAGTTTATCCACTTCCTCGGCTATCGCTTTTTGCCTTTTCGGTGCATGACTTCGGATTTTTTCTTTCGTCGGTCGATGCTTTGGATCAACGGCCAGACGATGTTCCATGACCTCTGCGTCAATCCCCGGCATGTCCGCAGGAACCCAAGCGAAAATATCTGCATTCTTTCGTAGGAAATCAATGAGCTGCGTCCGCACCTCTTCCCCCAGGTTGGAGCCGATCTTCACCACATGCTCTGTATTCCCATCGTCCAAAGGGATTGAAACCAGATCTTCGATTGGCCCGCCCCTTTCCTCAGCGAGATCGTCGCGGGCGTCCAATCTATCAACCGGACAGAGGTCAGATTGGTCACTTCTTTGCAAGGCTATGTTGTAGCAGTGTCTGGCCAGGGCTTGGTCTCCCTTGACTTCTCCGACCCCCTGGCTAGTAGGGAATTTCAATTTCAGATGGTAGGTCGACACCACGGTCCGGAGGGCGTTGAGGCCAGGTCGGTCGAGGATTGCGTTGTAGGCCGACGGTGCCTTCACCACCAGGAAATCCACCAAAGCTCTAGACTGTCTTGGATATCGACCTGCGGCTACAGTCAAAGTTATTACCCCCTCCACCGGGATAGCATCGCCGGTAAACCCTACTAGAGGGGAGCTAATTGGCCCTAAACGACCGTCAAGGATGGACATTTTTGAGAAGGCGTCGTAGAACAAAATATCGGCCGAACTTCCATTGTCGACAAGAATGCGGCGCACATCGTAATCAACTATATTTAAAGAAACTACAACCGCGTCGTTACGAGGGAATTGAACTCCCTGAGCATCTTCCTCAGTAAAGGTTATGGATTCCTCAATCCTTTGCCGCTTGGGAGGTTCGGCCAGTACACCGGTTGTTCCCTGTCGGGATTCTTCCGAGATGGTGTTGATGAAATCGGTCGGAGGCCGATCATCGGACTGCTCCATGCCGACTGCTGTCGTCGGAAGAAGAGGAGCTTGGGAAACCGGGGACGGGGTCGGAGCTTGCGGAGCCTGCTGGGATCGGGCCGCGGAGGCCATTGACCGCCTGGAGGATGCCCTTCGAGGAGGCATCAGATGGATATCTGGTAGAGGAAGGAGAAGAGGATGTCGGAGAGGATGACCGGGGGCGGTCCCGTTGAGCGCTTCTTTAAGAACAAGGGTACTGCGAAGACACACCCCTTCCTCTAGCGCCAATCCTATTGGTGCAAAAATCCGCCGGCGTCGGAGAAGCTGGAGTCGAGGGAGCCGCGGTCACCACCGAGACCTGCAAAGGAAGTCTAAATCGGAGTTGGGGGTGCTCCGGCAAGACCCTCCGACGTTCAAGTCAGTTCTCTGCCTCAACAAGAATGGAGTGCTCGAACGAAAATTTTAGCAGAGTTTTGAGATAGAAATTAGAGCTTAGAGAATAACGTATCTGGGATCCCCTTTTTATAGGTGGAGGGTGCAATAGACTGATAGCGACGTTTGTAACCGTCTGGCAGTGGGCCGTTCGGGGCCAAGAGGAGCTTGTTATGAAGAGTAGTGGAGTGGAATCGTGGCCATCACCGTAACCTGCCACGTGGAGTCTGTTGCGGGGAGTGGAGCGGCGTCCGTTGTCGTGACTTGTCAGAGAGTGGAGCCGCGCGGTATCCGTCGCAGGAAGTGGAGCAGAGTCGTGGCCATTACTGTGGCCTGCCAGGGAGTGATGGAGCCGCACGGAATCCGTCGCAGGAAGTGGAGCAGAGTCGTGGCCGTTACTATGGCCTGTCAGGGAGTGATGGAGCCGCGCGGAATCCGTTGCAGGAAGTGGAGCAGAGTCGTGGCCGTTACTATGGCCTGCCAGGGTCCAGGCCTGTCGGCCAAAGTTCGGTTGAGGTGCCTGGCAGAGAGAAGTAGCTATCCATCTGAGAGGAGCTCGGATGTTGCAAATCCTGTTGGGTGCCTTGGGCGTTAAGGCTGCAGGCGAAGACCACTTGCCGTAGGAGTTCGGTCAGAGGCTTTCCGCAGGCGCAATCCGGTTTTGCGCAGAATTCGGCAGAGGGTCGATCGGTGGTGGATGTCAGATGGCGCTGGAGAGGTTCATCTGCTGGAGGGGTCCAGCTGCTGGATTTCGTGAACCCGGCGTTTGTCCGTTATAGAAGTTCGGTCGGAGTCCGATCTCTGTAGAAGCCCGGATGGGGATCATTTGTCGAGGAATCTCGGCCGAGGCCTGTCTGCAATAGAAATTCGAAAGGAATTCGTCCACAATGGAAGCTCGGGTGAAGGCTTACAGTGGGAATCCGGCACGGACCGCTCGTGGTAGAAATTTGAAGTAGATCGTTTGTAGCAGAAGCTCGGAGTGGGTCGCTTGCAGTAGAAGCTTGGAGTCCGGCCCTTGTAGGAGTTCGGGGTGAGGTCTACCTGCAACAAGAGTTCAGGGCGGAAGTCCGGCTCCCGTAGGAGCTCGGACGAAGTCTACCTGTTCGGGGAAGGAGTTCGGCTCCCGTAGGAGTCCGGACAAAATCTACCTGCAGTTGAAGTTCAGGGAAGAGGTCCGGCTCCCGTAGGAGCCCGGACGAAGGCTGCCTGCAGTTGGAGTTCGGGGAAGAGGTCCGGCTCCCGTAGGAGTTCGGACGAAGGCTAGAAGGTGGTCAACCACCGTAGGAACTTGGATGGAGTCCGTCCGTCGCAGAGAATCCGATTGACACTGATAGGGGTTTATCCGTCGGCATAACTTGGGAATGTTGCGGAGGCTCGACCGTCGGAGAGGTTCGGAAAGATGTCGTCGAAAGTCGGACGTCGGTAGAATCTCTGGAGGGTCACTTTTGACACGAACTTCGGTTAGGGGATATTTTTTACCCAACAGATATTATATAAAACATGGGGCATGGATTAGCTCAAATCAGGTCCTCTTTAATTGGGTTAGACCTAAGGTTAGAATCAAAGAATTGATTGACTATGTAGAGAAATTGATTAAGTCTAACCAAATATTGAATTAGATTAATCAGGGTTTCTCTAATACAATAGTTGTAGATGGTCAAGTCCATGTCTTTGATTAGACTAAATGGATCTTGATTGTGCTTAGTGGTTGAACCTAAATCATTAAGTTGGTCAAATCGAAACTAGTTAATCAATTGGTGTCTAAGATAAGTTTGGCATTTCGATCGGTGGTTTTTAATTGGGGGCGATTTATCTGGCCATTTCGATGGTATCTAAGACAAGCTTGGCAGACCCTCCCACCGATCTCACTTACCTGGCTAATTTGGTGAATTAAATTTTGATTAGATCGCTAAGTGATTCGAGTTAGTCCATGCCATTAAGGTTGATCAGTATGACTGATCTAGGTGTCAGTTCAATCAACATGACCTAATCCGATTCAATGACTTAGTGAAGCCAGTGGGAGGATTATGGTTTACTGATTGATCTTTTCTTTTCTTTTTTCAAAAATCAAAATTAAATCTTCTAAATTATTAGGTGATAATGAGCTGGTTATGGTGATAACTGGATCATAGCCTTCCATTAAGTTGGGTGATAATGGGTCTATTAGTATGATGATCATTGGAGGCCTAAAGGTCTGGTGCTCATCTGCTATTGGAATTATTATTCATAATATGATGACTTAGTTGAGTCTATCTGTCAGGTGGTCAGGTTAGTCGGTCAAAGTCGGGTTTAATCATTTGGTAGTTAGATTCGTAAGTATGATCATGTTAATAGTTGGATCTAACCAGGGGCTTGCAGAGAAGACCAAAGTCAACTGAAAAGTTATCTGGGGCTAAATGAACTACTAGAAATTGTTTGGTGAAACAATTGGTTAATGAACATACCTATGGATGCACATGGGTGAGCCGGCCAAAGTCGGATTCATGTGCAATCTGTGTGGATTTTAGTACCCACTAAAGAATTAAAGTAATTTCTCGAAATGGAGGTAGAGGCTACCGATTCGTATAAAATAGTGTGAGAACTTTTAGATTAAAGTCCATGTCTTTAGGCTTAATAAATTTATATACTAATTAGGTTTTGATTTTTTCGTGTGCAGATATGGTCTCAAATTTGTCGCTCCGATCATTGTTAGACAGTGAGAAGTTGACGAGACCCAATTTCGATAACTGATATCGAAAGTTAAAGATCGTTCTGGAGCACGAACGGATCCTGTATTTGATTATGGATCCGGCACCTGAGGAGCCTGCTCTCAACATCCGAAGTGTGGTCCGAGACACTTATTTGAAGTGGCTTAACGACCGCACCATGGTTCATTACATCATGTGAGCCTCCATGAATGACGAGTTTCAGTCGAAATTTGAAGAAGCTCAGTCAGAGAAAATGTTTCAAGTATTGCGAGAGTCCTTTAGTACTCTCGATGACGTTGAGCGGCACAAGACTAGTTGCGTCGTTTTCAATGCTCAAATGAGGGAGGGTGCATCTGTTACGATCATGTATTGTACATGATCGAGTAGATCGAGAAACTGAGCAAAATGAACTTTCCTTTGTTTGAACAACTGGGGAAGGATGCGATCCTAAGCTCTCTGCCCAAGTCCTACTTATTGTTTCTCAGTTATTTTAAAATGACGAAGTCTGTAGTCAATTACCACGGTTTGTTGGGGTTGATACAGACTTTTGAGAAGGATTATCAGTTCCACAAGGAGACGGTAAATTTAGTGAAAGGATCTTCTTCGGACAGTCGTCGTCCCTTTAAGAAAGGAAAAAAAAATAAAAAGGTGCAGAGTGCTAGGAGTCAGACCCAGAAGTCCAAGTTTAAGGCTGATCAGAGTCAGGCAGAGTGCTTCTTTTGTAAGAAGCAGGATCACTAGAAGAGGAATTATCCTCAGTATAAAGCTTCTCTTGATCCGAACAGGCAAAAGAAGAAGCAATTGGTTGCTGGACAAGGTACTTATGTGATAACACCTTGTAATTTCTCTTTTCTTGATACAAGACCTGGGTATTGGATACCGAAAGCTCCATTAATATTTGCAATTCGTTGCAGGGTCTTTAGATCAGTGAGAGGTTTGGAGATGGCGAGAGATTTCTGAATGTTGGAGATGGAAGATCAGTTTCAGTTCTAGCTTTAGGAATTGTTGGTGCAAAAATCCACCGGCGTCGGAGAAGCTAGAGTCGAGGGAGCCGCGGTCACCGTCAGGACCTGCAAAGGAAGTCTAAACCGGAGTTGGGGGTGCTCCGGCAAGACCCTCCGACGCTCAAGTCAATTCTTTGCCTCAACAAGAATGGAGTGCTCGAACGAAAATTTTAGCAGAGTTTTGAAATAGAAATTAGAGCTTAGAGATAACGTATCTGGGGTCTCCTTTTTATAGGCGGAGGGTGCAATAGACTGATAGCGACGTTTGTAACCGTCTGGCAGTGGGCCGTTCGGGGCCAGGAGGAGCTTGTTATGAAGAGTAGTGGAGTGGAATCGTGGCCATCACCGTGACCTGCCACGTGGAGTCTGTTGCGGGGAGTGGAGCGGCGTCCGTAGTCATGACTTGCCAGAGAGTGGAGCCGCGCGGTATCCGTCGCAGGAAGTGGAGCAGAGTCGTGGCCATTACTGTGGCCTGCCAAGGAGTGATGGAGCCGCGCGGAATTTGTCGCAGGAAGTGGAGCAGAGTCGTGGCCGTTACTATGTATGGCCTGCCAGGGAGTGATGGAGCCGCACGGAATCCGTCGCAGGAAGTGGAGCAGAGTCGTGGCCGTTATTATGGCCTGCCAGGGGGTCCAGGCCTATCGGTCGAAGTTCGGTTGAGGTGCCTGGTGGAGAGTAGCTATCCATCTGAGAGGAGCTCGGATGTTGCAAATCCTGTTGGGTGCCTTGGGCGTTAAGGCTGCAGGCGAAGACCACTTGCCGTAGGAGTTCGGTCAGAGGCTTTCCGCAGACGCAATCCGGTTTTGCGCAGAATTCGACAGAGGGTCGATCGGTGGTGGATGTCAGATGGCGCTGGAGAGGTTCATCTGCTGGAGGGGTCCAGCTGCTGGATTCCATGAACCCGACGTTTGTCCGCCATAAAAGTTCGGTCGGAGTTCGATCTCCGTAGAAGCCCGGATGGGGATCATTTGTCGAGGAATCTCGGTCGAGGCCTGTCTGCAATAGAAATCCGAAAGGAATTCGTCCACAATGGAAGCTCGGGTGAAGGCTTACAGTGGGAATCCGACACGGACCTCTCGTGGTAGAAATTTGAAGTAGATCGTTTGTAGCAGAAGCTCGGAGTGGGTCGCTTGCAGTAGAAGTTCGGAGTCCGACCCTTGTAGGAGTTCGGGGTGAGGTCTACCTGCAACAGGAGTTCTGGGCGGAAGTCCAGCTCCCGTAGGAGCTCGGACAAAGTCTACTTGTTCGGGGAAGGAGTCCGGCTCCCGTAGGATTCCGGACAAAATCTACCTGCAGTCGAAGTTCAGGGAAGAGGTCCGGCTCCCGTAGGAGCCCGGACGAAGGCTACCTGCAGTTGGAGTTCGGGGAAGAGGTCCAGCTCCCGTAGGAGTCCGGACGAAGGCTGCCTGCAGTTGGAGTTCGGGGAAGAGGTCCGGCTCCCGTAGGAGTCCGGACGAAGTCTAGAAGGTGGGCAACCACCGTAGAAACTTGGATGGAGTTCGTCCATCGCGAAGAATCCGATTGACACTGATAGGGGTTCATCCGTCGGCATAACTTGGGAATGTTACGGAGGCTCGGCTGCCGGAGAGGTTGGAAAGATGTCGTCGAAAGTCGGATGTCGGTAGAATCTCCGGAGGGTCATTCCTGGCACGAACTTCGGCTGGGGGGTATTTTTTACCCAACACCAGTCTCCCTACTTCCGAGTTCGAATTTTGAATGAAGTATAGAGAAATTTTCACAATCGAAGTTGCCCTTTCGAATCCTGCGCGCGACCGTCCTCGAAAATCCTGGCATTTAATGTGCGCGTGCTGGAGTCTTTTCAAATCGGGGCGATCCGAAGAGTCCTTTCGGAATTCCCGTTGGAGCGTTGTCCCAAGTACGGCGCAGTAATGGCTTTGTTAGCTGTCAGCCGCTTTTAGCCGCCTGCTGTGGCGAGTGGGATACGTGGCGAGCGCGGATCGGCCTGGGGAGATCCACGATCATCATAGCGCCGGATCCCAGGGTTTATTTAAACCCGCCTTTCCGCCTCCAGGAGTCTCATTCCGCCTAAAAGTTCTGTCGGTGTCTGCCTTTTCTCCGAGAGCTCTGACCTTGGCGTCCACCTTGGCCCTAAGCGTTCTTCGAGTCATCCCTATCCTCGCACCTCTGCATCCTTCGGAGCGACTTAGGTTAGTCCTGGAACTTTCGTTCCTTTTCTTGCCATCTAGGTGCCCATTCTCCATTTTTCTTCTGCCGTATTCCTTTGGTTTGGTCCCCCGCAAACCTTTCGTCTCTTATTTCGCCTGATTCCTCCGGGGTTTTTAGGGTTCTTGTTTGAAATGTCTTCTGGCACCTCCGCCTCTAGCGGTTCCAGGAGCTCGTCCGCTTCAATCCCCCAGAATCCTCATACTGTAGACGAACCCAAATCTAGGGCTGGGCCTCGCTCGGTTTTCGCACCGGGCGTCATTTCCTGTTCTCTGACTCCGGACGAACTTTTACTGATAAGGTTCAGTATGGAGTTTCTCCGGAGTACGATCTGGAGCTTCCTGGTCCCGTCGATCGGGCTAGCACCCCCCGCCTGGTCGTTTCTTCCTGTACCAGGAGGCCTTCCGTGCTAGGCTCCGGTTTCCGCTTCCGTCTTTTGTCGTCGCTCTTTTTCGTTTTCTAGACATTTCTTTAGCTTCAGTCGCATCGAATTCCTTTAGGTTTCTGATAGGGTTCCTCTCCCTTTGCCACGTAGTCGAAGTTCAGCCATCTCTTTCTTTGTTTAGGTATTTTTACACCTTCAAGCGCCACCCCTCGGCAAAGGATTGATGGTACTTCTCTCCTCAGTTCGGCAAGAAGGGGTTGCTGAAAGGTACTCTCTCTTCAATCCATAACTGGAAGGAGAAGTTTCTTTACGTTCAATGTCCGACCTTAACGTTGGGACTGCCCCCTTGGGGCTCCCTGAGGGACTCTGTCCACCGGGCCCCCAGCCTGGGGGAGGACAACCTTCAGGCCGCCCGGAAGCTCCTTAGTTATCCAACTCCTTCCCTTCCCAATCTTCTGAAGGAGCAGTTTTTGTTCAACATCGGCTTGAGCCCTCTGGATCTTGCGAGTACTCCATCTTTCCCTTCTTCTTCTTTTCTCCTTTTCTTGTCTCCTTTCTCTTTTTCTCTCTTTTTTTTTTTTGCGCGTCACCTCTTCCTTTTTCATCCCATTGCTGATCTTCCCTTTTTTTTTTTCAGGAATGGACGCCGAAGCAGCACGGATGCTTGCCAGGGGCCTCAAGGTTCACAAAAGGAAAGGCGCCGCGGCCTCCGGGTCGGCAAAGAAGGCCAGAACGGAGGAAACGAGCTCGGCCACGCCTGCCCAGGCGGCTCTCGCGGTCGACGTTCCTTCAGACGCCGAACCTCCGGCTCCCCGGGCCTCTTCAAGGAGTTCTCCCGCTGAGTTTCCCGCTTCGGGGGCCCGCTTCGAGGAGGTGCCAGGGGTTGAGAGGGGGAGGAGAAGGAAGTCGGTGGCCCGCAGGGTGAGTAGCCGCCGAGCCGCCATCGAAGAGTCCCACGGTTCCGAAGAAGAGCTGAGGGAGAATCCCTTTAATGACAGGGACCTGATAAAGCGACTGGTCGATGGCTGCATCCTGTCCGAAGTCATCTAGAGGATTGTTCGCGTCGATCTCGATCAGCGGATTTGGGACTCTCTAGGATCCTTTCTCGAGGTAAACAGGTTCACTTTCCTCCTCCTCGCTCCTTCGTTTAATTAATTCTTCAACTTTCATTCTGACCTCCTGGCCGCCCTTGCAGATCGGGCACCAGCTCCTTGTCAATATCGAGGCGACGAACCGAACGAGAGACGCCATCCAGGCAGAGGAGAGTCGCTGGGCCGAAGTCGCTCGCCTAAAAAAAAAAGCTGCCGAGGTAGCCAACCTCCAAGAGGCCCTTGAGAAAGAAAAGCAGACCTCGGAGGAGATGGTGAGGAAGGCGGAGGCCGAGGTCGCAAATTTGACGGAGCAGATTCCGGTTCTGATCTCGGAGGCCAGGATTCTAGCGGTGGAGTTCAAGGCCTCCGCGGAGATGAGGGATCTGAACGTCAAGTTCGTCCAAGAAGCATTCATCAAAGGATTCGAGCTCTGCCAAGAGAAGATGGTCAAGAAATTTTTCGAGCTCGATCTCAGCTTCTTGGACGAGGCGTCTGAAGACGAAGCCGGGCCCTCTCCCACTGCCACTGCCACCGTAGCTCCCCTTCCAAGAACACCGAGCTCCCCAACTCCTATTTCAGAGGTCTGAGATCTCTGACTTTGTATTTTTCTTTTATTACAAATTTTCTTTTCCCTTTGGTCTTTAAGAAACATTCGATCAATAAAATTGGGTTTCTCCTTATGGAGGGCTTCTCCACTCCTTTTTCTTTTCTTTCTGCAATGAGACGCGCCTTGACGCTTTTGTCTCCCGCTGGCAGTGTCCTGCCGAAGCACTTTCCTTGCCACAGGGAGTCCGCTGAAGTCCACGATCCAACATCTGAGGAAGAAAGTTCGTCATTTAACAAAAAGGTCGAAGGAGATGGAGAACGAACTTCGCGGGTTGAGGGAGAGCCACTTTGAGGCCACTGCGGAGGCCACCTACTTCCGGAACCTCCACGTGAAGGGGATCATGGAGTACAGCCGGAGGAAGACGAACTTCGAGGAGCTAGAGGAATACAAGAAGCGCGCCAGCGACCGGTCTTGGGCTCAAGCTGCCAAGATCAGCTCTCTCAGAGCGGAGCTGTCGGTTGCACAGGAGAGGATCAGCCAGTTGGAAGGAAGCTCGTCCTGGCTTTCGACTCGGGCTGACTGTGGCCGAGAATGGTTGAGGAAGTTCTCTGACCTTCAGCAACAGCTCCAGGATGCCGAGGCGAGCTATAACGCGTGCCGGGCCGGCTGGTGCAAGCAGGTGGACGATTATAGGGGGAAGCTCAGGATGGCGACCGACGAGATTGTCCGCCTTCGAAGGCAGTTATCTGAAGGAGCTCCGTTTGCTCCTGTTCGGGATCCCGACGAACTCCAATCCCTGAGAAGAACCGTAGAAGAGTTATCTGTCGCCCTTGGGGAGGGGAAGGCCGAGCTACAGCAATTGAAGATCCAGCTGGTATACGAGCAGCAGGCAGTCAAGGACGTGGAGGCGGAATCCGAGGTCCTGAGAAAGAGGCGCCGAGAGGCGGAGAACGAAAGCCAGCGGCTTCATCGGAGATATATGGAGATGCTAATGAGGGAGAAGGAATTGGAAGAGGAAGTCGAGAGCTTAAGGCACTCCCTGATGAGGGTCGAAGTCGAAAGTTCGAAGTCGGAGGAAGCCGGGCCCCCTTAGGGCTCTTTTTGCCTTTCGTCCTTCTATGTCTTCTTTTGCCGCTTGTTTGTTTGTTGTTGTTGTTTTTTTTTTTTTTTTTTGATGCCGATGTCGTCTGGAGGTTTTTGGTTGTTGTCGCGTCGGCTTGCTTTTCTTGTCATCTTTCTTCTTCAGCCTCAAGGGCTCTGTAATGTATACTTAATTAATGACATGAGAAGAGAATTTTTCGTTACCTCTTTTACTCGCATGTTGAATTGTCGTTTGCCGAGCTCCTTTCGGCTTTTGCCTTGCTCAATATCGATGCCATTCGGAGGTACCCGATTGCCGTCGCATTGACCCGTCCTTTTGTTCATGGCCGCAGATTTGTTCGGGGCCGCTCGGGTTTGACGCCTCCTTTCAGAGTTCGAGCTCGGAGGTCCGAGCTTCTCGTCGTCCTGAGGAAGCCATCTTATCCCTGGCCTGTGTTGAGAGCTTTCTTGAAGATCGAAGATTTTGATAAGAACCCCAATCCTCGCTGAGACGAGGTTCCCTGCATCTTTGATGTAATTTGTTTTCCATTCGTCGCTGATACAGTTCGTCGCTTTCCTTTTTAACTCCCCTCCCCTTTTTCTTTTTTCTTTTTTCGAGTGAGGGTTTTTCCTCTGCTCTTAGTGGGGTCGCGGGAGCGCGAAGGGACCGCTGAGAAGGTTCCCTTTTTCTGATCTGGTCTTGAATGACCGGACCTTAGTCGGTGTCAGGACGATGTTCTTCCCTTCTGATGTAATCGATCTCAGCTCAGATTAGGACGAGGTTCTTCCCCCGCTCCTAATAGGGCTGTGGGGGCACGTATGGGCGTTGCAGGGCCTCTCCCCCCGTCCGGTCTCAGAGTAACCGGGCCTTCGACTTTGCTCATGTTAGGGCGAGGTTCTCCTCCTGTCCCTAACATGGCTGTGGGGGCGCGTATGGGCGCTGTAGGGCCTCTCCCCCCATCCGGTCTAAAGATAATCGGGCCTTCGACCTTGCTCATGTTAGGACGAGGTTCTCCTGTCCCTAACATGGCTGTGGGGGCGCGTATGGGCACTGTAGGGCCTCTCTCCCCACCCGATCTAAAAATAATCGGGCCTTCGATCTTGCTCATGTTAGGGCGAGGTTCTCCTCCTGTCCCTAACATGGCTGTGGGGGCGCGTATGGGCGCTGTAGGGCCTCTCCCCCCATCCGGTCTAAAAATAATCAGGCCTTCGATTTCACCCATATTAGGTGTTTTCGTTGTCTGAAGGGGTTATCCCCTGCCATTACAAGTCCATGCCAAAAGGGGAAGATGTGCAAATCTGAAAGGAATCTTGATTTAAAGCGAAGTCGTTCGCAATACATTTACAGGTTTTTTAAATCTCAGGACTGTAGAAGGTCTGCTCTCCATCAAGGTCCTCCAGAGACGGAGTTGATGATCCTAATTGGAGGCTGATCTCCGGGCTGCTATTCCCTTCTTGGCGGCTCAGGTTGCGGCAGGGCCCTTGGCCGATCTTCTCTACCCTCGGGTCGATGCCGAATGAACCTGTCGAGCCGACCTCGTCTGATGAGCTCCTCGATCTCGTCTCGGAGTTGAATGCATTCCTCTATGTCGTGGCCGTGGTCACGATGGTAGAGGCAGAACTTGTTAGGATTGCGCTTTCCGGGGTGTGTGCGCATCCTCTCTGGCTTTGGGAGCTGCTCTCTGACTCCATCAACACTTGGGTTTTCGATGCGTTGAGGGGGGCATAGCTGCGGAATCTTCCTGGGGGAGACCCCCGGCGGATCCGGCGCTCCGGGCTTCTCTGTCTGCGCGCTCGGGGAGGAGTCTGGGCGCGCTTGTGCTCGGAGGGAGTTCGAGAACGTGGCCGAGCTTCTCTCGCCCCTTTCTCGACTGCGGGCTTACTCGAGTCTCCCGCCTGCCGCTCTCTCACGATTTCCTTGTCCTTCATCTTGAAGGCTTCTTCTGCTCGGACGTATCCCTCGGCCCGAGCTAACAAATCAGCAAAATCCCTGGGGTACTTTTTCAGGGAGAATAGAAGGTCGTTCTTCTGAAGGCCGCCTTTCAGAGCGGCCATCGCGACCGATTGGTCCAAGTTTCGGACCTCCAATGCGGCGACATTGAAACGGTTGACGTAAGCCCGAATGGACTCCCCCTCCCTCTGCTTGATGTTGATGAGGGACTCTGAACCCTTCCGGGGACGCCGGCTGCTAACAAAATGAGCCACAAACTGGTGGCTCATCTGATCAAAGGAAAAGATGGTACCCGACTTCAACGTCGAGTACCAGTTTCTCGCCGCTCCCTTCAAGGTGGACGGGAAAGCTCGGCATAGGATGGCGTCGGGTGCACCATGAAGCAGCATCATTGTCCGGAAGGCCTCCAGGTGGTCAACTGGGTCCGAAGTCCCGGCGTAGCTTTCAAATTGAGGGAGCTTGAAGTTTGGCGGGATCGGTCCTGCATGATCATTTGAGAAAAGGGAGGGTCAGTACAAATGTCCTCACCATAAGCGGAGGGAGCGTGGCGGAGTTCTTCGATCCACCGGTTCATCTCCTGGAGCCTCCGGTCCAGAAAATCCTCTCGACTACGGGTCTCGAGGGTCTTCTAGCAGAATGGAGGTAGAGATCTTTCAGGGGTGGAATCGTGATCTGACTGAGGGCTCTCCACCCTCGGATTCGTCTTTCCGGGAAAGACGGGGCGGCTGGCCCAAGTGGCCCGTCCTACCGTCGGATTTTGGAGTCCGGCGACGTTCTCTCCAGTTGCACTGACGCCTGCGGTTGTTGCTGCTGCTGCATGGCCTGCACCGCTTCAGCGACGCCTCTGACCTGCTGGGCCAGTAGGTCGAATTGTTCCGTGCCAACCGTCGTTGCCGGAGGAGGCTGGGAAACTGGAGGTGAGGCCGGAGCCTGAGATCTGGCCGCGGAGGCCGTGGATCGCCGTGTGGATGCTTTGCGGGGAGGCATCGGGCAAAGATCTAGTGGGGGAAGGAGGAGAGGATGTCGGAAAAGATGACCGGAGGCGGTCCCGTTGAGCGCTCCTTTAAGAACAAGGGTACTGCGAAGATACAGAGTCCTTCCTCTAGCGCCAATCCTGTTGGTGCAAAAATCCGCCGGCGTCGGAGAAGCTGGAGTCGAGAGAGCCGCGGTCACCACCGGGACCTGCAAAGGAAGTCTAAACCGGAGTTGGGGGTGCTCCGGCAAAGATCCTCCGACGCTCAAGTCAATTCTCTGCCTCAACAAGAATGGAGTGCTCGAACGAAAATTTTAGCAGAGTTTTGAGATAGAAATTAGAGCTTAAAAAATAACGTATCTGGGGTCCTCTTTTTATAGACGGAGGGTGCAATAGACTGATAGCGACATTTGTAACCGTCTGACAGTGGGCCGTTCGGGGCCAGGAGGAGTTTGTTATGAAGAGTAGTGGAGTGAAATCGTGGCCATCACCGTGACCTGCCATGTGGAGTTTGTTGCGGGGAGTGGAGCGGCGTCTGTTGTCGTGACTTGCCAGAGAGTGGAGCCGTGCGGTATCCGTCGTAGGAAGTGGAGCAGAGTCGTGGCCATTACTGTGGCCTGCCAGGGAGTGATGGAGCCGCGCGGAATCCATCGCAGGAAGTGGAGCAGCGTCGTGGCCGTTACTATGGCCTGCTAGGGAGTGATGGAGCCGCGCGGAATCCGTCGCAGGAAGTGGAGCAGAGTCGTGGTCGTTACTATGGCCTGCCAGGGGGTCCAGGCCTATCGGCCGAAGTTCGGTTGAGGTGCCTGGCGGAGAGTAGCTATCCATCTAAGAGGAGCTCGGATGTTGCAAATCCTATTGGGTGCCTTGGGCGTTAAGACTGCAGGCGAAGACCACTTGCCGTAGGAGCTCGGTCAGAGGCTTTCCGCAGACGTAATTCGATTTTGCGCAGAATTCGACAGAGGGTCGACCGGCGGTGGATGTCAGATGGCGCTGGAGAGGTTCATCTGTTGGAGGGGTCCAGCTGCTGGATTCCGTGAACCCGGCGTTTGTCCGCTATAGAAGTTCGGTCGGAGTCCGATCTCCGTAGAAGCCCAGATGGAGATCATTTATCGAGGAATCTCGGTCGAGGCCTGTCTACAATAAAAATTCGAAAGGAATTCGTTCACAATGGAAGCTCGGGTGAAGGCTTACAGTGGGAATCCGACACGGACCGCTCGTGGTAGAAATTTGAAGAAAATCGTTTGTAGCAGAAGCTCGGAGTGGGTCGCTTGCAGTAGAAGCTTGGAGTCCGGCCCTTGTAGGAGTTCGGGGTGAGGTCTACCTGTAACAGGAGTTCAGGGCGGAAGTCCGGCTCCTGTAGGAGCTCGGATGAAGTCTACTTGTTCGGGGAAGGAGTCCGGCTTCCGTAGGAGTCCGGACAAAATCTACCTGCAGTCGAAGTTCAGGGAAGAGGTCCGGCTCCCGTAGGAGCCCGGACGAAGGCTACCTGCAGTTGGAGTTTGGGGAAGAGGTCCGGCTCCCGTAGGAGTCCGAACGAAGGCTGCCTACAGTTGGAGTTCGGGGAAGAGGTCCGGCTCCCGTAGGAGTCCGGACGAAGTCTAGAAGGTGGGCAACCACCGTAGAAACTTGGATGGAGTCCGTCCATTGTGGAGAATCCGGTTGACACTGATAGGGGTTCATCCGTCGGCATAACTTGAGAATGTTGTGGAGGCTCGGCTGTCGGAGAGGTTTGGAAAGATGTCGTCGAAAGTCGGACGTCGGTAGAATCTCCGGAGGGTCATTCCTGACACGAACTTCGGCTGGGGGGTATTTTTTACCCAACAGGAATCATCAAGTTTGTATTCGAATCTCATTCTATTGTTCTAAATGAATATAATTACTGTCTTAGTTTTCTTTTAAATGTTATTTGTATAGGCCTTTTGGCCAATTCAAATTATGAAATATCGATAAAGAAAAAGTTGTGATATTATTTTGAATGGTGTTATAATTTTGCATGGACGGTTAAATAATGGAATCTATATTGTATTTAGGTCTAATGTAATGTACATGTCAAATAAGTGTCCTAGGATTGTCAATGTCATGGATGCCTACTTTTGGCATTGTAGGCTAGGTCATATCAACAAGAACAGGATGAACAGGTTAGCTCAAGAAGGCATTCTTGATAAAGACGATTATGAATCGTTGTCTACCTGTGAGTCTTGTTTACTTGGAAAGATGACGAAGTCATCTTTTACTGAAAAAGATGAACAAGCTAGTGATGTTCTGAGTCTAGTACATACTAATGTATGTGGACCTATAAGCACAAGTGCCAGAGGAGAATATCACTATTTCATTACGTTCACAGATGACCTATCGAGATATGGGTACGTCTATTTGATGAAACACAAGTCTGAATCATTTGAAATGTTCAAACGTTATAAACTGAAAAGAGTATTAAAACTCTTCGATCAGATCGATGAGGTGAATATCTCTCTAATGAATTTCTGACATACCTTGAGGAGAATGGGATTCTCTTTTAATGAACACCTTTTGGAAGTCACAATATAATGGTGTATCGAAAAGGAGAAATCGAATCTTGTTGGACATGGTTCGATCCATGATGGGCTTTTCTACTTTGCCGATATCTTTTTAGGGATATGCACTCGCGTCGGCTTGTTATGTGCTTAATAGGATTCCTAATAAGTCTGTAAGTAAAACACCATATGAGATATGGACTGGACGTAAGTCAGCGCTCACTCATCTTAGGGTTTGGGGATATTCGGCTTATGTCAAACGTTTGAAAATGGACTAGGAGTCAGGTCTGATAGATGTAATTTTATTGGGTATCCCAAAGAAATCAAGGGGTATTACTTCTACCTTGCTGATGAACAAAAAGTGTTTGTCAATCTTAGGACAATCTTTTTAGAAAAGAAATTTCTTGGGGAAGGGATTAATGCCTCTAAGATTGAATTTGAGGAAGTTTAACAGGTAGAACCGATACAGTCTAGTGAACCCACAGAATCGGATTTGATGAGATCAAATCCGGAACCCATTGTAGAGGTACCATTAAGAAGATTCGATAGAGTATTGTGTCAACTGGACAGATACTACGGTTTCTTGATCAAAGATGGGGATCCTGTTGAACTCGATGAGAACAATGAGGATCCGATCACCTATATGGATGCAATGCAGAGGTTCGACTCTGATAAATGGCTTGAAATCATGAAATCCGAAATGGAGTCCATAAAGGTCAACGATGTATGGACATTAGTTGACCCACTTGAAGGGGTTAAACCCATAGGGTGTAAGTGGGTCTTCAAAAGGAAGAGGGACGTAGATGGGAAGGTGGAGATCTATAAAGCTTATTTGGTTGCCAAGGATTATCGTCAGCATTATGGTATTGACTATGACGAGATGTTTTCTCTTGCGGCAATGCTCCAATCCATTCGGATTATGCTTACGATAGCGGCATACATGGATTATGAAATTTGACAAATGGACGTGAAAACAGTTTTTCTAAATGGAGAGCTGCAAGAAGAGGTGTATATGATACAATCTGAGGGTTTCACATCCACAGATGAGTCCAAGGTATGCAAGTTTCAGAGATCCATCTATGGATTAAAGTAGGCATCCAAGAGTTGGAACATGTATTTCGATAAAGTTATCAGAACGTATGACTTCGTTAGGAATGAAGAAGAGCCCTGCATTTACAAATGGACAAATGATTCTGTGGTTGTATTCCTCGTTCTGTATGTGGATGATATTTTTTTAATTCGAGAATGACATCCCTGCATTACAAAAAATAAAAGTTTGGTTATCGTCTCAGTTCTTTATGAAGAATTTGGGAAAAGCATCCTACATCCTTGGGATGAAGATCTATAGAGATAGATCGAAAAGGTTGCTTGGATTGTCCCAGTACATATACATTGACATCGTGCTGAAGCGGTTCAGCATGGAAAATTTCAAGAAAGGCTATCTTTCGATAGGTCAAAGAATCTCTCTCGAAGAAGGATTATCCGACAACTCCTCAAGAGAGCGTATAAGTAGAGTTTCATATGCTTCAGTAGTGGATTCTATAATGTACGTCATGACATGTATGAGATCAGACATGGCATACTCGGGGTAGTGAGCAGATCATCCTTAAGTATTTGAGAAATACTAAGGATCAGTGGCTTGTATATGGTGAAACTGACTTGAAACTAGTGGGGTTCACCGACTCCAGCTTTCAGTCAGATCATGATGATAGTCAGAGTGCGTCGGGTTATGTTTTTATCCTGAATGGTGGAGTAATCTGTTGGAAGAGTTTCAAGCAGCACACTGTGGCTGACTCTGTTTGCGAAGCAGAGTATATTGTGACATCCGATACTGCAAAGGAAGCTGTATGGTTGTGGAAGTTCATCGACGAGCTCGGAGTGGCACCCTTTGTTGATGATCCTGTCTTGTTATACTGCGACAACACTGGAGCCATTGCTCAAGCTAAAGAGTCGAAGTTCCATCAACGCACCAAGCATATTCTGCGCCGCTACCATCTGATTGTGAGATCGTGGATCGAGATGACGTTGACCTTTAGAAGATCCACTAGAAGAAGAGCTTGGCAGACCTATTTACTAAGGCTCTCGGGATCAAGGAGTTTGATGATCACAAATTGAGGATGGGTATACGATACTGTATCGATTGATTTTAGTCTAAGTGGGAGTTGTTAGAAAATATATCCCAAAATCAATCGTTAGACGATTGTGCTCATTTTGTAAATTGTATATGAA
This sequence comes from Elaeis guineensis, assembly GCF_000442705.2. Classification (NCBI taxonomy): domain Eukaryota; kingdom Viridiplantae; phylum Streptophyta; class Magnoliopsida; order Arecales; family Arecaceae; genus Elaeis; species Elaeis guineensis. Next base: position 59,726,531 of record NC_026002.2, on the reverse strand, counting down.
TTTTCATTAATAAAAGTTAGTTTTTTTATTACAAATTGATCATCTTTGAACTCCTGTATTGTAATGAAGTCCTTAGGACTATTAATTAATCGATAAAGGAGGATTTATCGTTAAATCCTTAAAAATATTTGCGACCAAATGATATGCTATTATAAGGACGATAGTGATATCAAGTGTAGGTCGTTGCGCGCCATATGAGTTGGTTGTCCTCTTGACCAAGGAGTGTGGAGACACTGTTATGACGTGTAGATGAAATGTAAGAGTACATTCGCATCGAATGTGATCATGTGCCGGGCACTCTGCTATCAAAAGTAGCTCGAGAAGGGTATGGGTATAAGTATCTTTTGGATCTGAGATCACCACGGTGATTTGTAAGCAACTTACTGTATTTTAGTACCGGACCATCTGAGTTTTTAATTCAGTTACAGAAGGATATTGGGTGCAGTCAAGTACTTAACAAGTCGATGTGTGAGTCAAAATGGAATTGATCCCTCTGAATTAGTAGGAGATATGGATCAGTGTATTTCAATTTAGTAAAATCTTGGTCAGGATAATCCATGTGATAGATTTGAAAGATTGAAATATAATGTGGTCGACTTAATTAGGGTTGACAGTTAAATCCTAGATCACCTTGAGCATTTGGGTCAAAGAGATGAATTATACAGTAACCATACGTCAGGATGTTCTAAAAGGTTGTTTTGCAATATTTCGACCTATTCGATCGTCGGGCCATTATTGCTAGATGGTTAGAAGTTGTTCCTATGCTGTCGGCTTAGGTTCGAACCTATGGGGTCACACGTATTAGAAAATTTGATCAGATCTGATGGCTGAAGAGTCTAATTGGATTGTGACTCTGGTGAGGAGTTCTACTCGGACTAGGACTCTAAAAAAAAATCCCACTAGGACTGCAACTCTACTATTTATGAAGAATTAATTAATAATTAGATTACTAATTGACTTAATTTGATTGAGCAAAGAGATTTAGATCAAGTCTAATTGAATGAGATTCAGTTCGACTCTGATTGGGTTTGATATGATCGAGCTTGATTACAAGAAAAATTTGATCCTGATTCGATCAGGATTTTGACTCGGCTAATTTCTAATTGGATTAGGAATTTGATGAGATATCTGGTTCTTAATTAGATTAGGTTCATGTCCATCAGTGGGTTCAATCCAAATTTGATTTGGATTAGAATCAGAATTGAAAATGAAGAGTCCTTGTCAACTTGGACTTTATTCTTATCTCTTGCGCCACTCTTGAACCCATGCCAATTTCTCCATGCTTAATTGGATTTGGATTGTAATTTTTGGCATCATGATAGAGGGTCCAATAAGAGTGGGTGGCAATATTTGATGAGTCATAATCTTATCTCTTACTTAATTCGAATGCGATCTGAATTAGAGATGAGATGTAAACTAGGAAAGAGATTTTTCATATATAGAATATTGTTGGCATCATATTATTTTTTTTATTTTTTTTGGAGAATCCTTTGGCATGTGAGACTCCAGAATCCTTCTCCACGTCCTAATGATTTTTCAGAAATTTTTTGGGATGCCAAAAGGTGGTTTTGGCGTGGATTATTGGTGCCCTTGTAAAAATCCTAATTCCTAGTCTATAAAAAGGGTCCTCTCTCTTGGACGTCCTATGATCAATTCTCTTGCTGGTTTTTGTTTCCAGAGCCTCTTCTCCTCCTCTCTTTCTCCTCCAAATCTCTTTTGCTTCGGAGTGTCCAAGGTGCTTGAAGAAAAAGGAAGAGATCAGTTGTCGAAGTTGCTTGCAGGCTAGCACCTCCAAGCCCCTGATCTGCGTCAGTCTTTGCGTGGATTTTTTTGTAGAGATCGGACGACTTCATGTGGCTGTAAGCGACCTGAGAAATACTCTCTCCAAGTGTTGGACCAGAGAAGATCAAAACCCAATTGGTTTGGTAATCATCTCTAATCTATTTTGATCGTACCGTTAGATCTAATAGTTAGATGTAGGATTTCAGCATCGATGAGATCGATGTGTGTTTTTATTTTCAGATCTAAGGTACATCATATTTCATATTTTTTTCATGGCATGGTAGTCTAGATTAGATCTTATGCATGTGATTTAGGTTAAATAGTTTAATCTTATTCTTCCGCTGCACAAAAATTTTGAAATTGCATGCATAGCACTACCTACGTTTCCTTCAGGATCCCCTAGCTTTCTATTTATAAAGGGGTTGATGAGATCATTAGAGAGTTTGTTAAGCCGTTAGATGCCAGCTGTAAGTGAGCTAGAGCATAGCTGTATGTATTAGCTGGAAATGAGGTCATATTTAACTGTATGTGCCAACTGGAGATGAGTTGTAGCATGGCTGTATGTGAGATCGTGGCCAGTTGTAGTTTGGTTGTAGAGATTGTGGTGGGCTTTCGTAGAATGATTGCTGCCGCTAATGCAATGGCTCATCTTGGTAAAAGATCGAGGTTGAATGATTGCTGCCGCTAATGCAATGGCTCATCTTGGTAAAAGATCGAGGTGAGATCAAGTATCATATGAGATTGGACGTCTCGGATATATGGAATACTTTGTTTCAGGTTGGTATGTATATGAGCTAAAATGAGTTAGATCGGTATTTATATGAGCTGATCATAATATTTCACTAGAAGTCAATTCAGGTAGCTCGGTGTTTAGATGAGCTGGATTGAGCGAGATCAGCATTCAGCCTTTAATTCAGGTCAGCTTTATATGAACTCAGCCTTCAATTCAGGTCAGTTTTCTTATGAGCTCAGCTTTCGAAACAGGTCGATTTTATATGAACTGAACCTCCAATTCAGATCGGCTTTCTTATGAGCTCGGCCTCTGGTTTAGGTCGGTTTTATGATGGGCTCAGCCTGTTGAGGTCAATTTTTAGGTTAAGCTCAGCTTCCTGATGTTCTCAGCTTTCTGTTGAGGTTGGCTCCTGTTGAGATCGGTTTTATGGTGACCTCGGCCTCAAGTTGAAGTCGGTTTTATGGTGACCTCAGCTTTAAGTTGAGGTCGGCTCTATGATGAGGTGAGGTGGGATAACCCATACAATAGCTGTCTATAGCTACACTATATGCTTATGTGACAAGATATGTACCCCAACCAACCTCATAATAAGTTACCAGCTGGCATGCCAGCTAATCTTCATACAATGTTGTTGCACTGTATTTCCTCCTGATGAATGATTTTAAATATTTTGAACTCTCTTTGGAGCAGAATAAATACGTATTGCCTTCTCTTGGCTGACAGCTTGGTACACAAGAACCGACAGGGAACTTTGGATTCCAATATGAGACTTGGGTCCCATCTCTGTACCGTATTTATTTGGATTTCTGTTATGGTCAATGCCACCTAGCCAGCATGCCCTTTAGGTATCGTCAATTTGTGATTGATGAAAGACTGAGCAGACCATTTGTTGTTCATGATGGTGCTGCACTTGTTGATATTTAAACACTGATGATGAAGTTACTCTTTTGATTCCGGTAGCTGTCATATCTTATCTATTGATGCAATAGTCTTGCTGAATGTAGCATCCGCCCCTTTTCTGGTATTTCAGTATCTATTTCCTTAAAATTTTTTCCCCCTTCGTTGTGGTTCTTATGGTTTATGATTGGCAAGTGGTATTACAAAGTATATTCCTTACATCCCTTGATTTTCTCCCCCTCAATTCTGAAATCATGTTAAACAGAACCTCTCTCAAGCAAGAGCGGCTGGAAGGAGAATGATCAATACAGAAACTGACTCAGTGTTGAGTACCGAGTCCAGAAACACTCGGAGGCCATCATCATCATCATCATCTTCCATTGGTGGAGGCTTACCTCCATTGGGAAGGTAAATCTGCAAGTCTTGCATGTGTAGTGACACTGTTTTAGAACCTTTTCTGACTTGTTTCAAAATTTTGTTGATGGATATGATAGGCCAGTCCTGGTTTCCCAGTCATCAGGTATCTAACAATCATGTATCTATGGAACTAGTCTTCTGCTTTTATGTTACCTTTTATCTCTGACATTAGTTCCTCCAGACCGGAGATTAGGTTCCTCAGCCTCTAATATCCGGAAGGATGATTACAATTGGAGATATGATGCTGATGAGCTTTCAGAAGATGTGATTCGAGCTTCAAATGCTTTAGAAAACATTCAGTTGGACAGAAAAGCACGGAATTTGACTACATCATGGAGGTATATTTGGATTTAACGTATTTTTGTTTCTAATAAAAACAAACAATTGCATTATGTTCAGTATGGTATCTTGCAATATGCCCTAAGGTGTTACTTTTTTGTTGGTCTGCTATCCTTTCATTGATTCGGCTGTTTTAGTTAGTGTTGCATGAACATGGACATGATGATCAGATTCAGACACATCTAAGTGTCTGACTTGGCAAGATGATAAAATGGAGAGATGGGGATGTCAAGAATATAATATAGTACTAACTAAATGACATATGTTTATACCTATAGATATTGTATATGAGAAAATGTTAAATTATATTATTTGTAAGGCCCTTTAATATAAATGTTTCTTGTCTAAACTCCCTAATTAATTTAAGGCCATGAGAAAAATAACATTTTGCAAGTTTATTTTAATACGTACATCCTTGACAATCTTTTTCCCCCCCCCCAAAAAAATAAATGCTCATGTTTAACATCAATATAGAGGTTCGAACTCATTGTTGGTCGGGCCAAGCTCTCCACCAATGTACAAAAATTGCAGATAAAGAATTTTATAAGTATCTAAGGGCATGTTTGGTTGAGGGGAGTTGGACTCTGAAATGGGAATGGGAATGATACCCATTCCAGCAGTTGGAGGGGAGTCATATTCCCATTCTGATTCTAGGAAGGAATATAAATTCCATAATCTCCCCAAACTCAGTCTCTACTCTTTCCTAATATTCAAGTACCATAATAATTCTAGTTCCAGTCGTGAACCAAACACGTCAAGGGATATGGCTGTTCCGATTCTCATTCCAATCGATTTTGATTTTGATTCTGGTAGCGAATTCAAAAAAAAAAAAAACATGCCCTAAGTGCAGATGGTTCCACATGTCTCATGTTCATTGAATTATTATCAAATATTCAGAATGCTTCTTGTTTCTATTAAGTTTGTGGTCTAAAGGACCATTTTGTTTGCTTTTTCTATGAAGGGAAAAAAGGTGAAATGTGGCCACTGTCAACATTTTCTCATTTTTCTACCTTTTATAATTTCAGAAGTATTTTGAATTTTAAGTTTTCCCCACCATGACTCTTATTATGGTTTCAGGCATTTTAGATCCTCTCAATCACAAAAAGAAAATTAATTATAGTTATATTTTTCAACTGGATTCTGATTGCAGGCATGCTGGTGATGGCAAGGTGGATCATCGTTAGTGTCTTTGATGGCTTGTGTTTGTAATTTTCTACCTTGTTTTATTTCTGTTTGTGTGAGCGATATCAACATGTGGAATCCAGTTTATTTAAGATGGTAGTATGTGCTCTTGCTATTCTTTTTGTACTTTTCTTTTTACTGCATCTAGGTTCAGATGGCAATCTAAAATATCAATCTAAGCACCTTGTAGCTGACTTCTTGTATCCTAGGCATGGATGCTACTGAGCATGATTCGGTCAATGATTTCCTAAGGCTTGTACTTGGTATCATGTATGCTGAATTGTTTGCATTGGGAGGGTACATGCGGTATTTTTCTTGCAAGTTCTGATAGTAAAATTCCCTCAGTCGGTTATGGGGATTTTGGTTTTGTGGACGATTCTTGTGTGTGGTCTAATTCATGTTTCGATTGTTTCTTTTTGGATGATCTTGAAAAACGGTTGATAAGGTACGCTATGCTGCCTCAGATTTTACTGGGGGTAAGATGTGGTGGTTTTTGTAACATCTAAGTTTGTTTTGTCATTATATTTCTGCGTTTTATATTATTTATCTTCCGGTAGATCCACGGAATATCCGAAAGCTGATTTTCTATAATGGTCTTCATCTTGGTTGCGGAACTTTGGCAGCATAAGGATTTGCCTTCTCGCAGGGGCATCGGATGTGTTCTTATTTCCCAAATGGGTAAAAGTGAGAGAAATATTAGGGCCTTGGTGTGCTGTATGAGCTGCCATAAAGGCCCCGCCATTCAACCCAGTAGTTATCAATCAAGGTGGAGAAGGCCTGTGTTGGGCATTACCCTGAAATCGAGCAATAGCGGTTTAATTTCTCAGTGGACGGCAATCTGTGTCATGGTTGTGGATGGCGAACGTTTTGTTAGTTGGGTATCCGTTAACTACGGTGAGATGTCAGTTGTATATATATTTTTTAATAAATTAATATATAAACTTTGATTTAAGTTATTATTTTGTGAGTAGTGTTTTTATTGGATTGTGCAATTTTTTTATTTTATTATTATCATTTTGAGTATGTTGGTGGGGTCAATGCATCCCAGTATAAAAAAGTTTAATCACGGCGGCTGAAATCGATCGAGTTCGGATGATGGACATTTGGTTTTTGTATAGGGATGTTGGTGCTGGAGTGATCTATAAAATAAGTTTGAAATTAGAGGTTGTAGTTTAGGTGAGGATTTTTCGATGTTCAAGTCAGAAAAGTAGAGAATAAATGAACAGCAACGGATTTTTTGAGAGGGATTTGATTGGATTTATTCGGATTGTCGGAGCTTTGGTTGTTTATATAGAAAGATGTCGGATTGTTGGATTGTTAGCTGTGAGATTATACAGTCGCGAGATTGTCGGATCGTTGGTCATGCTAAACTGGATGAGATAATTCAGTCCTTAATTCTTAATCGCTCTCGCGAGATCAGAAGAGATGGTTGTCAAATCTTATCTATTTGGGATAGATAGCTGTCACGTACGTTGAAGAGAAATTGGTTGAGCAGCTCATACACAGGTCATATCTCGAAGATGTCTTAGCTTAGTATGGAGATAGACTCTTCAACTCATACAGCGGTCAGCGGTCGTGTTGATGATTCGAGAATTTGAAATATCTTGTGATATAGTGCTGATTCGAGGTGCTTGCGATAACCATCATAACACTATCTCCCTACTTCTGAGTCTGAGAATGAGGCGAAAGGAGTACTCCAAAAGTGCTTCGGACCAATGCCACGCCCCTTCTGCTTTGACATCTACCTTATGTATTTAAAGCATGTAACATCAGCCTAATGCGATCGATGCAGATGGGCATAACTGATGGGACCACTCAGACGATGGTTCCTTTAGGGTTTTAATTATTTTGTGGTGGTTTTTCATTTTATTCCTTCTTTAAATTTGCGCTTTGAAGGCATAGATAATCACAGATCTTTTTTGTGCTGATTGTTCATCATGATTTCTTAGAGCAAGATGGATTCACAGCGTGTGAAGAGACTTAAGCAAATTCTAGTTCGTAGAAGATAGATTGTGGTTTCGATTGCTGAAAGGGGATCTACGATCAGAGAAGAAGAATATGTCGCTCCCACCGTTGAACCCACGGCCCTACCATTAGAAGCCGTGACACAGGGTTCTCTAGGGAAAGTTTCGATCAACAAAGCATCGATGGAGATGGCACCGAAAATGAGCATCGAGAGATGCTCTGAAAAAGACCTGATTGAGGTAGCACGGATGGAGAAGGTGGTTGACAATCCGGAGAAGGATCTGGCGACGATGATGGAGAATGGAGAATCTCTGAAAATGGCGACTCCTGCTGGATGCTTTCTTACATCCACTTCTCATGTGGGATCCTCAGATTCGACCCCTTATGCTTCATCTACAGTAGAGAGCTTCCAATCTGTGGCAGAATACTTGAGAAACCTCCTACCACCAGCCAAGAGGTTGTTCCTCAATGAATAAAGGGGGAAGAGGAAATATATCGATGCCTTGAGATCCCTTGTACATGTGGGTCAATATCTGACGAGCCTTGTTAGTTCCAACCTCGATGTTCTGATGATGGAGAAGGAGGAGATCGACTTGTTGAAGTACGGGTTAGAACATATAGAGAGGGATAATACTGAGTTGGCCCAAGAGCTCAGCCTTACAGAGGAGGCTCTTTAGGAGGTCCGAGAGTCGATTCTTCGTCGGGACGAAGAATTACGACAGGTTGAAAGATAGATTCAGTCCCTCACACAACAGAAATCTAGTGCCGACAGAAAAGTTGAAGACCTCGAAGGGAGGATTAAAATCCTTGAAAGACAGAGGTCTGAGGCTGAGAGAGACTGTCGCCGCACCTGTGATGTTCTGGAGCACTTGAGGAGGACACTTGTAGCGAGAAGAGGTTCTCCTTGTCTTGAAACTCACTATCAAAGGAGCCCTAGTGGTGGTTCGTCTAAAGAGGGTCAAAATCTCTGAAGGGACGAGCCAAAGAGAGAGAGCTCTTCGAGGAGATGGATGCTCCATCTCCAGGGGAGTTCAAGCCTCCCCGAAGCCACTCTCGGGAGTCTAGGAGCCCAGATCGGAGGTGGAGCACCTGAAGAAGAGGTTGAAAAAGAGAAAGATAAATCATAAGCTTCTTTAGGGCAAATTTATAGATCAAGAGATTTTACTCAAACTTGCTGAAAGCAGGAGAAAATAGTTGGAGAAAGAAGGAGCTAAGATCATAGCCTAAGCTTGCAAGGCAGCGTTCTTCATGGGCTTCAAGAAGTGCAAGTTCATTGCCCAGATGCACCTTCCTCCTGACTTCATCAAGCATCCTCAAATCGATTGTCTGGACGAAGATTTATAGGCGGTGTCGTCGGATAATTGATTGAGGTTTATAATGATATCTCACTTTTCAGACGAGGTGGACAAGATCGACGCAGTCGTCCAGACTGAAGGCATCGTCAGTGCCGAGGAATACCATCCCGCAGATGACTGCCTCGACAATTTCCCTGGGGAGTGATTTGTGCCCTCTTCTTTTTTTATTCTTTGTGATCCGAGGCCCCTGATCTTGTAATAGAATCTCCATAGGAATAGATGTATTTCTCTTCTTTTGATGAATAAGAATCATGCTTTTAAATATGTGAATCAAAGTCTTTAACATATGCTTGGCCCCTGACTATAGCTATAAAACTTGATTAGAATAATATCTTAGGCGAATACTTAGCCTATGTTGTGCTTCAAGCAAGACACGCGTTGAGCTGAAGTTAGGACGGAAATTCGAGCTAGCTTTAGCTGTAGTTAGAATTGCAAACATAGTAGAGAATATAATTTTCATTCTGATCCAGAGTGAAATTTCATATCTTGCGTATAGATTTTGAAAAGACTAGAATTTGAATTGCATCCACGTAGGAAGAATTGGAGCACGTCTGCACACATTCCTTCGAAAGTGGCGTAAAGTGTGATTCGCCTGTCATTAGCATTAACTACCATATCGGCAGCAACAATCATACTCATTCGTAGTCTATACATGTCGTGCATATGCCAGTCTTCTGTCGATGCACATCTCCTATAATTAATACGTCAATGGGAGGCGACTTTTGGAGGTTCCATTTAAGTCTGAGGTTATTTAAAATTTCCAAACAGAATGAGATGCGGACTTTGCAAAGTTCTGGTTTTCTCCTTTCACTGTGAGTTCTTCTCTTTTTCATCCTTTCACAGCTTTCCTGCATGAGAGAGAGAGATGGCCACCATGAAACCTGACTTTGCACCACTGGGCTTTAGATCAGAGTAGACAGAGCGGGACATAATCATGCTGCATGAGCAATATCAAATACCTCCCGCATTCTAACTTGAAATCCCAAGATCGGGTGATCGAGTTTGCCGTCCGCCTTCAGGATGTATGGGTTTCTATGAGGAGTGCTTTCAAGCTGGGCTGAGGCTTCCTTTTCTTCCTTTTTTTTATGGTGCTCCTCTAATATTTTGAAATATCGACATGTACGATGGTGTCGAATGCGTGGCGGTATATCTGTGGCTTCGCTGTGTTATGCGTGTTGGCTGGGATTGCCAAATGTCACATTCTTTCATTTTCTCTTCAGCCTCAAGTGGCACCCAAATGTTGGAGCACGATCCCGGCTCCTCCCATGGATCTTGGGTGCAGCAGAACTAGCAACGAATAGATCTGGAGTCGTCTGGACACGATTCAAGGCCCTTGACGAAATCAGCCTGGTTGCTGTCTTCTTCGTCAGCCTTTCGTTCCAGATGAAGAACGCCTCTGAAACTACCTCTAAAAAATCCAAGATCTGGTACCCAATCAGATCAGACCTGGACCGAGGTCCTCCAATTCATAGATCTCGAATCGGGGTATTCTAGATGGGGAAGAAGATAGATGGAGACAGACCTCGCAGATCTGTTCTGCTGCAGCCTTTCTTGTAGATCTGTTGATGGAGATCTCACCCGCACCTCAAACGACCTCAGATCAACTCCAGATCTGAGAGAGACTTGTACCAACCTCTTCTCAAGAGATTTCAGATCCTGGACCTGGTGTTTGGACGACTGCAAGAGAGGGGAGAGAAGAAATGGCTGGCGGCTGCAAGGAGGGAAGGGGCTAGCGCCTCCCTTCTTTCTTTCCTTATCTGGACCTGGCGGCAAGAAACCTAGGGTTTCTTGCTCCTGGGGCGTGGAGGATGGCTGGAGAGAGAGGGAGAAGAGAGAGAGAGACTTGGAAGAAAGAGTCGTCTATTACTTGGCTTAATCAAACCTATACACAGTACATGTATATATAAGCACAGGGTCAAGTGACCCAAACCCAAAACTCCCTTGACCAACTCTATGGGAGATTAGGTTAACCTAAGCCCATGTACACCCATGACTCGACCTAATCTCACCTATTCTGGGCCCAGACCTGGCCCATAAAGAGTTGGTCCCTTGAGGCCCACATAATCTAGACCTCAAGAACCCGAAAGGCCCACAGCCTTTCAACCTAGGGCCCAACTAGCCCTAGAGCCTCCATGAAGCCCTCATGAATGATGGACCTTGGCCTTAGCTTTGGTCCCCTGGGCCTTGGGCACACCACCTGGATCATAACAATCTCCACCTTGGTGTCCCAAGGCCTCAACCAGCTCCACTCTGTCCTTGCGACTGTAGACCCATTTGCAGCTAATGGGCCTCTTCCCCTGTGGCAACTGCACCAATCGTCACGTCTGGTTCTGGTGAAGAGACTGCATCTCCTCGGACATCGCCTGGACCCACCGCTCTTTGTCCTGGCTCTCAATAGCCTCCTGATACGTATATGAGTTTCCATTCGCTGTCACCAGGGCATATGACAGCATCTCCTCGAAGCCATATCGGTCCGATTGCCTGATGGTCCTCTTGGGCTTGTGTAGGGCAACACCGATATCAGTCCTCGGTCCAGCTCACTCCTACTGAACCTCTCCGCTTCGATCATCCGTCCGAGTCCTCTCCACCTATGGAGACATCTTAGGTAGGTTCTCCACCCGAATGTCATGTCCTCCCGTAGTACCTGCAAGAGGCAAAATCAAAGAGGTAAGCTGTCCAGCAGCGCCTTGCTGGACCTCCTCCTGCTCCTGCTGCTCCTCCATGCCTGCTCGCCTCCGAAGGACTGACTCCCCATCAAAAGTCACATCTCGACTAATGATGACCTTCTTTTCCAAGGGATCCCACAGCCTGTATCCCTTGACTCCTCACGGATAGCCTAGAAACACCATCTTGAGTGATCTGGCGTCTAGCTTGCTCCGCTCACCAGCTCCAATATACACATAGGCCGTGCACCCAAATATCCGTAGATGGCCCAGCCCAACTATCCTCCCAGACCACACCTCCTCTGGAAGCCTGCCATCCAACCTGGTGTGAGGTGACCGATTGACCAAGTAACCCGCTGCGTCAACTGTGTCAATCCAGAACTCCTTTGGAAGCCCTGCCTGCAGCCTCATGCACCGTGCCTTTTCCAAAAGTGTTCTGTTCATCCTCTCGACCACCCCATTCTGCTGTGGAGTCCCCTTAACTGAGAAGTGTCTCCTAATCCCACACTCCTCACAGTAATCCTGAAACTCTCTGTTGGTGTACTCCCCACCATTGTCTGACCTCAGACACTTCACACTACTCCCCTGCTCCTTCTCCACCTCAGCTTTCCAGATCTTGAACTTGGTGAAGACCTCCGACTTCTCTCTCATGAAGTAAATCCAGAGCTTCCTTGAGAAATCATCAATCAGGGTCATGAAGTATCTGGCCCCATTCCTAGCTAAAACTGAGGCTGGTCCCCACACATCCATGTGTACTAACTCCAGAGGGGTTGCACTGCAGGCTATACTGATGGTGAACTAAACTCTCCTCTGCTTTCCCATCTGGCAAGGTTCACAGATCTTCCCTATAGCACCATCCTCCAGATCAGAGATAAGTCCTCTCCTGCTCAACTCCCTCAGCCCCCTGTCACCTATGTGGCCTAGGCGGTAGTGCCATATCCTGTAAGTCCCCTTCTGGTCCTGTGCTGCAGCTGCTGCATCAGACTCTCCGGTCATCACAGATCCCTCCATGCGACAGAGGTTATTGTCCAACCTTCTGCCTCTCATCACCACCATAGCTCCATTGGAGATGTTCAGTACTCCGCTTCTAGCCCTACTACTGAAGCTGTATCCACTGCACTCCAAATAGCCAAGTGACACCAGATTCTTTTCCAGCTCCGGGATGTGCTTTACATTTGTCAATGTCCTCACAATCCCATCAAACATCCTCACCCTGACTGTCCCTATCCCAGCCACCTTGCAAGGATGATTGTCGTCTAGAGTCACTGATCCCTCATCTGTCTTGGTGTATGTCGCAAACCAAGACCTGTGTGGTGTGTAGTGATGTGAGCACGCAGAGTCTAGTATCCACTCCTCTGTGTACTGCCTGTGACCATCTGATACCACAAGTAGATCATCCTCCACCTGCTGCCTAGCAACTGCACTCACTGATTCTGAGCCACTTCTTTCTCCCTTCTTGCTCTTCCATAGTGGATATTCTCGCTTGAAGTGCCCGAACTCGTTGCACTTGAAGCATTTCACCTCTTTCTTTCCCTTCCTGGACTTGGACCGCCCCCTGGACTTGCTTCTGCCTCTGCCTCTACCTGTCCTCTCTCCTACTGCCAAACCCTCCTGGGGAGCCCGATCTCTGGTCAACTTTTTCCTCTGCTCATTAGACCTCAGCACCGAGACCATGTCCTCATACTCCAGAGTCTCCTTGCCGTAGAGCAGTGTAGTCACCAAAGAATCATATGATCCGGGCAGCGAACATAGAAGCAACAGGGACTTGTCCTCCTCATCCAGCTTCACCCCGATATTCACCAACTCTGTGCACAACTAGTCGAACCTCTGAATGTGGCCAATCACATCAGATCCCTCCTGCATCCGAAGACTGTACAATCTCTTCTTTAGCATCAGCTTGTTGCACATATTCTTCCCCATATACATGGTGTGCAACTTCGACCAAAGGCCCTTCGGGGTCTTTTCTTCCAGCACCGAATACAACGTCGCATCCGCCAAACATCCTCTGATCACCGAGCATGCTTTCTTCTCCAACGATGCCAACTGTCTATCTGTCATTCCTTCAGGCTTCTCATCCAAAGCCTGATTCAGATCTGCTTGCACCAGAAGATTCTCCACCCGAATTTTCCACATGAAAAAATTTTTCTTGCCATCAAACTTCTCGAACTTGACCTTCATATTGCTGCCCATGACTAGATCCAAGCCAAACAAGTAATATAAAATCAAGAAGTGTAGAATATACCTTGATGGTACCTTGCTGAAAATTTTCAGTACTTGGGATCTTCAACTTCTCGTGCTTGGAACCGCTTCCTCACCACCGTGGCTCTGATACCAACTGTTGGAGCATGATCCCGGCTCCTCCCACAGATCTTGGGTGCAGCAGAACCAGCAACGAATAGATCTAGAGTCATCTGGACACGATCCAAGGTCCTTGACGAAATCAGCCTGGTTGCTGTCTTCTTCGTCAGCCTTTCGTTCCAGATGAAGAACGCCTCTGAAACTACCTCTAAAAAATTCAAGATCTGGTACCCAACCAGATCAGATCTGGATCGAGGTCCTCCAACTCATAGATCTTGAATCAAAATATTCTAGATAGGGAAGAAGATAGATGGAGACAGACCTCGCAGATCTGTCCTGCTGCAGCCTTTCTTGTAGATCTGTTGATGGAGATCTCACCCGCGCCTCAGATCAACTCCAGATCTGAGAGAGACTTGTACAACCTCTTCTCAAGAGATTTCAGGTCCTGGACCTGGTGTTTGGGTGACTACAAGAGAGGGGAGAGAAGAAATGGCTGGTGGCTGCAAGGAGGGAAGGGGCTAGCACCTCCCTTCTTTCTTTCCTTATCTGGACCTGGCGGCAAGAAACCTAGGGTTTCTTGCTCCTGGGGCATGGAGGATGGCTGGAGAGAGAGAGAGAAGAGAGAGAGAGACTTGAGAGAAAGAGTCGTCTATTACTTGGCTTAATCAAATCTATACACAGTACATGTATATATAAACACAGGGTCAAGTGATCCAAACCCAAAACTCCCTTGACCAACTCTATGGGAGATTAGGTTAATCCAAGCCCATGTACACCCATGACTCGACCTAATCTCACCTATCCTGGGCCCAGACCTGGCCCATAAAGAGTTGGTCCCTTGAGGCCCACATAACCAGACCTCAAGAACCTGAAAGGCCCACAGCCTTTCAACCTAGGGCCCAACTAGCCCTAGAGCCTCCATGAAGCCCTCATGAATGATGGACCTCGGCCTTAGCCTTGGTCCCCTGGGCCTTGGGCACACCACCTAGATCATAACACCAGACTCGTGCGGGTGGTGGTATGTGACTTCATGGAAGAAGAAAGATGGCTTCCGCCTGATATTTTCTAGTATATCTTCCATCGTGCACGGTTGGAAGTCCAGGTTTATCTTCATCTCACATACATCAGGTGAAGATTGAAATTTTTTCACCTGGGACGAACCCCAGGAGGCCGCGCTAAAGGAACCTTCGATGAACGAGAGCCTGGAGCAGGAGATGGCAGCTCTACGGAGCTTCAAGATTTCAGAGTTGAAAGAGTTTCTGTCGGCTCAGGCACTGTTTAATGTTGATATCAGTCAAGTCGCTCCTTAAGGTATGTGAGTCAGCTGTCTTGGCCTTAAATCTTCTGGCTCTATTCATCTTACAATTTGACCACCACGATCGCAGACTTGGATGTTGGGAAGAGCTCGAGCCTACCAAAGGAGAAGAGAAAAATTCTACGAAAAAGAGGTGCCAAGCCCGCCACCAAGCAGAGCCTTCAGGCCAGAGTCGGAGATTTTGCAAAACCGACTTTGGAGGCTAGGGAGTTTGAACGTTCTCATCTAGAAATGCGGGTGAGAAGCAGCTCACCTATCACCTCGCTACTGTAGGCTACTGGGTGGGCCGTATAAATCAAGATCTGGAGGAGGTAATTCTGAGCCTACCTACTCCTCCCAGCTTACCAACCTGACCAGATTCATTCATAGTCGAATCCTCCTCAGATGAGGCATCAATCGAGATGGTCGGCATGTCTGGAACTGCGCCAGCTGGGCTAAAGCTTGAGGTCTCAGCACTGAGGGATCCCACACTGGCGAGCGAGCTACTCTCTGACTGCTCCTCTCTGCTGATGCAAATGAGTTGCTGAGCGTTCCTCAGAGGAAGATGAGAAAAGAAGCCATGAATTGCTTCATCTGGATATGTTGGGGCTTTCTCATTTAGCACTTACTGTATGCTCATTTATTACTTATGAATTTTTTTTCACTTACCAGCTCACCCATTACTTGAATGGATACATTGAAAGCTTGCATGAGCTAGCCAAAGAGGCGAAGAAGTCTGGGCTCGAAGCTGAGATGCTCAAAAGAGCAAAAGAGAAGGCCAAAAAGAAAGTTGGAGAAATCTCCATGAAAGCCGACACCATCGAGAGGAGAGCTGAAGATGTTGAGGCAGTATTGAGGAAGGCTGTTGAGGAGAATTTTTGACTGTTGGGCAAAGCAGCAGAGTTCAAAGCTCAAGAGAAGAGGAATGCAGTCGCTTGTGAGGAGAACTCTCGCCTATAAAACAAAATAAGAGAGCTGAAGGCTCGATCGGAGGTGGAGGAGAAGCGAACAGTCGAGGTCACTTCTAAGGCTATGGAGGACTTTCGGACCTCAGAAGAATATGAGAAAAAAAGAGCTAAATATTTCGCCGACACCTATGACATCGAAAGACAGTCTATTCGAGCTCGAGTTGCTACCAAATTTCGAGTCTGGACTTGAATTTCTTAGATGAAATCCGAGATCCTAACACGGTGGATGTCTTAGTGGCCAGCATCTCAGCTTCAGACACTGTCTTATAATTTTTGTATTTCTCTTTTTCATATTTTAGGATCATTGTAAGAAAATTTTGAAAGGAATAAAATTAGTAGAATCCTTTGTCATACTTCTACTACGAGAACTTACTCATGTCAATCTAAGGTAATTTAAGTGAATGATAACCTCATTCTGCTCCCTTAAATGTGAACGATTATGGAGAATAGCAGTTGATGACTCACCCGATAAGGCCACACTTAGGAGACGGCATGGGGTTTATGAAGATACGCCACATGGGCACATTTTGTTTTGCGAAGCATCATAGGAATTTATTCCCACTCTGGAGAAGGCACATCATTAACTGCTTGGCCATTAACTTCTGAAAAGCGTCGATTGGTGATTGATGTGACTGCTAGCGCTTATAAATAGAGAGCCAGAGAGCAAAGGGATCTCCACTCCTTTTGTGGCAAGAAGTTTTCTTCTTCGCCTGTTGCCATGTTGTTGCTTTCGAATCTGCCACCCTTGGAGTTAATTAAGCAACAGATGAAAAAGTGAAATGCCTTTGCAAGGGATGCCTACTGGAGGTATTTAGCTTGTGAAAGGGAGAAAGCCAGACGGACCGACGCATCCTCTTTTCATGGGGCCCCCCTCTTTTGCCTCCTACGATTAGACTCCCCCATTAGCTTGAGCATATCCTGCCTACAATTCGGGAGCACTGCATTGCAAAGTTCTAGGATTCTACGATGTTCAGGAGGAAAATGCTCGACATCACCACCGCTGCATTCATCCAGGGCTTTGATGATTGTAAAGTCCGTCTACTGAGGATATTGTCGTATCTAAAACTTTATGGTATACAGACTAGAGGTATCGATGAAGAGGTGGAGATCTCGATAGATGAAGATTGAATCAGCTCATCCGGATGATGAAGAGGTGAAGTCCTCGATGGACGAAGATCGAACCAGCTCACCTGACCGATCTGATGTTTCATCGATTGTAGCGAGACATCCCTCCTCATCTCGTTCTCCTATTTTCCTCTCCATCTTCTACTATCCTCCTCTTCTTCTTCTGCTATCCTCCTCTTCTTCTTCTTCCTCTTTTCTTTTTTATTTCTTCTCTTGTTCACAAGATGGTGCCTTAAGCAACCATCCTCTATAGTGTTCGAAATGCTGGCTTTTTTTTGTAAAGTACTTGGAGCACCGACTTTTTTTTATAAAAATTTTAATGAATAAAAAAGAAATGCTTTATTCTAAAAGTTGTTGCTTCATTTTTCACTTTAAATTTACGTTTGTGGACTTTGTGAATTTTGCTCGGCTCATAGAGAACAACACAAATAGACACTCAAATCAGCATGAGAAAATGCTCAGTGTTTAGCTCAGTACGAATAAGCTTCTAGGTAGCTCAGCTTCAGCATAGATATATTTAGGACAACTTTGATTGAATATATTTAGAGCAGTTTAGAATAGCTTGAATGCTTTCGGCTATACGTTGTCCGTCTTTTTATTCTTCTTCTGAAGAGGTAGTGTGTACCGACGGCGAGCTTGTGCCTATGGCATCTAGGGCTCTTCAGTGGCATTTCAAGGGTCTAATTAGTTATCCCTCATGAGGGGCATTGTGTGCTTGTGGCGATCTTGTGCTTACAGCATCTAGCACTTCTTGTCTTCACGCGAGAGGTAGTGTGTGCGAACGGCGAGCTTGTACCTACGGCATCTTGCACTCTCGATGGTATTCTGAGGGTCTGATTAGTTATCCCTCCTGAGGTTTCCTCAAGGGTCTCCCTCTTCTTTTCACATGACTCGAACTCTGTAGGGGTCTGGTAAATTAGCCCCACCTCAAATTTGTCGAGATTTTTTCGAAGGCCAGGTAAATTAGCCCTCACGAGTAGCATTGTGTGCCTGTGATGATTTTGTGCCTACGACATCTAACACTTCTCATCTTCACGCGAGAGGTAATGTGTGCCAATGGTGAGCTTGTGCCTATGGCATATTGCACTCTCGACATCATCTTGAGGGTTTGATAAGTTATCCCTCTGGAGGTTCTCTCAAGGATCTCCTTCTGCTTCTCGTGTGACTCAGGCTCTGCAGGGATCTGGTAAGTTAGCCCCACCTCGGAGTCATCGAGGTCTTCTCGAGGGTCTGATAAGTTAGCCCTCGTGTGTGGTGTTGTGTGTCTGCAGCGATCTTATGCCCATGGCATCTAGTACTTCTCATTTTCATGCGAGAGGCAGTGTGTGCCAGCGGCGATCTTGGGCCTACGGCATCTTGCACTCTTGGCGGTATCTTGAGGGTTTGAGTAGTTATCCCTCCAGAGGTTCTCTCAAAGGTCTTCCTTCGCTTCTCGTGTGACTCAGATTCTGTAGGGGTCTGGTAAGTTAGCCTCACTTTGGAGTCATCGAGATCTTTTCAAGGGTCTGATAAGTTAGCCCTTACTTAACTATAGTTATAGTTCCGGATCTTAAGTAGGAGGAGGCTATCCTTGTAGGACTCGAGTGTCCATCGTAAGTTGATGGCCCTACAAATTTTATTTTCAAGAAAAATATTGTTAAATCATTGGTAATATACTGTAACATCCGACCCATTGGGCCTTAAACCCAGCCCAAAAAAAAAAAAATGAAGAAGACTCCCACAGGGAGTCTTCTTCTCCTGACCGACTCCTAATCGGAGTCGGAAACTTCATCGAAGAGGAGTCAAACTCCTCTCCTCCAGTTCTATTTAAAGGGGAGACCCTTCTCCCTTCTTCCTACTAAAGAATCCTGGAGCAAAATGGCGAAGATCGTCGGAAATCGCTCGTAAAAATCGTCACCGTGCCCGCCGCAATTCCTCATCGGAGAGGTCGCCAGAGCTCGAGGTAAGCATGTGGTTCTCTTCCTCTTTTCTCTCCCTTCCCGTGCCGGTGTGCACGCTCGTCGGTGATCGGAGTCACTGAATTTTGTAGTGGGAGAGGTTTCGATTTCTTTTGATTTTCGGATGTCGGTGGTCGTCGCCGGCCATCGGTTTGGGACCCTTGGGATGGCGGTGCACTCTCCTTCGGCTGCCAGCCATTCCCGTGCTGGCCAATCGTCGGTCAGCGAACCATATGAGGGGACCATTCGGTTTCCTGTTTCATTTTTTTTCACCCAGGGGAGGCCACGGGAAGAAGTAGAAGAAGGAAGAAAAAAAAGAAAAAGAAAAGGAAAAAGGAAAAAGAAAAGAAAAAAAAAGAAAAAAGGAAAAATAAAAGAAAAAGGAAAAGAAAAGAAAAAAAATAAATAATAAAATAAAAATGAGGAAGAGTTTCTCTCTCTTCTCTCTCTTCTTTCAGTCTGAACCCTTACTTTCTCTCTCTAAAATTGGATTTTCTCTCTCTACTTCTCTCTCTAAAATTTTCTCTCTCTAGATTGTTTCTCTCTCTCTTGATGGATTTCTCTCTCCAAAGTTATCCTTCTAAGATTAGAGTAGTGAAAGGCTTCATTTTGATGATTTTGATTGAGTTTAGGGAAGAGTCTGATTCTAAGTGAGGTTTTGATTTGGAATTTATCTAGATTTAATTTTGAATTAAAATTAATATAAAAATATAATTTTAGATAATAGGCACTGAAGAATCTCCTAGAAGTTAGTCGATCTATTCATTCAGTGCTCTGTGAAAGATAAGTAATGAATCATCTTCTCGAGATATTTCATATTTATTCTGAAAATAAATAATTATTCTTTAAAATTATGCATGATTTATGAAATTATATTTTGAAAGAAAAGTACTTTTGAAATATTATGGTACGTCGATTATGCATATGTTCAGTGAAAAATTATGATATATTATGATACAAAAGTATTTTGATACAGATCAGATTTATGCTCTCAGCCTAACTATATTTCAGTGGACCCCGTCAATGGGGATTATATGTTGGTACTCAGTGGACCCTGTCAGTGGGGGTTGTGCGCTGGTGTTTGTGGACCCTGCTAGTGGGGGTTGTGCGCTGGTATTCAGTGGACCCCGTCAATGGGGGTTAAACGTTGGTCATAGTCGAGGCTGTTGAGTTATGAGTATTTTGAATCGAATCGGATTTATGATTATATTATATGTGAATATTTTGAAAAGATTGGATTTGTATAAAATTAGCATGAAATATATTTTTATGTTTATTTACAGCATTGTTCTTGAAAATTATATAATATCTGAAATATCTAGTTGAGATATTTGTTACTTACTGGGCTGTCTAGCTCATTACCTTCCTTTCTATTTTTCAGATTCAGATAATTAATTACGAACGTGGGAAGAAATATTGGAACAGAGCTTTTAGAGGCGAGATTTAGCATTGTCAACTTCATTGAACTTAGACCTATTGTTTTATTTTTAGTAAAATTTTATTGGATGTAAGATATTTGATTTAATTACTTGAATTAAAGTTAAATAATAATTATTTGAATTTATTCCACTGTGATGCATTGATATCGTGATGAGATGCCTTGCATGCTTATGGAGAGAGTTCTTCATAAGTATGCGGCGATTGCCGCGACCTCCTGCTCACGATCTTGGGCCGGGGGCGTGAAATATACGTTGAGGTTCATCGAGTTCCATTGTTTGAAGATTAGAGTCCCATCGAGCTGCTTTAGTCTATAAGTTTCTAGGCGTACCACTTCATCCATCCAATAAGGACCTTCAGTTGGGTGATAGCCCTTCTTCTAGCGCCTGCTCGGTAGGTTGTGAGACTTCGGCTCACCACATTACTAGATCACTAGCCCAAAATTTTTTTGGCTTGACCAGGGCAAAACTCTACTTCTTTTGCTTTATCGATCGACAGATTGGGTCCACGCTTAGGTGATGGGATATCACCTCAGAATCGATATCAGGCTTGTTTGCAGCAGATCAGGTGAAAAAATTCATATTTTCCTGTAAAAGATTAATTAGCCGGCATTTGGTTATCTCATCTAGTCATGAGCCGATTTTCACCATCCGGCTCGGATTCTCCTTCCTCAGCGGGACATCTAAAAGGTCCTCCCTAGCATCCAAGCATATTGGGAGCTCGGGCTGGATCTCTATCAGGGTCGGTTGATTCTCTACTTGTTAGCTTGGCGGCAAAGCGTGTGGGAAAATTCAGTGCAGGGGTAAAATGATAATTTTAAAATTTTTTTAAAATTATGATTTTATAGTAGAAAAATATTAATTAATCTAATTAATTAACATGAATTTATCCTACACTAGGATCTAAATATGATATATAGCATGCACGCATTTAAATTTGAAATTCAAATTTGAACAATAAACACTTTATTATAATGTGTTCAAAACACAATACCTTTATGCGGATAGTAGATCGCCACAATCTGATCACCGTCAGAAGAGTCTGATCATCGTGACACAGTCACACAGTGTGTCTGGCCTCTGCGGATCGTCCACATGAAGCTCCCGATCTGATCGACTCCTTACGAGTGCTAGCTCGTTGTAGAGCCCTTTTGACGGTCGATGCTGATCGAACTTCTTCGATTGATGTCTGTCGATTTTTTGGATGCTCTGGATCATCAACAGACGTGCTTGAGAGGATGTTGAAGATCTTCCTAAGATTTTATGGGCTCACGACACTCGTAGCTCACTTTCTCTCTTCCCGAACCCCAGGCTAAAACTCTAGAGAACTCATCGAAAACCTTGCACCCACTTTTCTTTCTTTTCTTTCTTTTTCTTTTGGAAGGATACGGACTTCCTTCTCACGCACAAGACTTCTCATGCCCCAGAATTTTTTTTCAAAATTCTTCTTCTTGCACGCCCCACTCTTCTCCTCCTTTTATAACAACGTCAAACGTCTTATCCAAAAGAAAGGATAAAGATGAGTAATTGCACATTTGAATTCAAATCAAATTTTTGAATTCAAATGGACACCAACTCATCCCTTATCCACTAAAGGCATGAGGCATGACTTAAATTGTGCATGGAGTGATTTCATGAGAAACCTTTTCTCATGTAATAAATGGGGCGTAAAAAAAAAGGTTAAGGTGCAAAGATTGATTGCCCATTCAAATTCAAAATTTATTTTGAATTTGAATGGCCAACCAATCATCCTTATCCATTCATATGGCATATTAAAGTGGGGCGTGGAGAGGACTTGGCGTGAGAAAAAAATTCATGAGAAGTTCCTTCTCATGAATTCAAATGGGTGCAATGGAAGTGAGGTGGCGCATGGAGATTGGGTCAAGGTGGTTTAATTATTTAAACCATCCTAATTGAACCAAATAAGTTAGGTCCAATTATACTAATTTAAATCCAACTAAATTAGACTTAATTAGGCTCAATAAAATTCTAATCAAATCAGGAATTGACTAAGCCCAACCCCTGATCAAATCAGGGACCAAACCATCTCGACGATTAGGTCAACTCTTAACCTAATCGGGTCAAACCTAACTGAATCCAATTCAATTGGACTTGATCCAAAAATAATTACTCAATCAAATTGAGTTAATTAGCGATCAAATCACTAATTAAACCTCTCATAAATACTGAATCCAAATCCAATGGGTAATCGGATATCGGAATTCATCGATATGCAACCCTGATAGAAAAGTCCCAACCAGTGGGACTCTTGACCCTGGTACCCATAATGTGTGGAACTCATGATCAGAGAATCTTGATTCTCGATCACTGAGTCTCAAACATATAGGATTCTACATCAGCCATCAGATCAGATAGGAACCTCTAATGTGTGTGACCCCGCAGGTTCGAACCTAAGCCGGTAGCATAGGAACCAATTCCTGTATTAATCGAAGTGACCATCTAGCAATGGTACCCGATGTCCGGATAGGTCGAAGAGTCACAATTGCAACACTCAGAACCTACATGAATATGGTTACTGTATAATTCATCCTTTTGACCCCTATGTTTAGGACGACTCAGGATTAAACTGTCAACCCTGATCAGATCATCCGAATCGTGCTCAACTCAAACACTCCTGTGACTCCTCACAAGGACTACCCTAATCAAGATTTTGCTAAATTAAAACATGACTATACACAGCTCCTAAACTGGAGTGGTCAATCTCATCTTGACACACGCACCGATAAGTCAAGTACTTGATTACACCCAGCAGCCTTCCATCACTGAATTAGAAATTCAGGTAGTCCAGTGCCTAAGTGCAGTGAGTTGCTTGCAAGTCACCGTGGCGGTCTCAGGTCGGAGGGACATTTATACCCATATTCCATCGGAGCAAATCTTGACAGCAGAAATAGCTCCGGAGTCGGTCACATTCAGTGCAGATGTACCCTTACATCTCACCTGTATGCCATACCAGTGTCTCCACACTCATTGGTTAAGAGGACAACTAACATATATAGCACACAACGACCTATGCTTGTTAAACATTGTCGTCTTTGGTAACAACATATCATTTGGTCGTGAACAGATTTAAGGACTAAACAACAAATCCTCCTTTGTCGAGTCTAAATAGTCCTAAGGACTTCACCACAACATAGGAGTTCATTAGAAGATAAAAATTTTATGATGAAAAATATCAAAATAATTTTTATTAATTCATAATTCATGTACATATACAAAAATGAGCACAACCGTCAACAGGCTGACGATTGGCTTTGGGACACTATTCCTAATAATCTCTCACTTGACCTAAAGTCAATTGGTGCAGTATCTAATACCCATCTTCGACTTATAGTTGTCGAACTCCTTTACCGCAATGGCTTTAGTGAATAGGTCGGTCAGGTTCTCCTTCCCGTCGATATTCTGAAGATCGACGTCACCTCGATCCATAATTTTTCGGATGAGATGGTAGCAGTGCAGAATATGCTTCGTCCGCTAGTGTGCCTTTGGTTCCTTCACCTGAGCAATGGCTCCAGAGCTGTCACAGTAGAGCAAAACTGGACCAACAAGGGAGGGTACTACTCCGAGCTCGGTGATGAATTTTCTCAGCCACACCGCTTCTTTGGCAGCATCTGATGCAGCGACATACTCCGCCTCACAAACTGAATCAGCCACTGTGTGCTGCTTGAAACTTTTTCAGTAGATAGCCCCACCATTAAGGGTAAAAATAAATCCCGACACACTTTTGCTGTCATCGTGATCAGACTGAAAACTAGAGTCTGTAAACCCTATAAGTCTCAAGTCTGATTCACCATAAACAAGCCACTGGTCGTTAGTATTTCTTAAATACTTCAGGATGGTTTTAACAACCTTCCAGTGATTCTCCCCTGGATCAGATTGGTATCTACTCACTACCCCTAATGAGTATGCCACATCTGGTCGTGTACATATCATGGCGTACATGATAGATCCCACTGCCGAAGCATATGGAATCCTACCCATACGCTCTCTCTCTTGAGGTGTTGTCGGACAATCCCTCTTCGAGAGAAAAATTCCATGGCCTATCGGAAGATAGCCTTTCTTGGAATTCTCCATGCTGAACCTCTTCAGCATAGTATCAATGTACGTGGACTGTGATAAACCAAGCAACCTTTTAGATCTATCCCTATAGATCCTCATCCCTAGGATGTAGGAAGCTTCTCCCAGATCCTTCATGGAGAACTGTGACGACAGCCAAATCTTTATTCCCTGTAATGCAGGGACATCATTTCCGATTAAGAAAATATCATCCACATACAATACAAGAAATACTACTACTGGATCATTAACCCACTTATAAATGCATGGCTCTTCTTCCTTCTTAACGAAGCCATACGTCTTGATCATCTTATCAAAACATATGTTCCAACTCCGTGATGCCTGCTAAAGTCCATAAATGGATCTCTGTAGCCTGCACACCTTAGACTCATCTGTAGATGTAAATCCTTCAGGTTGTATCATATACACCTCTTCATCCAGCTCTCCATTTAGGAAAGCTGTCTTCACATCCATCTGTCAGATTTCATAGTCCAGATGGGCAGCTATCGCAAGCATAATCTGAATGGATTTGAGCATTACCACAAGAGAAAATATCTTGTCATAGTCTATACCATAACGTTGACGATATCCCTTGGCAACTAGACGGGCTTTATAGGTTTTCACCTTTCTGTCTGCGCCTCTCTTCCTCTTGAAGACCCATTTACACCCTATGGGTTTTACTCCTTCGGGTGGGTCAACCAATGTCCACATATCGTTGACCTTCATGGACTCCATTTCAAATTTCATGGCCTCTAGCTATTTCTCAGAGTCGGGTCTCTGCATTGCATCCATGTAGGTGATCGGATCCTCATCGTTTTCATCAAGTTCGATAGGATCGTCATCCCGGACCAAGAAACCATAGTATCTGTTCGGTTGACATGGTACTCTACTAGATCGCCTTAAGGGTGCTTGAACAATGGGCTTCGGATCTGATCTAATCAAATCTGGTTCAGGTTCAGCAATTTGTGTCAGTTTTTCCACCTGTCGAACTTCGTCAAGTTCGACCTTAGAGGCAACAGTCCCTTCACCAAGGAATTTTTTTTTCAAAAAGATTGTCTTAAGGCTGACAAACACTTTTTGCTCATCAGCTAGGTAGAAGTAATACCCTTTGATCTCTTTTGGGTACCTTATAAAATTACACTTGTCAGATCTAAGTCCAAGCTTGTTCGTAATTAAACATTTAACATAAGCCAGACACCCCCAAACGTTAAGGTGCGAGAGTACTGGCTTACGTCCTATACATATCTCATATGGCGTTTTAGTTACAAACTTACTCGAAACTCTATTTAGAAGGTAACAAGCCGATTCGAGTGCATATCCCCAGAGGGAGATCGGCAGACCAGCAAACCTCATCATGGATCGAATCATGTCCAACACGGTCCGATTCCTCCTTTCAGATACACCATTAAGTTGTGGTGTTCCAGGAGGAGTCCACTGAGAGAGAATCCCATTCTCTCCAAGATATGTTAGAAAATTATTGGAAAAATATTCACCTCCTCGATCAGATCGAAGAGTTTTAATACACTTTCCAATTTATTTTTCTACCTCATTTCAGAATAGTTTGAACATTTTAAATGACTCTAACTTATGCTTCATTAAATAGACATACCCATACCTCGATAGGTCGTCTGTGAAGGTTATGAAGTAGAAATATCCACCTCTTGAACTTGAGCTCATGGGTCCACATACATCAGAATGTACCAGAGCCAAGAGTTTACTGGCTCGCTCACCTTTTCCAGTAAAAGGTGACTTGGTCATTTTTTCAAAAAGACAGGACTCACAGGTTGGAAGTGATTCACAATCACCTACTTCAAGAACTCCTTCTTGAGCCAACCTGTTTATCCTGTTCTTATTGATATGACCTAGCCTATAGTGCCAAAGGTAGACTTCTAATACATTATCTATTCTAGAACGTTTACCGGAGGTTTGAACCACATTAACAGGTTGTGATAGAAAGCAAATTCCATTATTAAGTTGTCCAACAAATATTGTAACACCATTCAAAATGATATTGCAAACATTTTCTTTTATTAAAAATTGATAACCGTTCATGGCCAAAAGGCCTACAGAAATAATATTTAATAAAAAGCTTGGACAATAGTGACATTCACTCAGAATTACGTTTCGAGAATTGATTACAAGGTTCATGATTCCTAATGCTAGAACTGGAACTTTGCTTCCATCTCCAACGTTTAGGAATCTCTCGCCTTCATCAAATCTCTTACTGACCTGCAGACCCTGCATCGAATTGCAAATATGATAAGGGCTTCTGATATCCAATACCCAGGCAGTAGTATCACAAATGAAAAAATTATAAGATGTTATCATATAAGTACCTTGCTTCTTCTTCGGCCTGTTCGGGTCCAGGGAGGCAATGTATAGAGGACAGTTCCTCTTCCAGTGCCCCTGCTTCTTGCAAAAGAAGCACTCCACCTGGCTCTGATCAGGCTTGTGCTTCTTGGTCTGACCCTGTGCAGACGTACCAGCATGCAGCTGCACCTTCTTCTTCTTCTTCTTCTTCTTCTTCTTGTTCTTCTTCTTCCCTTTCTTAAAGGGTTGACGACAAGAAGAAGACCCACCCACAACATTCACCAACTTCTTATGGAGCTGGTGATCCTTCTCAAAATTCTGCAGCAACCCCAACAAGCCGTGGTAGTTCACTGCAGGCTTTATCATCCGAAATTGAGTAAGGAAGGGGAGGAAGGACTTGGGCAATGAATTAAGGATCGCATCCTTACCGAGCTGCTCGTGCAAGGGAAAGCCCAGTTTACTTAGGCGCTCAATCTTTTCGATCATGTACAGTACATGATCAGTGACAGAGGCTCCATCGCTCATCCGAATATTGAAAATGGCACAATAAGTTTTGTGCCTTTTAACATCGTCAGGCGTGCCAAAGGAATCGTTCAACAATTGAAGCATCTCTTGGGACTGGGCATTCTCGAACCTGCGGCTGAACTCATCATTCATTGCCGCCAGCATTATGCATCGAACGGTGGTGTGATCGTTGAGCCACTTTTGATAAGTGTCTCGGACCGTCCCTCTAACGTTCGGGGCTGGCTCCTCAGGTGCCAGATCCGTTACTACATAAAGGATCTGCTCATGCTCAAGGATGATTTTTAATTTTCGATACCAGCTATCGAAATTAGGTCCCATGAACTTGTCATTATCTAATAATGACCGGAGGGATAGGGTAGTGGCCATAGCTGCATAAAGGAAAACCAGACCTCTATTAGTACATAAATTATAAATACTAAAGACTTAGACTTTAGTCTAAAGTTTCTCCCAGTATTTTTACGAACTGGTAGCCTCAACCTTCAATTCGAAGAATTACTTTAATTCCTTAGTGGGTACTAGAATCCACACAGACTACACACGAGCCCAACTTTGGTTGGTCAACCCATGTGCATCTATGGGTAGGTTCATAACCAGTTGTTTCTCTAAACAACTTCTAGTAATTGATTTTGCCCCAGAACCTAATCAGTAGGCTTTGGCCTCTATTGAAAAGATCTGGTTAGGTCCAACCATTAACATGATTTGATTTGGTGAATCGGATCAATGAATGATCAGGCCCGACTTTGGTCGGCCAACCTGATCACCATCAGAAAGACTCAAACCAAATTATCATATTATGAATGATAATTCTATTAGTCAATAAGCACCAGGCCTTTGGGCCTTCAATGATTATTAAACTAATGGACTCATTATCACTCACTTAATGGGAGGCTATGACTTTGTTATCAATATAACTTAATCATTTTTAGGGACCTAATAATTTTTTTGAGGATTTTATTAAAAGATAGATGAGATGAAAATATCCAGCCAATTTCAATCCTCCCACTGACTTCACCAAGTCAGATTAAAAAAAAAGATTTAATTAAAGCTGGTATTAGGAGCACCTAAATCAGTCAAACTGATTTACCTAATGACATAGGTGAGCCCTAATCACTAAGTGATCTAATCAAAATCTAATTCACCAGGTTGGCCAGGTAAGTGAGATCAATGGTGGGGATATACCATTAACTCGTCAGAGATCGAATCACTGCGAGTAGCTCCCGCTTAAAAACCATTGGTCAAACTGTCAAACTTACCTTAGACACCAACCAGTTTATTAGTTTTAATTTCATCAACTTAGTAAATTGGGTTCCACCACGTAGCCATAAATTAAGTCCATCTTGGTCTAGTTAAAGACATGGACCCATTCAACTACAACTATTGGAGTTGAGTCTAGAGTATCCTTGACCTAATCTAATTCAACTTTTGATTAGATTTGATCAATTACTCTAATTTAGTCTATTTCTTTAAGCTAACCTTAGGTCTAACCCAATTATGGACCTAATCCATCTAACCCATTGACCCACAAGTTTATGCAATTGTCTTAGGTTTTAATTCACAATTCTAGACCTACTAGACAACACTTAATTCTTTTGATTAAGTATTTGGGCTGATGTGTCAGGGTTTGGTATTTCAAAAATAATTTTTAAATTTGAAAGGTTTTATTTTCTGTTCACCAAATATGTTGACTCATTTCATAAATAGATCAGCACATTTCATAAATAGCAATCCTATTGCTAATTACATAATAGAAAATAACTCAATCAAAATAAATCATGAATATTCCTTTAGATCTAATCTAACACATTCATGATAAATTTCACAATTGAACCTTTACAATTAATTCCTTTTGCTACTTCATCTGCATGGGATATAATTACAGCGGCACCCCTACCGCCATAGGAGATCCCATCGAATGAGAGGAGAGGGTCTTTAAACCCTGCTTTTCTCCTATGACCGGACGGCCATGGCAACCAACCCAATTCGATTACTTACTACTTGGATCAAGTATATCTAAATATACCAATTTTAAAATTTAAATTTCAAATTTTAAATTTCAAATTTTAAATTTTGAATTTCAAATTTCAAACAAATTTCAAATTTTAAATTTTGAATTTCAAATTTCAAATTTTAAATTTTGAATTTTAAATTTAAAATTTCAATCAAATTTCAAATTTTAAATTTTGAATTTCAAATTTTTTGAATTTTGAATTTCAAATTTCAAATTTCAAATTTTGAAATTCAAATTTCAAAATTTGAATTTTAAATTTTTGAATTTTGAATTTCGAACAACTTTCAAAATTTAAATTTAAATTTTTAAATTTCAAATTTCAAATTTAAACTTTTAGATTACAACTTAATCTATGCATGCAAATATATATATCATATCTAAGAACCCGCTCTGATACCATTTGTGGAAAAATTCAGTGCAGGGGTAAAATGATAATTTTAAAACTTTTTTAAAATCATAATTTTATAGTAAAAAAATATTAATTAATCTAATTAATTAATATAAATTTATCCTACACTAAGATCTAAATATGATATATAGCATGCATGTATTTAAATTTAAAATTTAAATTTGAACAACAAACACTTTATTATAATGTGTTCAGAACACAATACCTTTGTGCGGGTAGTAGATCGCCGCAATCTGATCATCGTCGGGAGAGTCTGATCATCGTGACATAGCCACACAATATGTCTGGCTTCTATGGATCATCCACACGAAGCTTCCGGTCCGATCGACTCTTTACGAGTGCTAGCTCGTTGTAGAGCCTTTTTGATGGTCGATGCTGATCGAACACCTTCGATCGATATCTGTCGATTCTTTGGATGCTCTGGATCATCAACAGACATACTTGAGAGGATGTTGAAGATCTTTCTGAGATTTTGTGGGCTCACGATACTCGTAGCTTACTTTCTCTTTTCCTGAACCCCAGGCTAAAACTTTAGGAAACTCACCGAAAACCTTGCACCCACTTTTCTTTCTTTTCTTTCTTTTTCTCTTGGAAGGATATGGACTTTCTTCTCATGCACAAGACTTCTCACGCCTCAGAATTTTTCTCCAAAAATCTTCTTCTTGCACGCCCCACTCTTCTCCTCCTTTTATAACAACGTCAAACGTCTTATCCAAAAGAAAGGATAAAGATGAGTAATTGCACATTTGAATTCAAATCAAAATTTTGAATTCAAATGGACACCAACTCATCCCTTATCCACTAAAGGCGTGAGGCATGGCTTAAATTGAGAAACCTTTTCTCATGTAATAAATGGGGCGTAAAAAAAAGGGATAAGGTGCAAAGATTGATTGCCCATTCAAATTCAAACTTTATTTTGAATTTGAATGGCCAACCAATCATCCTTATCCATTCATATGGCACATTAAAGTGGGGCATGGAGAGGGCTTGGCGTGAGAAAAAAATTCATGAGAAGTTCCTTCTCATGAATTCAAATGGGTGCAATGGAAGTGAGGTGGCGCATGGAGATTGGGTCAAGATGGTTTAACTATTTAAACCAACCTAATTGAACCAAATAAGTTAGGTCCAATTAGACTAATTTAAATCCAACTAAATTAGATTTAATTAGGCTCAATAAAATATTAATCAAATCAAGAATTGACTAAACCCAACCCTTGATCAAATCAGGGACCAAACCATCTCGACGATTAGGTCAACTCTTAACCTAATCGGGTCAAACCCAACTGAATCCAATTCAATTGGACTTGATCCAAAAATAATTACTCAATCAAATTGAGTTAATTAGTGATCAAATCACTAATTAAACTTCTCATAAATACTGAGTCCAAATCCGATGGGCAATCGGGCATCAGAATTCATCGATATGTAACCCTGATAGAAAAGTCCCAACCAGTGGGACTCTTGACCCCGGTATCCATAATGTGTGAAACTCGTGATCAGAGAATCCTGATTCTCGATCACTGAGTCCCAAACATGTAGGATTCTATATCAGCCATCAGATCAGATAGGAACCTCTAATGTATGTGACCCCGTAGGTTCGAACCTAAGCCGGTAGCACAGGAACCAATTCCTGTACTAATCGAAGTGACCATCTAGCAATGGTACTCGATGTCCGGATAGGTCGAAGAGTCACAATCGCAACACTCAGAACCTACATGAATATGGTTACTGTATAATTCATCCTTTTGACCCCTGTATTTAGGACGACTCAGGATTAGACTGTCAACCCTGATCAGATCATCCGAATCGTGCTCAACTCAAACACTCCTGTGACTCCTCACAAGGACTACCCTGGCCAAGATTTTTCTAAATTGAAACACAACTGTATACAGCTCCTAAACTGGAGTGGTCAATCTCATCTTGACACACGCACCGACAAGTCAAGTACTTGACTACACCTAGCAGCCTTCCGTCACTGAATTAGAAATTCAGGTAGTCCAGTGCCTAAGTGCAGTGAGTTGCTTGCAAGTCACCATGACGGTCTCAGGTCGGAGGGACATTTATACCCATATTCCATCGGAGCAAATTTTGATAGCAGAAATAGCTTCGGAGTCGGTCACGTTCAGTGCAGATGTACCCTTACATTTCACCTGTATGCCATACCAGTGTCTCCACACTCATTGGTTAAGAGGACAACCAACCTATATGGCACACAATGACCTATGCTTGATAAATGTTGTCATCCTTGGTAACAACGTATCATTTGGTCATGAACAGATTTAAGGACTAAATGATAAATCCTCCTTTGTCGAGTCTAAATAGTCCTAAGGACTTCACCACAACATAGGAGTTCATTAAAAGATGAAATATTTTGTGATGAATAATATCAAAATAATTTTTATTAATTCATAATTCATGTACATATACAAAAATGAGCACAACCGTCAACAGGCTGACGATTGGCTTTGGGACATTATTCCCAACAAAGCGTTCACGAGCCATGGCTTGGTTGCCTCGGATCTGACCCACTCCATGTTTGATCAAAAACTTCATCACCAGACGGTAGCTTAAGACGTCAGCTTTCAAAGTCCACAGGCTAGGATGATCAAGGATGGCATTGCAAGCCGAGGAACTTTTCTGACCCAGATGATCCCTCAGTAATCATATGGATTTTTCCTCGGATGGGTCGCTCTTCTTCCGCCATTTGCCCTCCGACTTGCTACCGCTCCTACCGCACTGGGACTTGCTGTGGCTGAGGCAAAGGTTGTTGAGGCAAAGAGGGTGGCTACCGAACTGTCAGAACTCGATGTTTAGGGGCTGCTCTTCGAACAAAATGATTTAGCCATCCTTTCCTGACAAACCTCTCGATCTCGTCACGAAGCAGGTGGCAGTCTTCAGTATCGTAACCATGGTCATGATGATAAAAGTAATATTTATTGGGTCTCAACGATGTTCCAGCTTTATTCTCATCAGTCGAGGCTTAGGTAACTCAGGTCCCACTTATAACAATACCTCTCTCCGAAGAATATTCAGGGGCATGTAGTTATTGTACTGCCTAGGAGGTGATAGTTGCCGAACCCTTCTTGGAGGACTGCGGGATCGATGATTTTGACCCCCATCATTCCACCTTGGGGGTGGGGACCGAGAGCGCTGGCATCTTTTTTCTTCTCACCTTGGATGGTGCTCCTCACTGGATCCCACCGCGGTTGAACCGATAGAAGTATCATCGGCAAAGGCCTCTTCCATGCGGACATACTTCTCCACATAGGCAAGCATATCAGAGAGATCTCGAGGATAAGTCTTAACTAATAACTTTTTCAAGTTATTCTTCAGCAGACCGATCATCATTGCAGCTATTGCGGTTGACTGATCTAGGTTTTGGACTGAAGTGAAAATTCAGTGCAGGGGCAAAATGGTAATTTTAAAACTTTTTTAAAATTACTATTTTACAGTGAAATTATTAATTAATCTCATTAATTAATACTAATTAATCCTACACTAGGATCTAAATATGATACAATAGCATGCATTTAAATTTGAAATTCAAATTTGAAACAGTAAATTTTTTACTGTATTGTGTTCAGAACACATCAACTTTTGCGGGTAGTCGATCACCGTAATCTGATAACCATCGGAGGGCTCTGATCGTCATGTCATAGCCACACTAGTGTCTGACCTCTGCGGATCATCCACATGAAGCTCCCATCTGATCGGCTCCTCATGAATGCTAGTTTGTGATTTCACCCTTTTGATGGCTGATGTTGATCGAACTCCTTCGATCGATGTGTGCCGACTCTTCGGATGCTCCAGATCATCTGCACGATTGGTTGAGAGGCTGATAGATCTCTCCCTAAAATTTATGGACTCACGACACTCATGGCACACCAATCTCACTTCCCGAACCCTAGGTAGAAACCCTAGGGTACACACCAAAAACCCTGCGCCCAATTTTTTTTCTTTTCTTTCTTTTTCTCTCGGAAGGTTTTGGACCTTCACCTCATGCACAAGGCTTCCTCACACCCCACTTTCTTTCTCAAAATTTTTTTACACACGTCCCAGCTCCCTATCTCTTTTAAAACAGTTCAAAACGTGTCTTATCCGCGTGAGAGGATAAAGACAAGTGGTTACACATTCGAATTCAAATCAAATTTGAATTCAAACTAAAACCAACTCATCCCTATCCACTTGGGTGTGAGAAGAGAAGGTGTGAGTCTGCTTTGTGCATAGAAAGGTTTCAGGAGAAACTCTTTCTCGTGTGAGATGTGGGGCGCTAAAGTGGATAATGTCATGTATGCGCAAGAGATAAGTTATCCATTCAAATTCAAACACGCTTTGAATTTGAATAACTAACTAATCATCTTTATCCAAATATTGGTGCACAAGAGTGGGCGTGAGAAGGGCTTTGCATGAGAAAAAATTCACGAGAAGTTTCTTCTCGTGAATTCAAATGGGCGCAGAGATTTAAGGTGGTGCAGGGATTCAAATTCAAATGGTGGTTTGATCTTAATTGAACCAACCTAATCAAAATAGATTAAGCACAATTAGACTAAATTAAACCCAACTTAATTAGACTTAATTAGGCTCAATAAAATCTTAATCAAATCAAAAATTGACTAAGCCCAACCTCTGATCAAATCAGGGACCAAACCATCTCAACGATTAGGTCAACTCTTAACCTAATCGGGTCAAACCCAATTGAACCCAATTCAATTGGACTTGATCCAAAAATAATTACTCAATCAAATTGAGTTAATTAGCGATCAAATCACTAATAAAATCTCTCATAATTATTGAGTCCAAATCTGATGGGCAATCGGGTATCAAAGTCCATCAATATGAAACCTTGATTGAAGAGTTCAAATTTCAAATTCAAAATTTGAAATTTAAAATTTTGACCCCGGTATCCAAAATGTATGAAACTCATGATCAGAGAATCCTAATTCTCAATCATAGAGTCCCAAACACATAAGACTCATAATCAGCCATCAGATCAGAAAGGAACCTCTAATGTGTGTGACCCCGCAGGTTCGAACCTAAGTCGGTAGCACAGGAACCAATTCCTGTACTAATCGAAGTGACCATCTAGCAATGGTACCCGACATCCAGATAAGTTGAATAGTTGCAATCGCAACACTCAGAACCTACGTGAATATGCTTACTGTATAATTCATCCCTTTGGACCCCTGTGTTTAGGATGACTTAGGGTTAAACTGTCAACCCTGATTAGATCATCCGAGTCGTGTTCAACTCAAACAGTCCTGTGACTCCTCACTAGGACTACCCTGGCCAAGGTTTTGCTAAATTGAAATACGACTGTATACAGCTCCTAAACTGGAGTGGTCAATCCCATCTTGACACACGCACCGACAAGTCAAGTACTTGACTACACCCAGCAGCCTTCCGTCACTGAATTAGAAATTCAGGTAGTCCAGTGCTTAAGTGCAGTGAGTTGCCTGCAAGTCACCGTGGCGGTCTCAGGTCGGAGGGATAGTTATACCCATATCCCATTGGAGCAAATCTTGGCAGCAGAAATAGCTTCAGAGTCGGTCACATTCAGTGCAGATGTACCATTACATCTCACCTGTATGCCATACCAGTGTCTCCACACTCCTTGGTTATGAGGACAACCAATCCATATGGCACACAACGACCTATGCTCGATAAACGTTGTCGTCCTTGGTAATAACGTATCATTTGATCGCGAACAGGTTTAATGACTAAGAGATAAATCCTCCTTTGTCGAGTCTAAATAGTCCTAAGGACTTCACCACAACACAGGAGTTCATTAGAAGATGAAACATTTGTGATGAAAAAATGCCAAAATAATTTTTATTTATTTATAATTCATGTACTAATACAAAAGGAGCACAACCGTCAACAGACTGATGATTGACTTTGGGATACTATTTCCAACAATCTCCCACTTGGCCTAAAACCAATCGGTGCAGTATCTAATACCCATCTTCGACTTGTAGTCGTTGAACTCCTTCACCGCAATGGCTTTAGTGAATGGGTCGGCCAGGTTCTCCTTTTCGTCGATCTTTTGAAGGTCAACGTCACATCGATCCACGATCTCCCGGATGAGATGATAGCGGCGCAGAATATGCTTCGTCTGCTGGTGTGCCTTCGATTCCTTCGCCTGAGCAATGGCTCTAGAGCTGTCACAGTAGAGCAAAACTGGACCAACAAGGGAGGGTGCTACTCCGAGCTCGGTGATAAATTTTCTCAGCCACACCACTTCTTTGGCAGCACTGATGCAGCAATATACTCTGCCTTGCTTACTGAATCAGCCACAGTGTGCTGCTTGGAACTCTTCCAGCAGACAGCCCCACCATTAAGGATAAAAATAAATCCTGACACACTTTTGCTGTCATCGTGATCAGACTGGAAACTAGAGTCTGTAAACTCTATAAGTCTCAAGTTCGATTCACCATATACAAGCCACTGGTCCTTAGTATTTCTTAAATACTTCAGGATGGTTTTAACAACCTTCCAGTGATTCTTTCCTGGATCAGATTGGTATCTACTCACTACCCCTAGTGAGTATGCCACATCTGATCGTGTACATGTCATGGCGTACATGATAGATCCCACTGTCGAAGCATATGGAATCCTACCCATACGCTCTCTCTCTTGAGGTGTTGTCGGACAATCCCTTTTTGAGAGAGAAATTCCATGGCCTATCGGTAGATAGCCTTTCTTGGAATACTCCATGCTGAACCTTTTCAGCATAGTATCATTGTACGTGGACTGGGATAAGCCAAGCAACCTTTTGGATCTATCCCTATAGATCCTCATCCCTAGGATGTAGGAAGCTTCTCCCAGATCCTTCATGGAGAACTGTGATAATAGCCAAATCTTTATTCTCTGTAATGCAGGGACATCATTCCCGATTAAGAGAATGTCATCCACATACAATACAAGAAATACTACTACTGGACCATTAGCCACTTATAAATGCAGGGCTCTTCTCCGTTCTTAACGAAGCCATATATTTTGATTGTCCTATCAAAACGTATGTTCCAACTCCGAGATGCCTGCTTAAGTCCATAAATGGACCTTTGTAGCTTGCATACCTTAGACTCATCTGTGGATGTGAACCCTTCAGGTTGTATCATATACACCTCTTCGTCCAGCTCTCCATTTAGGAAAGCTGTCTTCACATCCATCTGTCAGATTTCATAGTCTAGATGGACAGCTATCACAAGCATAATCCGAATGGATTTGAGCATTGCCACAGGAGAAAATGTCTCATCATAGTCTATACCATAACGTTGACGATATCCCTTGGCAACCAGACGGGCTTTATAGGTCTCCACCTTTCCGTCTGCGTCCCTCTTCCTCTTGAAGACCCACTTACACCCTATGGGTTTCACTCCTTCGGGTGATTCAACCAATGTCCACACATCGTTGACCTTCATGGACTCCATTTTGGATTTCATGGCCTCTAGCCATTTCTTAGAGTCAGGTCTCTGCATTGCATCCATGTAGGTGATCAGATCCTCATCATTTTCATCAAGTTCGACAGGATCGCCATCCCGGACCAAGAAACCATAGTATCTATCCGGTTGATGTGGTACTCTACCGACCGCCTTAAGGGTGCATAATCAATGGGCTCTGGATCTGATTTAATCAAATCCGGTTCAGGTTCAGTAACATGTGTCGGATTTTTCACCTGTCGAACTTCGTCAAGTTTGACCTTAGAGGCAACAGTTCCTTCACTAAGGAACTTCTTTTCTAAAAAGATTGTCTTAAGGCTGACAAACACCTTTTGCTCATCAGCAAGGTAGAAATAATACTCTTTGGTCTCTTTTGGGTACCCTATAAAATTATACTTGTCAGACCTAGGTCCAAGCTTGTCTGTAATTAAACGTTTAACATAAGCCGGACACCCCCAAACCCTAAAGTGCGAGAGTACTGGCTTACGTCCTATCCATATCTCATATGGCGTTTTGGCTACAGACTTACTCGAAACTCTATTTAGAAGGTAACAAGTCGATTCGAGCGCATATCCCCAAAGGAAGATCGGCAGACCAGCAAACCCCATCATGGATCGAACCATGTCCAATAAGGTCCGATTCCTCCTTTCAGACACACCATTATGCTGTGGTGTTCCAGGAGGAGTCCACTGAGAGAGAATCCCATTCTCCCTTAGATATGTCAGAAACTCATTGGAAAGGTATTCACCTCTTCGATCAGATCGAAGAATTTTAATACACTTCCCAGTTTGTTTTTCTACCTCATTTCGGAATAGTTTGAACATTTCAAATGACTCTGACTTATGCTTCATTAAGTAGACATACCCATACCTCGATAGGTCGTCTGTGAAGGTTATGAAGTAGAAATATCCACCTTTTGCACTTGAGCTCATAGGTCCACATACATCAGAATGTACCAGACCCAAGAGTTCACTGGCTCGCTCACCTTTTCCAATAAAAGGTGACTTGGTCATCTTTCCAAGAAGACAAGACTCATAGGTTGGAAGTGATTCACAATCACCAAGTTCAAGAATTACTTCTTGAGCCAACTTGTTTATCCTGTTCTTATTGATATGACCTAGCCTACAATGCCAAAGGTAGACTTCTGACACATTATCTATTCTAGGACGTTTACTGAAGTTTTGAACCACATTAACAGGCTGTGATAGTAAGTAAATTCTATTATTTAATTATCCAACAAATATTGTAACACCATTCAAAATGATATTGCAAATATTTTTTTTTATTAAAAAATCATAACCGTACATGGCCAAAAGGCCTACAAAAATAATATTTAATAAAAAATTTGGACAATAGTGACATTCACTCAGAATTATGTTACGAGAATTGATTACAAGACTCATGATTCCTAAAGCTAGAACTGGAACTTTGCTTCCATCTCCAACGTTCAGGAACCTCTCGCCTTCATCAAATCTCCTACTGACCTGCAGACCCTGCATTGAATTACAAATATGATAAGGGCTTCCGGTATCCAATACCCAGGCAGTAGTATCACAAATGAAAAAGTTGCAAGGAGTTATCATATAATTACCTTGCTTTTTCTTCGGCCTGTTCGGATCCAGAGAGGCAATGTATTGAGGACAGTTCCTCTTCCAATGCCCCTGCTTCTTGCGAAAGAAGCACTCCGCCTGGCTCTGGTCGGGCTTGCGCTTCTTGGTCTGACCCTGTGCAACCGTCCCAGCATGAGGCTGCACCTTCTTGTTCTTCTTCTTCTTGTTCTTCTTCCCCTTCCCAAAGGGTCGACGATGAGAAGAAGACCCTCCCACTACATTCACCGACTCCTTATGGAGCTGGTGATCCTTCTTAAAGTTCTGCAGCAACCCCAACAATCCGTGGTAGTTTACTGCAGGCTTTGTCATTCGAAAATGAGTAAGGAATGGGAGGAAGGACTTGGGCAAGGAATTAAGGATCGCATCCTTACCGAGCTGCTCGTGCAGAGGAAAACCCAATTTGCTTAGGCACTTAATCATCTCGATCATGTACAGTACATGATCAGTGACTGAGGCCCCATCCCTCATCTGAGCATTGAAAATGGCACAACTAGTTTTGTGCTTTTCAACGTCGTCAGGCGTGCCAAAGGAGTCGTTCAACATTTGAAGCATCTCCTGTGGCTGGGCGTTCTCAAACCTGCGGCTGAACTCGTCATTCATTGCTGCCAGCATAATACATCGGACGGTAGTGCGGTCATTGAGCCATTTCTGGTAAGTGTCTCTGATCGCCTTACTAGCGTTCGGAGCTGGCTCCTCAGATGCTGGATCCATTACTACATAAAGGATCCGCTCATACTCAAGGACAATTTTCAATTTTTGATACCAGCTATCAAAATTAGGTCCCATGAGCTTGTCATTATCTAATAATGACCGGAGCAACAGGGTAGTGGCCATAGCTGTATAAAAGAAAACCAGACTCTATTAGTACATAAATTAATACTAAAGACTTGGACTTTAGTCTAAAATTTTTTCCAATATTTTTACGAACTGGTAGCCTCAACCTCCAATTCGAAGAATTACTTTAATTCCTTAATGGGTACTAGAATCCACACAGACTACACACGAGCCCAACTTTGGTTGGTCAACCCATATGCATCTATGGGTAGGTTCTTAACCAGTTGTTTCTCTAAACAACTTCTAGTAATTGATTTTGCCCCAGAACCTAATCAGTAGGCTTTGGCCTCCACTAAAAAGATCTGGTTAGGTCCAACCATTAACATGACTTAATTTGGTGAATCAGACCAATAAATGATCAGGCCCGACTTTGGCCGGCCAACCTAACCACCATCAGAAAGACTCAACCAAATTATCATATTATGAATGATAATTTCATTAGCTAATGAGCACCAGGCCTTTGGGCCTCCAATGATCATTGAACTAATGGACTCATTATCACTCACTTAATGGGAGGCATTGACTTAGTTATCATTATAACTTAATCATTTTAGGGACCTAATAATTTTTGAAGATTTTATTAAAGGATAGTAGAGAAGAAATCATCCAGCCAATTTCAATCCTCCCACTGACTTCACCAAGTCAGATTAAAAAAAAAAAGAATTTAATTAAAGTTGGCATTAGGAGCACCAAAATCAGTCACACTGATTTACCTAATGACATGGGTGAGCTCTAATCACCAAGTGATCTAATCAAAATCTAACTTACCAGATTGGCCACGTAAGTGAGATCAGTGGTGAAGATTTACCATTAACTCGTCAATGATTGAATCAATGCGAGTAGCTCCCGCTTAAGAACCACTAGTCAAAACTGCCGAACTTACCTTAGACACCAACCGATTCATTAGTTTTAATTTTGATCAACTTAGTAAATAGGGTTCCACCGCATAGCCATGAATTAAGTCCATCTTGGTCTAGTTAAAGACATGGACCCATTCAACTACACCTATTGAAGTTGAGTCTAGAGTATCCTTGACCTAATCTAATTCAACTTTTAATTAGATTTGACCAATTACTCCATTTAGTCTATTTTTTAAGCTAACCTTAGGTCTAACCCAATTATGGACCTAATTCATCTAACCCATTGACCCACAAGTTTATGTAATTATCTTAGGTCTTAATTCATAATTCTAGACCTACTAGACAATACTTAATTCTTTTAATTATGTACTTGGGCTGATGGGTCAGGGTTTGGCATTTCGAAAATAATTTTTCAAATTTTGAAAGATTTTATTTTTTATTCATCAAATATGTTGACTCATTTCACAAACGGGTCAGCACATTTCATAAACAGCAATCCTATTGCTCATTTCATAACATAAAATAACTCAAAATAAATCATAAATTTTCTTTTAGATCTAATCTAAAATATTCATGATAAATCTTATAATTAAGTCCTTTCACTGCTTCATCGGCATAGGGTATAATTGCATCGGCACCCCTACCACCATAGGAGACCCCATCGAATGGAAAGAGAGGGCCTTTAAACCCTACTTTTCTCTTATGACCGGACGGCCATGGCAACCAACCCAATTAGATTACTTGCTACTTGGATCAAGTATATCTAAATATACCAATTTCAAAATTTAAATTTTGAATTTTAAATTTCAAATTTGAGATTTCAACCAAATTTTAAATTTTGAATTTTCAATCTTTGAATTTTAAATTTTAAATTTTGAATTTTAAATTTTAAATTTTGAATTTCAAATTTTAAATTTCAAATTTGAGATTTCAACCAAATTTTAAATTTTCAATCTTTGAATTTTAAATTTTGAATTTTGAATTTCAAATTTCAAATTTTAAATTTCAAATTTCAAATTTGAAATTTCAAACAAATTTCAAATTTCAAATTTTAAATTTTAAAATTTAAATTTTAAAATTTAAATTTTGAATTTTGAATTTCAAATTTGAACTTATAGATTACACCTTAATCTATGCATGCATATGTATATCATATTCTAGAACCATGCTCTGATACCATTTGAAGCGAAAATTCAGTGCAGGGGCAAAATGGTAATTTTAAAACTTTTTTAAAATTATTATTTTACAGTAAAATTATTAATTAATCTCATTAATTAATACTAATTAACTCTACACTAGGATCTAAATATGATACAATAGTATGTATTTAAATTTAAAATTCAAATTTGAAACAGTAAACTTTTTACTGTACTGTGTTCAGAACACATCACCTTTTGCGGATAGTCGATCATCATAATCTGATCACCATCGGAGGGCTCTGATCATTACGTCACAGTCACACTAGTGTCTGGCCTCTGTGGATCATCCACACGAAGCTCCCATCTGATCGGCTCCTCATGAATGCTAGTTCGTGATTTCACCCTTTTGATGGCTGATGTTGATCGAACTCCTTCGATCGATGTGTGTCGACTCTTCGGATGCTCTGGATCGTCTGCACGATTGGTTGAGAGGCTGATGGATCTCTCCCTGAAATTTGTGGACTCACGACACTCGTGGCACACCAATCTCACTTCACGAACCCTAGGTAGAAACCCTAGGGTACACACCAAAAACCCTGCGCACAATTTTCTTTCTTTTCTTTCTTTTTCTCTCGGAAGGTGTTGGACCTTCACCTCACGCACAAGGCTTCCTCACACCCCACTTTCTTTTTCAAAATTTTTCTACACACGCCCCAGCTCCCTATCTCTTTTAAAACAATTCAAAACGTGTCTTATCCGCGTGAGAGGATAAAGACAAGTGGTTACACATTTGAATTCAAATCAAATTTGAATTCAAACTAAAACCAACTCATCCCTATCCACTTGGGTGTGAGAAGAGAAGGTGCGAGTCTGCTTTGTGCGTGGAAAGGTTTCATGAGAAACTCTTTCTCGTATGAGATGTGGGGCGTTAAAGTGGATAATGTCATGTATGCGCAAGAGATAAGTTATCCATTCAAATTCAAACACGCTTTGAATTTGAATGGCTAACTAATCATCTTTGTCCAAATATTGGTGCACAAGAGTGGGTGTGAGAAGGGCTTTGCGTGAGAAAAAATTTATGAGAAGTTTCTTCTCGTGAATTCAAATGGGCGCAGAGATTTAAGGTGGTGCAGGGATTCAAATTCAAATGGTGGTTTGATCTTAATTGAATCAACCTAATCAAAATAGGTTAAGCACAATTAGACTAAATTAAATCCAACTTAATTAGGCTTAATTAGGTTCAATAAAATCCTAATCAAATCAAAAATTGACTAAGCCTAACCCCTGATCAAATCAGGGATCAAACCATCTCGACGATTAGGTCAACTCTTAACCTAATCGGATCAAACCCAATTGAATCCAATTCAATTAGACTTGATCCAAAAATAATTACTCAATCAAATTGAGTTAATTAGCGATCAAATCACTAATAAAACCTCTCATAATTATTGAGTCCAAATCTGATAGGCAATCGGGTATCAAAGTCCATCAATATGAAACCTTGATCGAAGAGTTCAAATTTCAAATTCAAAATTTGAAATTCAAAATTTTGACCCCGGTACCCAAAATGTGTGGAACTCATGATCAGAGAATCCTAATTCTCAATCATAGAGTCTCAAACACATAAGACTCATAATCAGCCATCAGATCAGAAAGGAACCTCTAATGTGTGTGACCCCGTAGGTTCGAACCTAAGCCGGTAGCACAGGAACCAATTCCTGTACTAATCGAAGTGACCATCTAGCAATGGTACCCGACGTCCGGATAAGTCGAATAGTTACAATCGCAACACTCAGAACCTACGTGAATATGGTTACTGTATAATTCATCCCTTTTGACCCCTGTGTTTAGGATGACTCAGGGTTAAACTGTCAACCCTGATTAGATCATCCGAGTCGTGTTCAACTCAAACAGTCCTGTGACTCCTCACTAGGACTACCCTGGCCAAGATTTTGCTAAATTGAAATACGACTATACACAGCTCCTGAACTGGAGTGGTCAATCTCATCTTGACACACGCACCGACAAGTCAAGTACTTGACTACACCCAGCAGCCTTCCGTCACTGAATTAAAAATTCAGGTAGTCCAGTGCCTAAGTGCAGTGAGTTGCCTGCAAGTCACCGTGGCGGTCTCAGGTCGGAGGGACAGTTATACCCATATCCCATTGGAGCAAATCTTGACAGCAGAAATAGCTCCGGGTCGGTCACGTTCAGTGCAGATGTTCCATTACATCTCACCTGTATGCCATACCAGTGTCTCCACACTCCTTGGTTATGAGGACAACCAACCCATATGGCACACAACGACCTATGCTCGATAAACGTTGTCGTCCTTGGTAATAACGTATCATTTGATCACGAACAGGTTTAAGGACTAAGCGACAAATCCTCCTTTGTCGAGTCTAAATAGTCCTAAAGACTTCACCACAACATAGGAGTTCATTAGAAGATGAAACATTTGTGATGAAAAAAATACCAAAATAACTTTTATTTATTTATAATTCATGTACTAATACAAAAGGAGCACAACCGTCAATAGGCTGACGATTGGCTTTGGGATACTATTCCCAACATGGACCTCCAGGGTCATCATGTTGAATCTATTCATAAAAGAACAGATTGACTCACCCTCTTTTTGCTTGATGGTATGGAGGTAGTCATGCCGCTTCTGCTGTCGCCGACTGTTGATGAAATGACCAATGAAAGACCAACACAAGTCCTCAAAAGAATGGATAGATGCCGGCCTCAAACTTGATTACCACTATCGAGCGGCCCCCTTAAGGGTTGGAGGGAACATTCGATAGAGGATTGTATCCGATACTTCTTGAAGGAGCATGGCCGTCTTGAAGGTCTCCACATGATCAACAGGGTTGGTGGTCCCATTGTAGACCTCCAGTTGAGGCAGTTTGAAGTACAGAGAGAGTGATTCCTACACAATCCTCGAGACGAAGGATGGCTGGCTGTTATATCCTTCGTAGGGCAGTGCTGAGGAGTCATTATTATTGAGGGCCTTTTCTATTTTCTGGCCCAACTACTGGCCAAACTCTTGAAACCATCTTTCAAAATCGACTTCATGGACAGTACTAGCCTCGAAGCGCAGAGGAGATCAA
The DNA here is from genome assembly GCF_000442705.2 of Elaeis guineensis. Lineage (NCBI taxonomy): Eukaryota > Viridiplantae > Streptophyta > Magnoliopsida > Arecales > Arecaceae > Elaeis > Elaeis guineensis. Next base: position 59,681,822 of record NC_026002.2, on the reverse strand, counting down.
TGTCCAAGGGTTGAGTCATGGCCCGACTGTGGGCTTGGAGATCGTCGTCTGATCGGCTGTTGGGCCCTAAGGTGACTTTGATGAGTCAACCTCCTTTTCAGACTTCGAGGAGGTGCTTGCGGCTCTGGTTGAGATGGTGGTTGCAGAGCCACAGTCAAAATAGGATTCTATGGGGGCGCTACTGTGGAAGGCACAGGCGGCACCATTGAGGGAACTGTATGACGCACCGTCGTAGGGGGTGCAGGGATAGCTTAGGGACACTGTGGTGCCACCTGAAAGGGTACTGAAAAGTTCTGGATCGCTTGGATTACGGTCGTCAAATATTGAACTTGCTGGAAGAGCTGACCGAATTGGTCGGCCATGACTGACGCCGGTTGGGCCGGTTGAACTGATGGAGGGACGACCGGTTGAACTGGTGGAGGGATTTCTGATGCCAGTAGTTGAACTTGATTGTCAGCTTAGCTGGCCGTCTATCGGGAAGCAGCGGCATTGAAAAGTCGGGAAGATGTCCATCTTGGAGCCATGAATGCGAATGTAGGCCCTTCCTCTATTTGTTACTGGTGAAATTGGTCGAGATCGGATGACAGACACTTGATCCTCGTGCAGGGATGCTAGTGCTGGAGTGATCTGTAAAATAAGTCTCAAACTGGAGGTTGTGGCTCTGGCCAAGACTCTCCGATGCTCAAGTCAAAAAAGTAGAGAACAAACGAGCAGCAATGGATTCTCTGAGAGGGATTTGATTGGACTTACCTGGGTCCTTGGGGCTCTGGTTGTTTATATAGAAGGATGTCGGACAGCTGGGTTGTTAGCTATGAGATTGTATGATTTCGAGATTGTTGGACCGTTGGTCATGCCAAACTGGACGAGATAATTCAACCCTTAATCGCTCCCCCGAGATCAAGAGAGATGGTTACGCCAAATCCTATCTATTTGGAATAGACAGCTATTGCACACATTGAAGAGATAAGTCGGCTGAGCAGCTCATACACAGGTCAGACATTGGGGACGTCTCAGCTTAGTATGGAGATGGACTCCTCAGCTCATACGACAGTCAGCGATCGTGTTGATGACCCAAGAACTTGAAATATCTTGTGATATAGTGCTGATCCGAGGCGCTTGCGGTAACCACCGTAACAAAGGCGTTTCGCACCGTCAAAGAAACTACTTTCCTAACACTGACGGGGTGTTTGGTGATCCAACTTGGATCATCACTGTGATCTTAGATTTTTGGTGATCCAAATCCTGTGATGATTTAATCTATAGTGACCTAAGATCACTATGTTTGGTTTGTCATAGTATAGTTATTAAAGATCTTTGAAAATGTACCAGCTACTTGTTTGATATGCTACGAGAATTCAAGATCATGGATCGTATAATATCAAATAGAGGATTGAAGATTAGGAATAAAATCAAATAGATTTTTCCTCTTTCTAATCAGCACGATGAGAAAAAGAAGAATTTTTTTTCTCTTTTGTGGAGATGACGTCTCAAGTATTTGTATGCATTTTTTCTCTTTCGTGGAGAAGATACTTCAACTACCCACACCACGTGCACGAAAAAAAATAATGGTGACAAAATTTTTTTTTTTCTCTTTCCAAAAGTTTCCCAATCGAAAGGATATTTTGGTTAACATATTTAAATATATAAGATCACCATAATCTATCCTCAAGAGTGGATTTCTATCACTGTGTTAGATGGTGATTTGAGAAATGAAGAGATTTAAAATCACTGCCACATAAAATTATTATAATACAACCAAATATAGTGAGATTATTTTCATCTACATCATTCTTCACTCTTGATCGTTGATGGCCGCCTTCGGAACAGGACTTTCTTTTGTTTCTTCACACACCTCCCCCCTTTCCTCCGGCCCGTACTTCCCGTTCTTGGATCTTGGCATCTAACAACCAGTCCACCCGTAGACCGTCCGTTCCGAGGTATCCGTAAGAAATGTAGCCTGACCGAATGCCGAGACCACCGTGTGACCGGTGCACTCTCGTAGAGCCATTTGTCCTATCCTCTAAGTGTGCAATTTCGTAGGATTCGGCATATCGGTTACAAAAAAACAAATTGGACATTTAGGCCAGAGTTGGGGGCCGCTCCTTCACGTGTTCTCGCTCTCCCTCGCTCCATTTTTCGAAGGAGGATCACCACTTCCAAACCTTCTCATCTAATTTTCTAAGGTTTAAATTATACTAATTAGTATGTGGCATAAGCTAAATTTTGTAGCCATCTGATATCCTTCTCAAGCACACAAAATTAACTTTCCCTATAGGACTTCGGAACTCCAAATGGAAACCATACCGTACACGTGGCGACTATTTTGGCCTTAGTTTCATCCCTCAAATTCTAATCGAGCTCAGGAAGCTCGGGTTGAAATCGGCTTCCTGTCCTGGATAGACGCATTGCACTCTCATATGTAGAAGCAAATTGTCAACTACTTTCCATATAAATTATTTACGAAATCCAGTTCCTTCAGCCCCTCCATCGTTTGAGCATCCACTCAGTACTCTTGCTCTCCATTTTTCTTTTCTTTTTTCTTTTTCTTTTTTTACAGGATCCAACTAGTTGTGCAGGTAAGCGGGCTCGTATATTATTAATTTTCTTCTCCCTTTTTATTAGTCATCATCATTTTTCAAACCTAACGGTCGTCTTACTGTTGATGGCCGGTTTTCTCTTGCATTTTCTTCTGCTTGCTTGTCTCTTCATTCCAGCAAGAATACTCTCTCCGTTATCACCTCTTCGTCACCGTCCAAAAGCTCGGCTCTCACCACCAATCCGCTTTACCTTTCTACCTGCTTATATCCCCGCTGCCGTCCGGGATTATTAGAGGTTGAGCACGTGGACGTCACGTGCGCCGGCTTGCTATTTTTCCCTTTGTTCTCTCTCTCTCTCTCCCTCTCTTTTCTTTTTTTTTTTTTTGGTAAAGTCTCTCTTTTCTTTTTTAAGTTTTTATGTTTGCTCATGTTCTTCTCGAAAAGATTTGAGGAGTTGCCACCTAGTCTGCGAGTTTCTGGGTGTGTTTTCTATTTCACCGAATTCAATTTACTTTCGGCACAGAAAACCTCTTTTGTTTGTTTGTTTGGATCTCTTTTTTGTCAGATCCGGTTCCTTTCTGCATCTAAAAGTTCCGAGACTAATAAATGTGGAAAAATTCGAACTTCTAATTGCTACTATGTAAGGTTGTTCTTGTGCTCAATTTGTTGTGGTATTAAACCGGATAGACATCCACACTATGACAGATTTGTGGCATCTGAAGTCATGTAGGACTTTCGGAAGAAAAGTTTATCTATATGTCTACTTAAATAACTTTTGATAGCTCTTCATTCTCGAGAAGGTGGCTAAGGAGGGCTTGCTGGTTGGGTCGCATGAGGTTCATACGTTATTTGCGTTCCAATTTGCAAGATGCCTAAAATATTCGCTACATGTTGCACTAATGCAAAAAACTGGATGATTGATGGACGAATTTCTTTATTTTTTTCTTTGATATTTCTATTTTAAAGTGCAAAACATGTTCCCGATTGTTCTTGGTGATCTCATCTTATAATGTTCAAGACACATCCAGAATTAGATTTTTTATAATAAAGGAGGCTAAGAAAGCCACCTGGTTTTTATTAAGGATAAAAAGCTATTTATATTTAGAAGTAGATTAAACAAAAAAGTACATAGATTGTCTTTTCCTTTTTTATGCCCGAGAATAACAGTGATGGTGGCTTCAATTATTTCATAGAAATGACAAAAGAATCACCAATGTCGAACACCTGGGAAACACCTCCCTTGATGATCAGAACAGAGGCTCAATTATTATATGTAGTCCTATATGACTGAAAATAATTCTCATATTGTTTGTTTTTGAATGAGAGTAGGTTATAACAGATGAATTAATGACGATCAGAACTCTGTCTCTGGTTCACTTGTTTTACTCTCTGCTGATCAATAATAGCAGTATCTTTTGCAGGTCTGAATTATATATAAATATTTTAATCTCGTCAGTATGTGAGGCAGCACAACCATGATTTGCTTCAAGTAACAGTTACTTGTCAGTTTGCTTGGGGAATTACATTGCATTTCATATAGCTCTCTCTGGAGAAAAATATGCTAGCAATTTCAGATCTGTTGATGTCTTTGGCTTGAGTTTTATTGCTGTGTTATTAACTGCATACCATTCAGTTTTAACGAGCCGTAGTTGGGGGAATGCAAGACGCAGAGAAGATTGTTGTGGCCAAACCTGTGGCTTCTCGACCTTATTCCAATCTCAGGTCCTTCTCAGAGCTCCTTGCTGACGCCATGAATGCTTCTCCTGTGACTTCATTTGCTGAGGCAACGGTTACCATCAGGCCGAAGACTGTGAGATTTAAACCCTCACCAAATGCTGCCCTAGCTGAGGTTTCATCCCTGGTGAGACATATGGATATCAATTAAATAAAATTGGTTGTTAGCTTGCTCCTTTATATATAGTCCATTTGTTATCATTGTTTTATTTGGATTTCATCAATTAATAATACAATCACAGGATAATATATCTGAATCAAGAGTTGCATTTAACATATCTGATAAAGCATCTACTACGATTTCAAAAGCAGATTATAAGACAAGTGTCTTATACAAACCTGCAGCAAGAGTTGTTTCAAGGACCACTGCTTCTCGCTTGGCAAATCTGGTCCGTATGTTCTCTTTTATGTGCTCTTTCACACTAAAGTATTGTGATCAGTTGGTTCAAATGAATACATGTAGGTCATAATTTCAGACTGGTTCACAAACAGCTAACTTTGAATATATATGTCATAGGCATCCTGTTAACTTTGAATATATATTTCATAGGCATCCTGTATGTCTCTTAATGAAATATCTGATAATTTACTTTCTACTAAAAAAGGGGTGACATATTCTTCCATCTTTGATGATCATTTAACTTTGTTGGAGGAAACATGTAATGGATGATCTTTCATACATAAGAACTATAATGTCTGATGATGTTATTGGAATATAAAGCATTCAGTATGTTTATTGTGTCAGGGAAACTTTGATGCCGGTCATCAAAACCCCGCCACAGATGTGCAAGCCCCAGTTCATGTTATAGGGCAAGAAAAACACCAATTCCAGCTCCAGCCTACTCTCAGCTGTCAACAGAATTCATTTTCGCACATTGATATGAACCATATTTATAAGCCTTCAAATTCTGTGCCTGAGAGCACAGAACAAGATACAAGAAAACAACCAGCAACTGGTGGAGACCGACCTTCGTACGATGGTTATAACTGGAGAAAGTATGGGCAAAAGCAAGTGAAAGGAAGTGAATGCCCACGCAGTTACTATAAATGTACACATCCAAATTGTCCTGTAAAGAAGAAGGTTGAGAGATCATTTGATGGACAAATAGCGGAAATTGTCTACAAGGGTGAACACAATCATCCTAAGCCTCAGCCACCTAAGCGACTCTCATCAGGGTCACAAGGGCAAACAGTTGTTTCTGAAGGGCATGGGAAAGAGAGTGACAATCCATTGCGGAGCCACCATCTTGTTTGGGGGAATGTATCTGATGGACAAGTTGAGAAAGGCATTGAAATAAGTCTTCCAGACACTACCTCTTTTCTTGGGAAGGCATATTTTTCTCATGATCCACCTTTTGCTACGTCATACAATAGCGTTGCTAGGAATCCTGATAGTGCTGGTCGACTCAGTGGGGCCTCTGAATTTGGAAACGCAACAGCTAGTATAGATAATGACAAGCCTAATTATAATAGAAGGTAAGTGGTGTATTGCTTTATGAGTTTCATCTGTATAATATTTGAGTTACCGACTTCTATGTGCTTGTTCTCCACAACAACCATGAAAAAAAAAAGGAAAAAAATAAAAGGTAAAGAAGTTTATAGGCTTGATAAGAATGCCTTGAAGCATGTGACAGTGATTATATTTAAGAGGATAGTCATGTCTCACCATGTGTATGGTTCTAGTGACAAAGTCCCTTCAGATGAAGAGAACCAGTGCAATTTCCATCTTGTTTCTTTCATAGGTAATAGAATCCAGTATGTTTCAATCAATGTTTACAAAATCAATCCGTAAATGTCGAAATATCAAATAAGTTGGCTCTTCGTAGCACGCAAAACTGTTATCCAGAAAATGCAGATGATAAATTTTAAGCCATTGTGATCATTGTAGGCTTATTGAGAAAGACTCCGTATAAGTTGATTGACGTGATTAAATGGGCCGCGTTGGTAGAAATCAAGAACATATGAATCGCACATTTACCACACAGTACATCAATAATCACATTTACAACATCGTCCACATCAATAAGCACATTTAGAATTTCTTTCGTGCGTATAGGCATTAAGCCATGCCTCACAAGCTCTCTCATCACAGGAAGAATGAGAATCAAGTTAGTGGAGCAGGCGCCGTAATGGAAGGTGTTGCAGAGCCTCATTCTGCAACACAGACTATGGTAGAATCAGATGTCTCTGGAGATGGATTTCACTGGCGAAAATATGGACAGAAGGTTGTGAAGGGAAATTTATATCCAAGGTAAATACTTGATGTTTCTTTTATTAAACCAGCAGTCAAGAGAGCAGAGCCTGGATAATTTACCACCAGTGACAGGAGAGCAAAGATAAACAGCTACAGCACCGTGAAGGCAATAACACAAGCATATGTATCTTTTTTTTTTTTTTTTTTTTTTTTTTTGTGTATGTCCAAGCATGAATACATGTATGTACATATAAATATTTATGTATATATGTGTAGTGCATTGAATGTGCGTATATATTGTGCATGTGTATACAATGAAGTGCTTAATGTTTAATTTCCACAGCTACATGCTGTTTAAGTTAATCTTCATTGCTGTAGTTTGTAATCAACTCTCTGTAAGCAGTAGCACAACCACAAGATCTGCTACTAACATTAATTTATTCTTGCAGAAGTTACTACAGATGCACCACTCCTAACTGTAACGTGCGTAAGTATGTTGAGAAGGCATCAGATGATTCAGGATCTTTCGTTACAACATATGAGGGAAAACACAATCATGCGCTGCCAGCTAAGAAGACAAACCTAGCTGCTTCTGACCCTGATGCAGTAGCCCTTAACAACTCCAGGCATAATTTGAACACTTGAAACAAGGGAGGGAAAGCATGGCTTGAAATTTATCTGATGATCTACCTGACAAGATGTAATGTTTCTTTTCAAAATCAAGCAATCTCCAAACTGGAAAGGAATTTGACGGTCAAAGATGTTTAGCTATGTTCCGAGAGGCTCCGCAAGGTTGCAGCATGGTGCACAACGCACATGGTTATCTTGATCTTTATTTTGCAATATTATTCAGCATAGCTGATGGACACCACTTGGTAGATTCATGTTACTGAAGCTTATAATACTCTCAAGTTCTTTCATTCAGAAATGCTATGAATCTCATCAAGGGTTTGCCTTTTCTTTCTCATTAACATTGTATTTTATTGCTATAAAAAAGGCTCTGCCTTTTCTCTCATGGCTTGTAGTAATCTGAAAGTTTGAGGGTCCATTAAGAAGTGATCCATAAATGTATCCAAGGCTTTGCCTTTTCTTTCTCATGGAAACTGCATTTTATTGCTTTTCATTCGAGGATGACATTTTCATTTTACTGCTATCTGTATGAATTCCTTCTTACTGATTTAGGATGTCAAGGATGTTGTTAAAGCTATAGGATGAATTTTCTATCCTCTATTTTCTGTATCATTGGGTACAGTTATCATCTGAGAGCACATTCTACTATTGGATTTTAGGTATTTTGCATGTAGATTTCAAACAATTTTGAAAAACAAGTAGTAGAAGACAAGATTAAATCATATTTAATCCTACGCATGCACAGATCTAAATCAAATACCTATGGATCTAGTTCATATGATGATAAATAAAATAATAAGTATATGATTTTAGAGAATAAAAATAATTTTATGATCGAATCACATACCTGAAATGCTGAACTCCTTCGGATCTGGATTTGAGGATGTCTTCAGGTTCTGATGTAGCCGCACACGCGTCTGGCCTCTATGGATATCCACACAAGGCTTGATCTGATCGGAGGCTCTTTGATCTCTCCGAGGTGCTAGCTCCCTCGCAGAAATTACTTCTTTAATGGTTGATTAGGATCTTCTTCAATCTTTAAGATTCTCTCAAAGAAGAAAAAGACTAGGAGGAAGAAGATTAGAAAGAAGAAACTATGAGAACCCTTTCTCCCTTTTTTTTCTCTCTTCTCTCTATAATCCCATGCCCAAAGAGGAGTCCCACACTCAAAACCCACACCCAAAATTGATTTAATATCAGGTCTCCACATCCTAAAGCCCCTCTTTAAATAGGCATCCAAGTGTTGTTAGGGTAAGACTAGGTTTTGATAAGATCAAACTTAATCAAATTAGGACTTCAATTTTGATCCAATCAAAATCAGATCAAATCAGATTGATCCTTATCAAAAAGAGAAGAAAAGGAGAGTGTGGAGAGGGGTTAGGCATGGTCCTTTGGTGGCACAAAAACCAAGGGGGCGATCTTCTTTCTAGGCGTGAATATGGGTGGCGCAAGGGGAGAGAATCCTAATCCAACTGGGATTTCTTTAATGGCTGATTTAAATCTGATTTAATCCTAACCAATTTAGGATTAGATTGCACCCAAATTAAGTTAATTCCTAGTCCAATTAGAAACTTAATTAAATTTAAATTAAATCTTAATCTAATTAAAAAATTAATTGAATCATGTTCTAGTCAAATTAGGAATTGATCTCCTTATGTAATTGGGTTATCTCATAATTCAATTAGAATTGATCTAATTAAACTCAAACTAAACTAAATTGAATCTAATTCAATTAGATCTGATTTGAACCTCATAGCTCAATCAGATAGAGCTAGATAGCAATCTACTTGCTAATTGATCCTCCTATAATTCACTAACACTTAGCGAATTAGTTAATAGCAACTTTTACATTATCAATCATATTGATAACTAAATTCTATTACGATTCATTCAACCATCTGATTAGTGAAGAAACTCTTTTGTGTATGACCCCATAAGTTCTGTTCTATCTGATAATGAGACATACCATGATCTCCATATAGTATTATCGAAATATCTTTCGATGGGTTTGAATAATTCCAACTCACACCCAATAAGGATCATCGATCTAAAATGATTCTAGTGAGTTTTCACAATCTATTAGTGACGTCTAGAAGTATGTAGGGGCAATCCAGCAAAATAGAATAAAAATTTTTAGGTATAGTTATCATGTGATTCAGTTCCTTTATCGTGAGTCCCGATGAGATGGAGGTTATGAAAACTCATCAAACTTCTTCATCTGTCATATGAAAGATTCGATTAGCTCAAGTCCAAATCTGATACACATAAAAAATTTCTTTCCATTTATCACCTTATTGTGGCCATAGACTTATGGACTTAGCTTTTCAAATCCTATAGGACTACTCCTTATCTACTAAGATCGATAGATCGCTTATAAGTACGTACACTCTACTCCTATAGTGAACCTACTATAGCCAACATTCACTACAAAGACTTATATGGTTAGGGATCATGTTTATGTGTAATCAAACTATTGCAACCCCACTGTGAATAGCCGAAGCACCGTAGGTCAAAAACTCACTCACACCACTACAACATTGAGAAGATCATTGATGAGTGAGTAGACATCAATGTGATTTCTCATTCGATCATGCTCAGCACCGATGTTCTCTAATAACTATTCGTACTCTCGCTCAATGTCTCTACATCATAGACTCCAGACTTGTTTATCTCAAAGGAAGTGATCCGTACACAGATCTAATCGAATCAATCACTGTCCCTATGATGATCCATCGATCGAGAGTAATTTAGAAATTAATTATACATGTTTCAAATTCTAAACTCTTTAGAATATGTATCTTTAAATTATTAATTTTTTGAATATTTTTTGGATAGATAACATAAGAATGGATAGAAATTGTCTACTTTATTGATACTTCAATAGTTTAAATATAAAAATATATTCTAAAATTATTACAATATATCTATCATATTGACTTCTAGGGCATACATCTAACAATCTCCTACTTGATCTAAAGTCAATTGACCACTAACCTAAGTCCTATCTTCTCAAGATGGACTTCAGTCTTCTGCTGGGTCAATTATTTTGTCAGTGGATCTGCCATGTTGTCCGCGAGTCTACTCTTTGCACCTGGACATATTTCTTCTCGAGATAGTTGCATGTTATTGTTCTTATATGCTAGAAATTCTGATGAGATATAGGCTCCTTAGCTAAAGCTATGGCACCAATATTATCGCAGTACAGTGTTGTGCCATCTCATGACATTACACTTGGTTTTACAATAAACCCTTTTAAAGCTAGAAAGTTTCCCTAGCTACCTCATAAGCAACGACATACTCAGATTCTTTAGTTTTACAATGATTTGTTATGTAGAACTCTTCTAGCTAATGGCACCATCATTACATATGAACACACTCCCCGATGTAGACCTTCTATCATCAGAATCAGACATAAAGTTTGAATCAGTGTATCCTTCAATCTAGAACTTCGATCCTCCTCCAAAGATCAAGAATAAAATCTTAGTTCTTCTCAAATATTTAAGGATGTTCTTCATAGCTATCCAGTATTCTTCTTCTAAGTTCGACTGATACCTGCTTGTACACTCATAGCAAGGGCTATGTCATGTCGAGTACATAATACAGCATACATGAGGCTCCCTATAGCCAAAGTATAAGGGATCCTACTCATGCACTCAATCTCCTCAGATGTGCTCGAACACATCTTCTAGTAGAAAGTAACACTATGCCTAAGGGGCAGCAGTCCTCTTTTAGAGTTCTTCGTGCTGAACCTCTTCAGTGCTTCCTCTATGTATATTTTTTGTAACAGACCAAGCATCCTTTTAGATCTATCTCTATAGACCTTTATTTTTAGAATATAAGATACTTTTTCTAGATCATTTATAGAGAATTTCTTAGACAACCATCTTTTGATCGATGTTAGCATAGGAATGTCATTCCCAATAAGGAGGATGTCATTCATGTATAGTACGAGAATTTGATAGTGCTCCTACTGATCTTCTTGTATATACAAGATTTCTTCTCATACTTGATAAAATCAAGCAATTTGATCGCATCATTAAAAAGAGCATACCAGCTCCGAAAAGCTTATTTTAATCTATAAATGGATCTTTGCAGTATGCAAACTTTGTAATCCCTATCACAGAAAGTGAAATCTAAAGATTGCTCCATATAGATATCTTCCTTAAGATATCTATTTAGGAATATAATTTTTACATCCATCTGTCATATCTTATAAAAGCTACAATGGCAAGCATTGTACAGATGGATTTAAGCATGGCCATTGGAGAGAAAGTATCCTGATAGTTAATACCTTCGTGCTAACTATAATCTTTTATCACAAGCTTAGCTTTATAGGTCTCTACCTTACCATCTGTACCTATTTTTTTTATAGATCCATTTATACCCCCTGGATACTCTACCCTCTAGTAGATGTTAGGTTTCGGTCATGCAGTGGAATATGAATTTCAAAAATTTTTAACATGCATAAAAAGAGTTTTAACACTTGAAAACTAGCATATCGAAACTCAAATCCTAGAATCACCTTGTAGACTCTAATCAAACCAAAATAAATATGTAATAGGATAGAAATTATACTTCCTAAAGAAGATGATCAAATGGCAAAATGATCTCCATAAGGCTCCAAAATAGAAGCCCTCCAACGATGATCCACATGGAAGATGATCAAGATCTTTTCCAATCAAAATAGTGCTATAGCCTTTCTTCACAAGAATGCTGTCAATGTTCTTCTTCAAGAATGAATCACACCACTATCCATTTGTCATTGATTCCTCCATTAAGACCATGCCAAAAATCTCTTCTCAATAGATCTTACCACCTAGATTTATTTTTGTACAAACACATGAAAAAATTCAAATCCTAGATCAAGCAGCCCTTACTTGTCTTTTTCTCTCTTCTTCTCTCTCTTTCTATTTTTTCTCTTCTTTTTCTTAATTTTTTTTAAAATTTTTTTGCTTAATCCTTACTTATCCTATGCCCAAATACCAAGAAATCTGCTCTAAAATCTATAGGAGGCATCCCCTATAAATAGAAAATGAAGAGGTGCATGGGTCTTCTAAGGGGTGCCAACTTTTGGTGCTCCACCTTCTCACATAAGAAAATAAATCCTCATGCAAGAATAAATGGTGTGGAGAAGTCTCAAGTGTAGAAAAACTCCTCTTCTTCCACACCCATAAATATCATATATTAATGGTATGTGAAAGAAATAAATGGAGTGGAAAACAAAGAGATGTATTAAAAGAAAGACTCTTCTTTTACCACACCACCATTAAGATGTCCCATTAAATTTTAGCATTGAATTCAGGTAGGTGGCAATGAGAACCTCTTTCACATGTGAAACACTTTTATGTAAAGACAAGAAACTAGTTAAATATAGATCTAATCTAATTAGGTTCAAAGCAACAGGTTAAGTTTAGCACAAACACTTTGAACTAACCAAATTGAGAATTTGGATTAATACAATATGCTAGTATATCAAGTTAACCCATAAAATTTATAATAAATCCTGATTAAATTAGATCAAGATCAAATTCTAAAGTGTGTGACCCATTGGATTTCAAATCTAGCTAGCAGTAGACTCAGGCTCTTGACCTAATCCTAATCCAATTAGATTAGGTCAGCCCAATTACACCAATTAATAAGAACTCTTTCTAATTAATTTTTGAATTAAACTCCTTTAATTCTTGCAAGTCTATAAGTCAAGATTGATATTTAGCAACGTATCATGACCATCCGAAAGAGATAAAATTTGATGAAAATATCAAAATTATCCTTCAGTGGCAAGTTGCCGTGTAATTCAATCCTTCAGTCATACAATATCCCAAATGAGCTATGGGTATGGAATCATATCAAAATCAAATGCTCATCAATATGTACCTCGATCAGAATATGATGATTCAGTTGATGATACATTAAAAACTTCTTTCTAATTATTATTCTGCTTTGGCTAATGACTTCTTGAATCATCATCCTGTGAGATCACATAGGATATTCACTCTCCTTATTAGGAGTGACTGATCCCTTATTGACCATTCACAACCTCCATACATACTTCATCACATCTAGAACACCCCATATAAGGATTAGAGAACCAAGCTAGGGAATGAACCAAAATATGGATTCATGTATGCAAGGTACCATGGTGATCTCAGATCTAAGGATCACTTGCACAACTTTCACTAAAGAACAACTAGCTAACATACAAATAAAGCTCCATCAGATATTTTTTTGTAGGTCAATTCAGTGAACTCATTCTTTAATGAGCATCACATCCTTGTATTAATGTCACACATAAGTGGTTGTGAGATCAACCACTCTTAATATCAAGCATACATAGAATGTGCCAGTCTTTTTGGTATCATTGATCTCCGACTCCATGAACCAATGATTGAAAATAGAAGAACTCCTTCAAGATTGGGTACAAGAAAGAAGATCCTTCTTTTTTCTTGATCTATCTTTCTTTAGGAAGAACTTTTCTTCTTCAATTTTCTGCTGTAAAACCAGCAGAAGAAGCCCTCTTTGATGCCTAAAACTCAGCAACAAAAGATTTCAAAAAAATTTCAAGAGGGGAGAAGAAGAGGGGCTTTGCACATGGGGTTGTAGGGCGTCCAGCTCTTGGATGCTCCCCTCTTTTTTTTCTTTTTGGCAACTACAAGGGGAGGGACACCTCCTTTTCGAAAGAGAGAAGAGAGGGGGCACACCTTATTTGGGGTGTGAGGAATTCTCACGATAAAAGGGAGTGGACGTAAGGGGCTTCCTGGAGTTCTAGATCAAGGAGAAAAAAGGAGAAGAAGAGAGAAAAATAGTTCTTCTCTTGGCTCTCTCGTTTGAATTTTTCTAGAGCTCAAGATCTCATATAATTTTTAGCATGAGAAATCAGATTAGATTTGATTTTTATCATAAAAATTAGAGAAAATTTTTTTTTCTTAAGAGCATGAAAGGAAGAGAGAAAGGTTCTCTCTTATGCATGGAAATTGAGAAGAAAAGATTCTTTTCTTGATTTCTATTGTAGAGATCAAATGCATGGATCCAAGAAGAAAAGAAGAAGATCTTCTTATTCTTCATCTTCATCATGTAACCTCTTACATCAGTCAAAGGATGGTGTCTTCGTGAGCTAGCACTCCCAGAGAGATCGATCAGCATAAAGACTTCGTGTAGATATCCGTAGAGGTCGAACGCGTGTACAGCTGCCAAGCATCATAAAGAACCATCTACCATAGATTTCGGATGCGGTGATCTGCTACCCATGCTCAGATATGAAGTTATAAATTTTATTAATATTTAGATATGATCTAAATATAAATTAGATATGTTGTATACTTGCTGAATTTTAGATTTCAGATGTGTATACATGCATATTAGTTTATATCATAGATCCTGTATGGTGATTTAAATTTGATTTATGCATGTATTATAGATTAAATTATTTAATCTATGTATATTTTGCTATAAAATTTTTAAAAATACATGTACAATCACCCACCACGCATCCCTTCAAATGGTATCAGAGCAAGGTTCATTATGACATGAACATATATACATGTAGAGTTAAAATTTAGATTTAAAAATATATGAGATGTGTTATAATCTGATTTTAGATATGATCTAATATAAAATTAGATCTAATATAATTTATATTTTATCTAAATCTTTGCATATTTGATATGTGAATTAGATTAGATGTTCTGAGCAGCAAAGTACTCGGATTGGATAATCATCAGATCATCCGATCATAGAAACAAGTAGGGTTACATGACCCTCTCTTTCCATTCAATGGGATGCTCTTCATGGTGTGTAGGGGTTCCCTATGAGGTCCTATGAAGAAAAAAGTGAATGGAAAAAACTTACTTTTCTGTAAAATTCTAGATATTGAAATCCTAGGATTTGTTGTATATGATACAAAGCATGAATTGTATGAAAAGTAAAATATCTAATCTATATGATTAAAATTATTTTAATCATGAGAATAAAATTTAAAATTATAAAATATTTAGATATGATCTAAAGTTTATTATGATTGATTTTATTTTAATTTATGCAAGAATTTTCAGATCTGAAACTATGTGATATCTATTGGCATACCAATTGAGTCGACTAGTTTTGAACTGAGTCGATTAAGCCTGATACTTGTTAGACTAACTGATCATGAATAGTAACTATTACTATTTGGTCTGAGCTATCAAAGATTTAGATCTCACAGGAATGATCTCATCATGGCTCTAAAATCATTGTCCTAATCTATGGGGTTCATTATAATCTTAAATAAATATAAGATATAGCATATAATGAATCAAAAATGCCTAACTTTATTAATAAACAACATCAAATACATGACTTTGGAAGATAAAATATAGAAACACATCCTATCGCATCACATATACGATTGGCTTGTAGGATATTATTCTTTCAATCTCTCACTTGCACTTAAAGTCAATTACCCATATACTTGATGCCCATACAATCCAAGTGACGGTCAAACTACTGTAATGATAAGATCTTAGTGAATAGATTCGCTATATTGTTCTTGGTGTTAACTCGCTCAATGATTATATTGCATCTTTCGACTATCTTTTGAAGGAGATAGAACCATCTTAGAATGTGCTTGGATTTATGATAAGACCTTGATTTCTTACCTTGAGCAACTGTCCCAGTATTGTCACAATAAAAATATATTGATTGTTTAATTTCAGGAGTCACGTCCAACTCTGAGATGAACTTCTTCATCCAGACGGCCTCTTTAGCAGCCCACTGGTAGCTATATACTCGACCTCAGTGACTGAGTCAGTAGTAGTTTGCGATTTGAAATTTTTTCAACTCACTACACCACCATACAGGGTGAACACATACCCAGATATAGATTTACTATCATCCAGATTAGATTGAAAACTAAAATTAGTAAAGCCTTTCAGTTTCAAATCAGATCTACCATATATAAGAAAAATATCTTTAGTTCTTCTCAAGTACTTAAAAATATTTTTTACAGATTTTTAATGATTCTTCCTTAGATCTACTTGAAATCTGCTTACAATATCTAAGGCATAAATCACATCAGGCCTGGTACATAGTATAGCATCATAATCGATCCTACAGTCAAAGCATAAGGAATAGAACTCATTTTATTTCTCTCTTCAGGTGTTTTAAGAGACATCTTCTTAGAGCGTTGCATGCCATGACTAATGGGTAAGTAACCTCTTTTACTTTTCTTTGTAGGGTTTCATAGACAACATGCACAGCGAAACCATAATAGATTTCAAAAATTTAAACTAAAAAATTCTAAATATTAAATCTTTAAACCAGCACCTCCTTGATGATTAATAATTATATAAAATATTTTCATAACAAATTGAAGGTATAGAAGAATACTTGCAATGCTTATTCTAAAACTCTGACAGAATCTCAACCAGGCATCCAAGTGTTCACCCTCCAACGATGATTCATATAGAGCTTTGATCGAGACACCAACTCCTTAAGATGATTCTTCCTTCAAAATTTTCTCTTTGAGAACTTCTTTGGATAGCAGAACCTCAGAGCTTCCTTCCTCTCTTCCTAGACTTCCTATCTCGATCTTTCTTGTCTCCTAGTCTTCTTTATATCTCTTCCTAGGCCCTTGTCTTAAAATCAAATTTGTCCTTACTATTTTAGGACTTATTCTAACAAGGGAAGGAAAGAAATAATTGAGCAAGTGGGAGAGAGGTGTAAGAAAGAAGAGATAAGATAGAATTCTCAATGAAACAGAAACTCGATGCAGCATCCTATTTATACTTAGCGACCAGATGCCATTGGGAACAACTCACGCCTTCTCCACGTGACAACTCACACCCAACCAAAAATTCTCGCACCTCCAACCAATTTCACATGCCCGTCAGCAAGCCTTGTGACATGTGGCAAACATCAAGAAAAAGTTCAAGAGTTGCTTCGTGCAGAAAGACTCTTTGGAGAAATTTTTTTCGATGTTTTCTGAGGCATTGCGAGGCTTCTCTTGGGTGGCATTTTTTTCCATCCTTGATTAGCGCACTTTGGCCATCCAAGGGCCCACAAAGGAGGTGCTAATCAAAAGTTGGCATGGAGAAAAAAATCAAATTAAGAGGGGGCATGACATATGGATAAGAGTCCATAAAAATAAGGACTCTTATATAAGGTGCATGGTTGTGGGTGGCTAGGTTTCCTCATTTATCTAATCTTTTTCGATAAAATAAGTCATTAAGAGGTAGAAGGACTTTTTTGTGTCTCTTAATAATCAGATGACCACCTCATATAAAAATTTCATTGGAGATCAAAGTGGATAAAGATGGAATGTGGCATCCCATCCCATGGGGCGCCAAAAATTTCTTTGCACATAAAATAATCTTCACATGCCAGAGAGTGAATCTCTGATGCATGGGATGTTAGGAAGGAGGCACCAACTGGTTGGCTCAATCAGCCACAAGTTAACCCAATTTAGGACCAAATTTGATTTGACTTTAATTGAATTTAATTAGCCCAATCCAAAATCAATTTCGAACTCGATTTAAAACAAGGAGCTAGGGTTTGCAACACATGCTAGCATATTCATCCTGTATATATGGTCTAATCTAATTAGATCCTTGATTAATTTTTTTTGTGTGTGACCCATTGAGTTCCATATCTAGTTAGCATTGGGTCCGATTGTATGTTGATCTGATTTGATTAGAATTCAATCTAACCGATTTAGGTTCAATCGAGCTAATCCGATTTCAACAATTAGAACACTTTCTAATTGATGATCGAATTAAACTCTTTAGTTTGATCAAACCCATAAGATAAGATTGACATCTACCAATGTATTATGTCTACCTGAAAGATATGTAATTTTGATAAAAATATCAAAAATATCCTTCAATAGAAAGTTACTGTACAATTCGATCCTACGATCAACCTACATCCCAAATATGACTCTGGATATAGAAACATGTCAAATCCAATACCACATTCATATTTCTCTTAATCTTATAATGATGATTCAATTAATAGAATATTAGAAACTCTTTTTAATTTTTATCATGCTTTGATCAAAGACTCCCTGAATCATCAGTCGATTTGAGCAAGTTGGATGCGATCTCCTCTTACTAGGAGTGATCGATTCCATGTTAACCTACTCACAACCTCTATACATGTTCTACCATATCCGAAATATCCCATACATGACTAAGTCATGAATGAGTATGAACCAAAATACAGATTCATTTATATAAGGTTCTATGGTAGTCTCAGGTCAAAGGATTATATGCACAACTCCCATTATAAGAAAACATCTTTTGATGGATAAGATGATTCCACAAGATGTTTCTTAAATCAGATCAATTCAGTGAACTCATTCTTTAATGAGCACTCACATTCTTGTATTAGTGTCTCACACAAGTGGCCTATGAGATCAGCCACTCTCATCATCGAGCATACATAGGATGTGCCAGTCTATCCAGAATATTGATCTCCTAGTCAATATTTCTATGACTAGAAATATTTTAAATCAAGATTTCTAAGATTTTAGGTCTCATAGGTATGATCTCATCATAATTCTAAAACTATTACCTTGATTTATGGGGTTCATCATAATTATTACGAATGTAAGATGTAGCATATGATGAAAAAATAAATGCTTTATATTCATAAAGTATCAATTACATGAGTCTGGAAGATTACAAGAAAAACCCTTCAAAATATAAATTTTGATTAGTTTGTAGGACATATTCCTTTCAATCTCTCACTTGCACTAAATCCAATGATCTTTATATTTTATCCCCATACAATCGAAGTGACGATCGAACTACTACTGTGGTAGAGTCTTAGTGAATGGATCTACTATGTTGTTCTTTGTATCTACTCGTTCAATGACTATATCTTGTCTTTTGACTATTTCACGAACGAGGTAGAAATATCTTAGATGTACTTAAATTTATGATGAGACCTCAATTTCTTAGCTTGAGCAACTGCTTCAGTATTATCACAGAAAAATGGTACTGAATTCTCAATCTCAGGAACGACACCCAATTCAGTGATGAACTTCTTGTTGGGAATAGTATCCCAAAGCCAATCATCAGCCTATTGACGGTTGTGCTCATTTTTGTATATGTACATGAATTATGAATTAATAAAAATTATTTTAATATTTTTCATCATAAAATATTTCATCTTCTAATGAACTCCTATGTTGTGGTGAAGTCCTTAGGACTATTTAGACTCGACAAAGGAGAATTTGTTGTTTAGTCCTTAAATCTGTTTGCGACCAAATGATACGTTGTTACCAAAGACGATAACGTTTATCAAGCATAGGTCGTTGTGTGCCATATAGGTTGGTTGTCCTCTTAACCAATGAGTGTGGAGACACTGGTATGGCATACAGGTGAGATGTAAGGGTACATCTACACTGAACGTGATCGACTCTGGAGCTATTTCTGCTGTCAAGATTTACTCCGATGGAATATGGATATAAATATCCCTCCGACCTGAGACCACGGAAGCAAAAATTCAGTGCAGGGGCAAAATGGTAATTTTAAAACTTTTTCAAAATTACTATTTTATAGTGAAATTATTAATTAATCTCATTAATTAATACTAATTAATCCTACACTAGGATCTAAATATGATACAATAGCATGCATTTAAATTTGAAATTCAAATTTGAAACAGTAAACTTTTTACTGTACTGTGTTCAGAACACATCACCTTTTGCGGGTAGTCGATCACCGCAATCTGATCACCGTCGGGGGGCTCTGATCATCACGTCGCAGTCACACTAGTATCTGGCCTCTACGAATCATCCACACGAAGCTCCCATCTGATCGGCTCCTCACGAATGCTAGTTCATAATTTCACCCTTTTGATGGCTGATGTTGATCGAACTCCTTCGATCGATGTGTGCCGAATCCTCGGATACTCTGGATCATCTGCACGATTGGTTGAGAGGCTGATGGATCTCTTCCTAAAATTTGGTGGACTCACGATACTCGTGGCACACCAATCTCACTTCCCGAACCCTAGGTAGAAACCCTAGGGTACACACCAAAAAAACCTTGCACCCAATTTTTTTTCTTTTCTTTTTTTTTTCTCTCGAAAGGTTTTGGACCTTCACCTCATGCACAAGGCTTCCTCAGACCCCACTTTCTTTTTCAAAATTTTTCTACGCATGCCCCAACTCTCTATCTCTTTTAAAACAGTTCAAAACGTGTCTTATCCGCGCGAGAGGATAAAGACAAGTGGTACACATTTGAATTCAAACTAAAATCAACTCATCCCTATCCACTTGGGCATGAGAAGAGAAGGTGCGAGTCTACTTTGTGCATGGAAAGATTTCACGAGAAACTCTTTCTCGTGTGAGATGTGGGGCGCTAAAGTGGATAATGTCATGTATGCGCAAGAGATAAGTTATCCATTCAAATTCAAACACGCTTTGAATTTGAATGGCTAACTAATCATCTTTATCCAAATATTGGCGCATAAGAGTGGGCGTGAGAAGGGCTTTGCATGAGAAAAAATTCACGTGAAGTTTCTTCTCGTGAATTCAAATGGGCGTAGAGATTGAAGGGGGTGCAGGGATTCAAATTCAAATGGTGGTTTGATCTTAATTGAACCAACCTAATCAAAATAGGTTAAGCACAATTAGACTAAATTAAACCCAACTTAATTAGGCTTAATTAGGCTCAATAAAATCTTAATCAAATCAAAAATTGACTAAGCCTAACCCCTGATCAAATCAGGGACCAAACCATCTCGACGATTAGGTCAACTCTTAACCTAATCGGGTCAAACCCAACTGAATCCAATTCAATTGGACTTGATCCAAAAATAATTACTCAATCAAATTGAGTTAATTAGTAATTAAATAACTAATAAAACCTTTCATAATTATTAAGTCCAAATTCGATGGGCAATCGGATATCAAAGTCCATCAATATGAAATCTTGATCGAAGAGTTCAAATTTGAAATTCAAAATTTGAAATTCAAAATTTTGACCCCAGTACCCAAAATGTGTGGAACTCATGATCAGAAAATTCTAATTCTCAATCATAGAGGCCCAGACACATAAGACTCATAATCAGCCATCAGATCAGAATGGAACCTCTAATGTGTGTGACCCCGCAGGTTCGAACCTAAGCCGGTAGCACAGGAACCAATTCCTGTACTAATTGAAGTGACCATCTAGTAATGATACTCGATGACCGGATAGGTCAAATAGTCACAATCGCAACATTCAGAACCTACGTGAATATGGTTACCGCATAATTTATCCCTTTTGACCTCTGTGTTTATGATGACTCAGGGTTAAACTGTCAACCCTGATGAGATCATCCGAATCATGCTCAACTCAATTAGTCCTGTGACTCGTCACTAGGACTACCCTGGTCAAGATTTTGCTAAATTGAAACATGACTGTACACAGCTCCTAAACTGGAGTGGTCAATCCCATCTTGACACATGCACCGACAAGTCAAGTACTTGACTATACCCAGCAGCCTTCCGTCACTGAATTAGAAATTCAGGTAGTCCAGTACCTAAGTGCAGTGAGTTGCTTGCAAGTCACCGTAGCGGTCTCAGATTGGAGGGACATTTATACCCATATCCCATCGGAGCAAATCTTGACAGCAGAAATAACTCCAGAGTCGGTCACGTTCAGTGTAGATGTACCATTACATCTCACCTGTATGCCATACCAGTGTCTCCACACTCCTTGGTTATGAGGACAACCAACCCTATGGCACACAATGACCTATGCTCGATAAACATTGTCGTCCTTGGTAACAACGTATCATTTGGTCGCAAACAGGTTTAAAGACTAAGCGACAAATCCTCCTTTGTCGAGTCTAAAGAGTCCTAAGGACTTCACCACAACACAGGAGTTCATTAGAAGATGAAACATTTGTGATGAAAAAATATCAAAATAATTTTTATTTATTTATAATTCATGTACTAATACAAAAGGAGTACAACTATCAACAGACTGACGATTGGCTTTGGGACACTATTCCCAACAATCTCCCACTTGGCCTAAAGCCAATCGGTGCAGTATCTAATACCCATCTTTGACTTATAGTCATTGAACTCCTTCATCGTAATGGCTTTAGTGAATGGGTCGGCCAGGTTCTCCTTCCCGTCGATCTTCTGAAGGTCGACGTCACCTCGATCTACGATCTCTCGGATGAGATGGTAGCGACACAGAATATGCTTCGTCCGCTGGTGTGCCTTCGGTTCCTTCGCTTGAGCAATGGCTCCAGAGCTGTCACAGTAGAGCAAAACTGGACCAACAAGGGAGGGTGCTACTCCGAGCTCGATGATGAATTTTCTCAGCCACACCGCTTCTTTGGCAGCATCTGATACAGCAATATACTCCGTCTCGCATACTGAATCAGCCACAGTGTGCTGCTTGAAACTCTTCCCGCAGACAGCTCCACCATTAAGGGTAAAAATAAATCCTGACACACTCTTGTTGTCATCGTGATCAGACTGAAAACTAGAGTCTGTAAACCCTATAAGTCTCAAGTCTGATTCACCATATACAAGCCACTGGTCCTTAGTATTTCTTAAATACTTCAGGATGGTTTTAACAACCTTCCAGTGATTCTCCTCTGGATTAGATTGGTATCTACTCACTACCCCTAGTGAGTATGCCACATCTGATCGTGTACATGTCATGGCGTACATGATAGATCCCACTGTCGAAGCATATGGAATCCTACCCATACGCTCTCTCTCTTGAGGTGTTGTCGGACAATTCCTTTTCGAGAGAGAAATTCCATGGCCTATCGGTAGATAGCCTTTCTTGAAATTCTCCATGCTGAACCTTTTCAGCATAGTATCAATGTACGTGGACTGAGATAAGCCAAGCAACCTTTTGAATCTATCCCTATAGATCCTCATCCCTAGGATGTAGGAAGCTTCTCCCAGATCCTTCTTGGAGAACTGTGATGATAGCCAAATCTTTATTCTCTGTAATGCAGGGACATCATTCCCGATTAAGAGAATGTCATCCACATACAATACAAGAAATACTACTACTGGACCATTAGCCCACTTATAAATGCAGGGCTCTTCTCCGTTCTTAACGAAGCCATACATTTTGATCGTCCTATCAAAACGTATGTTCCAACTCCGAGATGCCTGCTTAAGTCCATAAATGGACCTTTGTAGCTTACATACCTTAGACTCATCTGTGGATGTGAACCCTTCAGGTTGTATCATATACACCTCTTCGTCCAGCTCTCCATTTAGGAAAGCTGTCTTCACATCCATCTGCCAGATTTTATAGTCTAGATGGGCAGCTATCGCAAGCATAATCTGAATGGATTTGAGCATTGCCACAGGAGAAAATATCTCGTCATAGTCTATACCATAACGTTGACGATATCCCTTGGCAACCAGACGGACTTTATAGGTCTCCACCTTTCCATCTGCGCCCCTCTTCCTCTTGAAGACCCACTTACACCCTATGGGTTTCACTCCTTCGGGTGAGTCAACCAATGTTCACACATCGTTGACCTTCATGGACTTCATTTCGAATTTCATGGCCTCTAGCCATTTTTCAAAGTTAGGTCTCTGCATTGCATCCATGTAGATGATCGGATCCTCATCATTTTCATCAAGTTTGACAGGATCGCGATCCCAGACCAAGAAACCATAGTATCTGTCCGGTTGATGTGGTACTCTACCAGACCGCCTTAAGGGTGCATAATCAATGGGCTCCGGATCTGATCTAATCAAATCTAGTTTAGGTTCAGTAACATGTGTCGGTTTTTTTACCTATCGAACTTCGTTAAGTTCGACCTTAGAGGCAACAGTTCCTTCACTAAGGAACTCTTTTTCTAAAAAGATCCCCTTAAGGCTGACAAACACCTTTTGCTCATCAGCAAGGTAAAAATAATATCCTTTGGTCTCTTTTGGGTACCCTATAAAATTACACTTGTCAGACCTAGGTCCAAGCTTGTCTGTAATTAAACGTTTAACATAAGCCAGACACCCTCAAATCCTAAGGTGCGAGAGTACTGGCTTACGTCCTATCCATATCTCATATGGCGTTTTGGCTACAGACTTACTCGGAACTCTATTTAGAAGGTAACAAGCCGATTCGAGCACATATCCCCAGAGGGAGATCGGCAGGCCAGCAAACCCCATCATGGATCGAACCATGTCCAATAAGGTCCGATTCCTCCTTTCAGACACACCATTATGCTGTGGTGTTCTAGGAGGAGTCCACTGAGAGAGAATCCCATTCTTCCCTAGATACATCAGAAACTCATTGGAAAGGTATTCACCTCCTCGATCAGATCGAAAAATTTTAATACACTTTTCAGTTTATTTTTCTACCTCATTTCGGAATAGTTTGAACATTTCAAACGACTCCGACTTATGCTTCATTAAGTAGACATACCTATACCTTGATAGGTCGTCTGTGAAGGTTATGAAGTAGAAATATCCACCTCTTGCACTTGAGCTCATAGGTCCACATACATCAGAATGTACTAGACCCAAGAGTTTACTGGCTCACTCACCTTTTTCAGTAAAAGGTGACTTGGTCATCTTTCCAAGAAGACAAGACTCACAGGTTGGAAGTGATTCACAATCACCAAGTTCAAGAATTCCTTCTTGAGCCAACCTGTTTATCCTGTTCTTATTGATATGACCTAGCCTATGGTGCCAAAGGTAGACTTCTGACACATTATCTATTCTAGGGCATTTATCGAAGTTTTGAACCACATTAACAGGCTGTGATAGTAAGTAAATTCTATTATTTAATTATCCAACAAACATTGTAACACCATTGAAAATGATATTGTAAATATTTTTTTTATTAAAAAATCATAACCGTACATGGCCAAAAGGCCTACAGAAATAATATTTAATAAAAAGCTTGGACAATAGTGACATTCACTCAGAATTACATTACGAGAATTGATTACAAGACTCATGATTTCTAAAGCTAGAACTGGAACTTTGCGTCCATCTCCAACGTTCAGGAACCTCTCGCCTTCATCAAATCTCCTACTGACCTGCAGACCCTGCATCGAATTATAAATATGATAAGGGCTTCCGATATCCAATACCCAGACAGTAGTATCACAAATGGAAAAGTTGCAAGGAGTTATCATATAATTACCTTGCTTCTTCTTCGGCCTATTCGGATCTAGGGAGGCTATGTATTGAGGACAGTTCCTCTTCCAATGCCCCTGCTTCTTGCAAAAGAAGCACTCCACCTGGCTCTGGTCGGGCTTGTGCTTCTTGGTCTGACCCTGTGCAACCGTCCCAGCATGAGGCTGCACCTTCTTGTTCTTCTTCTTCTTATTCTTCTTCCCCTTGCCAAAGGGTCGACGATGAGAAGAAGACCCTCCCACTACATTCACCGACTCCTTATGGAGCTGGTGATCCTTCTCAAAGTTCTGCAGCAACCCCAACAACCCGTGGTAGTTTACTGCAGGCTTTGTCATTCGAAAATGAGTAAGGAATGGGAGGAAGGACTTGGGCAAGGAATTAAGGATTGTATCCTTACCGAGCTGCTCGTGCAGAGGAAAACCCAATTTGCTTAGGCGCTCAATCATCTCGATCATGTACAGTACATGATCAGTGACTGAGGCCCCATCCCTCATTCGAGCATTGAAAATGGCACAACTAGTTTTGTGCCTTTCAACATCGTCAGGCGTGCCAAAGAAGTCGTTCAACATTTGAAGCATCTTCTGTGGCTGGGCATTCTCAAACCTGTGACTGAACTCATCATTCATTGCTGCCAGCATAATACATCGGACGGTGGTCCGATCATTGAGCCACTTCTGGTAAGTGTCTCGGATCACCTTACTAGCGTTCGGAGTTGGCTCCTCAGGTGCTGGATCCGTTACTACATAAAGGATCCACTCATGCTCAAGGATGATTTTTAATTTTCGATACCAGCTATCGAAATTAGGTCCCATGAGCTTGTCATTATCTAATAATGACCGGAGTGACAGGGTAGTGGCCATAGCTGTATAAAGGAAAATCAGACCTCTATTAGTATATAAATTAATACTAAAGACTTGGACTTTAGTCTAAAATTTTTTCCAATATTTTTACGAACTGGTAGCCTCAACCTCCAATTCGAGGAATTACTTTAATTCCTTAATGGGTACTAGAATCCACAAAGACTACACACGAGCCCAACTTTGGTTGATCAACCCATGTGCATCTATGGGTAGGTTCTTAACCAGTTGTTTCTCTAAACAACTTCTAGTAATTGATTTTGCCCCAGAACCTAATCAGTAGGCTGTGGCCTCCACTGAAAAGATCTGGTTAGGTCCAACCATTAATATGACTTAATTTGATGAATCAGACCAATAAATGATCCGGCCTGACTTTGGCCGGCTAACCTAACCACCATCAGAAAGACCCAACCAAATTATCATATTATGAATGATAATTCCATTAGCCAATGAGCACCAGGCCTTTGGGCCTCCAATGATCATTGAACTAATGGACTCATTATCACTCACTTAATGGGAGGCATTGACTTAGTTATCATTATAACTTAATCATTTTAGGGTCCTAATAATTTTTGAGGATTTTATTAAAGGATAGTAGAGAAGAAATCATCCAGCCAATTTCAATCCTCCCACTGACTTCACCAAGTCAGATTAAAAAAGATTTAATTAAAGCTGACATTAGGAGCACCTAAATCAGTCACACTGATTTACCTAATGATATGGGTGAGCTCTAATCACCAAGTGATCTAATCAAAATCTAACTTACTAGATTGGTCAGGTAAGTGAGATCAGTGGTGGGGATTTGCCATTAACTCGTCAATGATCGAATCAATGCGAGTAGCTCCTGCTTAAGAACCACTGGTCAAAACTGTCGAACTTACCTTAGACACCAACCGGTTCATTAGTTTTAATTTTGATCAACTTAGTAAATAGGGCTCCACCGCGTAGCCATGAATTAAGTCCATCTTGGTCTAGTTAAAGACATGGACCCATTCAACTACAACTATTGAAGTTGAGTCTAGAGTGTCCTTGACCTAATCTAATTCAACTTTTGATTAGATTTGACCAATTACTCCATTTAGTCCATTTTTTAAGCTAACCTTAGGTCTAATCCAATTATGAACCTAATTCATCTAACCCATTGACCCACAAGTTTATGCAATTATCTTAGGTCTTAATTCATAATTCTAGACCTACTAGACAACACTTAATTCTTTTAATTAAGTACTTGGGTTGATGGGTCAGGGTTTGGCATTTCGAAAATAATTTTCAAATTTTGAAAGATTTTATTTTCTGTTCACCAAAGTGTTGACTCATTTCATAAACGGATCAGCACATTTCATAAACAGCAATCCTATTGCTCATTTCATAACAGAAAATAACTCAAAATAAATCATTAATTTTTTTTAGATCTAATCTAACACATTCATGATAAATTTTATAATTAAATCCTTTCGCTGCTTCATTGGCATGGGATATAATTACATCAGCACCCCTACCGCCATAGGAGACCCCATCGAATGGGAAGAGAGGGCCTTTAAACCCTACTTTTCTCCTATGACCGGACGGCCATGGCAACCAACCCAATTAGATTACTTGCTACTTGGATCAAGTATATCTAAATATACCAATTTCAAAATTTAAATTTTGAATTTTAAATTTTAAATTTTAAATTTTAAATTTCAAATTTCAAATTTGAGATTTCAATCAAATTTCAAATTTCCAATCTTTGAATTTTAAATTTTTGAATTTTGAATTTCAAATTTCAAAATTTGAATTTTAAATTTCAAATTTAAAATTTTAAATAAATTTCAAATTTTAAATTTCAAATTTTAAAATTCAAATTTCAAATTTTGAATTTTAAATTTGAAACTTCTAACAAATTTCAAATTTTAAAATTTTAAATTTTGAATTTTAAATTTGAAATTTTGAATTTTAAATTTAAACTTATAGATTACACCTTAATCTATGCATGCATATGTATATCATATTCTAGAACCATGCTCTGATACCATTTGAAGCGAAAATTCAATGCAGGGGCAAAATGGTAATTTTAAAACTTTTTTAAAATTACTATTTTACAGTGAAATTATTAATTAATCTCATTAATTAATACTAATTAACCCTACACTAGGATCTAAATATGATACAACAGCATGCATTTAAATTTGAAATTCAAATTTGAAACAATAAACTTTTTACTGTACTGTGTTCAGAATATATCACCTTTTGCGGGTAGTCGATCACTGCAATCTGATCACCGTCGGAGGGCTCTGATTGTCATGTCACAGCCACACTAGTGTCTGGCCTCTGTGAATCATCCACATGAAGCTCCCGTCTGATCGGCTCCTCACGAATGCTAGTTCATGATTTCATCCTTTTGATGGTTGATGTTGATCGAACTCCTTCGATCGATGTGTGCTGACTCTTCGGATGCTCTGGATTATCTGCATAATTGGTTGAGAGGCTGATGGATCTCTCCCTAAAATTTGGTAGACTCACGACACTCGTGGCACACCAATCTCACTTCTCGAACCCTAGGTAGAAACCCTAGGGTACACACCAAAAAAACCTTGCACCCAATTTTCTTTCTTTTCTTTCTTTTTCTCTCGGAAGGTTTTGGACCTTCACCTCACAAACAAGCTTCCTCATGCCCCACTTTCTTTCTCAAAATTTTTCTACGCACGCCTCAGCTCCCTATCTCTTTTAAAACAGTTCAAAACGTGTCTTATCCGCGTGAGAGGATAAAGACAAGTGGTTACACATTTGAATTCAAATCAAATTTGAATTCAAACTAAAACCAACTCATCCCTATCCACTTGGGCGTGAGAAGAGAAGGTGGGAGTCTACTTTGTGCATGGAAAGGTTTCATAAGAAACTCTTTCTCGTGTGAGATGTGGGGTGCTAAAGTGGATAATGTCATGTATGCGCAAGAGATAAGTTATCCATTCAAATTCAAACACGCTTTGAATTTGAATGGCCAACTAATCATCTTTATCCAAATATTGGTGCACAAGAGTGGGTGTGAGAAGGGCTTTGTGTGAGAAAAAATTCATGAGAAGTTTCTTCTCGTGAATTCAAATGGGCGCAGAGATTTAAGGTGGTGCAAGGATTCAAATTCAAATGGTGGTTTGATCTTAATTGAACCAACCTAATCAAAATAGGTTAAGCACAATTAGACTAAATTAAACCTAACTTAATTAGGCTTAATTAGGCTCAATAAAATCCTAATCAAATCAGAAATTGACTAAGCCCAACCCCTGATCAAATCAGGGATCAAACCATCTCGACGATTAGGTCAACTCTTAACCTAATCGGGTCAAACCCAACTGAATCCAATTCAATTGGACTTGATCCAAAAATAATTACTCAATCAAATTGAGTTAATTAGTGATCAAATCACTAATAAAACTTCTCAGTATTATTGAGTCCAAATCCGATGGGCAATCGGGTATCAAAGTCCATCAATATGAAACCTTGATCGAAGAGTTCAAATTTTAAATTCAAAATTTGAAATTCAAAAATTTGATCCCGGTACCCAAAATGTGTGGAACTCATGATCAGAGAATCCAAATTCTCAATCATAGAGTCCCAGACACATAAGACTTATAATCAGCCATTAGATCAGAAAGGAACATCTAATGTGTGTGACCCCACAGGTTCGAACCTAAGCCGGTAGCAGAGGAACCAATTCCTGTACTAATCGAAGTGACCATCTAGCAATGGTACCCGATGACCAGATAGGTCGAATAGTCGCAATCGCAACATTCAGAACCTACGTGAATATGGTTACCGTATAATTCATCCCTTTTGACCCTTGTGTTTTGGACGACTCAGGGTTAAACTGTCAACCCTGATGAGATCATCCGAATCGTGCTCAACTCAATTAGTCCTGTGACTCGTCACTAGGACTACCCTGGCCAAGGTTTTGCTAAATTGAAACACGACTGTACACAGCTCCTAAACTGGAGTGGTCAATCCCATCTTGACACACGCACCAACAAGTCAAGTACTTGACTACACCCAGCAGCCTTCCATCACTGAATTAAAAATTTATGTAGTCCAGTGCCTAAGTGCAGTGAGTTACTTGCAAGTCACCGTGGCGGTCTCAGGTCGGAGGGATATTTATACCCATATCCCATCGAAACAAATCTTGATAGCAGAAATAGCTCCGGAGTCGGTCACGTTCAGTGCAGTTGTACCATTATATCTCAGCTGTATGCCATATCAGTGTCTCCACACTCCTTGGTTATGAGGACAACCAACCCATATGGCACACAACGACCTATGCTCGATAAACGTTGTCATCCTTGGTAACAACGTATCATTTGATCGCGAACAGGTTTAAGGACTAAGCGATAAATTCTCCTTTGTCGAGTCTAAATAGTCCTAAGGACTTCACCACAACACAGGAGTTCATTATTAGATGAAACATTTGTGATGAAAAAATATCAAAATAACTTTTATTCAT
The DNA here is from genome assembly GCF_000442705.2 of Elaeis guineensis. NCBI lineage: Eukaryota > Viridiplantae > Streptophyta > Magnoliopsida > Arecales > Arecaceae > Elaeis > Elaeis guineensis. The sequence goes on along the minus strand of NC_026002.2, from coordinate 59,651,305 downwards.
TTATAATTCATGTACTAATACAAAGGAGCACAACTGTCAACAGGCTGACGATTGGCTTTGGGCTACTATTCCCAACAACCGCCACGGTGACTTGCAAGCAACTTACTGCACTTAGGCACTGGACTACCTGAATTTCTAATTCAGTGACGGAAGGCTGTTGGGTGTAGTCAAGTACTTGACTTGTCGGTGCGTTGTCAAGATGGGATTGACTACTCCAGTTTAGAAGCTGTGTATAGTCGTGTTTCAATTTAGCAAAACCTTGGCTAGGGTAGTCTTTGTGAGAGTCACAGGATTGTTTGAGTTGAGCATGATTCGGATGATCTAATCAGGGTTGACAGTTTAACCCTGAGTCATCCTAAACACAGAGGTCAAAAGGATGAATTATACAGTAACCATATTCACATAGGTTCTGAGTGTTGTGATTGCAACCATTCGACCTATCCAATCATCGGGTACCATTGCTAGATGGTCACTTCGATTAGTACAAGAATTGGTTCCTGTGCTACCGGCTTAGGTTCGAACCTGTGGGGTCACACATATTTGAGATTCCTATCTGATCGATAGTTGGTGAAGAGTCTTTCATGTCTGAGATTCTATGATCGAGAATCAGGATTCTCTGATCATGAATTCCACACATTTTGGGTACCAGGGTCAAGAGTCCCACTGGTTTAGGACTCTTCGATCAGGGTTACATATCGATGAATTCTGATACCCGATTACCCATCAGATTTGGACTTAATATTTATGAGAAATTTAATTAGTGATTTGATCACTAATTAACTCAATTTAATTAAGTAATTATTTTTGGATCAAGTCCAATTGAATTGGATTCAGTTGGGTTTGACCCGATTAGGTTAAGAGTTGACCTAATCGTCGAGATGGTTTGGTCCCTGATTTGATCAGGGATTGGGCTTAATCAATTCCTGATTTGATTAGGATTTTATTGAGCCTAATTAAGCTTAATTAAGTTGGGTTTAAATTAGTCTATTTGGGCCTAACTTATTTGGTTCAATTAGGTTGGTTTAAATAATGAAACCACCTTGACCCATTCTCCCTGTGTCACCTCACTTCCACTACGCCCATTTGAATTCACGAGAAGGAAGTTCTCATGAATTTTTCCTCATGCAAAGCCCTCCTCACACCCTATTTTAATGCACCAAATGAGTGGATAAGGATGATTACTTGGCCATTCAAATTCAAAACAATAGTTTGAATTTGAATGAGCAACCAATCTTAGCACCTTGACCTTATCCTCTTTTAACGCCCCATTTATTACATGAGAAAATATTTCTCATGAAATTACTCATGCACAAATTAAGCCATGCCCTCCTCTTCTCACATCCTTAGTGGATAGGGATAAATTGGTTTCCATTTGAATTCAAAATTTGATTTGAATTCAAATGTGCAATTACTCATCTTTATCCTCTCACGTGGATAAGATGTTTGACATTGTTTTAAAAGGAGGAGAAGAGAGGGGCGTGTGCAAGAAAAATTTTGGAGAGAAAATCTGGGTGTGAGGAATCCTTGTGTGCAAGGTGAAGGTCTATATCCTTCCAAGAGAAAAAGAAAGAAAAGAAAGAAAAAGTGTGCGCAGGGTTTCAGTGAGTTCTTCAGGGTTTCAGCCTGGAGTTCGGGAAGTGAGAAGGTGAGCTACGAGTGTCGTGAGCCCACCAAATTTTAGGAAGATCTTCAACATCCTCTCAAGCATATCTGTTGATGATCCAAAGTATTCAAAGAATCGACAGACATCGATCGAAGGAGTTCGATCAGTATCGGCCGTCGAAAGGGCTCTACAACGAGCTAGCACTCGTGAGGAGTCTATCAGATCGAGAACTTCATGTGGATGATCCACAGAGATCAGACACATTGTGTGGCTGTATCATGATGATCAGACTCTCCCGACAATGATCAGATTGCGGCAATCTACTACCCACACAAAGGTATTGTGTTCTGAACACATTACAGTAAAGTGTTTACTATTCAAATTCAAATTTTAAATTTAAATGCATGCATGCTATATATCATATTTAGATCCTAGTGTAGGATAAATTTTTATTAATTAATTAAATTAATTAATAATTTTTACTGTAAAATAATGATTTTGAAAAAAATTTAAAATTACCATTTTACCCCTGCACTGAATTTTCTCCAAAAATGGTATTAGAGCGGATTTTTAGATATGATATATATATTTGCATGCATAGATTAAGTTGTAATCTAAAAGTTTAAATTTAAAATTTAAAATTTAAAATTTAAATTTTGAAAGTTGTTCGAAATTCAAAATTCAAAAATTTAAAATTCAAAATTTAAAATTTGAATTTTGAAATTTGGTTGAAATTTCAAATTTAAAATTCAAAATTTAAAATTCAAAATTCAAAATTTGAAATTTAAAATTTGAAATTCAAAAATTTGAAATTTGAAATTTGTTTAAAATTTGAAATTTAAAATTTAAAATTTAAAATTTGAAATTTAAATTTTGAAATTGGTATATTTAGATATACTTGATCCAAGTAGCAAGTAATCGAATTGGGTTGGTTGCCATGGCTGTCCGGTCATAGGAGAAAAGTAGGGTTTAAAGGCCCTCTCTTCTCATTCGATGGGGTCTCCTATGGCGGTAGGGGTGCCGATGCGATTATATCCCATGCAGATGAAGCAGCAAAAGGAATATTCATGATTTATTTTGATTGAGTTATTTTCTGTTATGTAATTAGCAATAGGATTGCTATTTATGAAATGTGCTGATATATTTGTGTAATAAGTCAACATATTTGGTAAACAGAAAATAAAACCTTTCAAATTTAAAAATTATTTTCAAAATACCAAATCCTGACCCATCAGCCCAAATACTTAATTAAAAGAATTAAGTATTGTCTAGTAGGTCTAGAATTATGAATTAAGACCTAAGACAATTGCATAAACTTGTGGGTCAATGGATTAGATGGATTAGGTCCATAATTGGGTTAGACCTAAGATTAGCTTAAAGAAATGAACTAAATTAGAGTAATTGGTCCAATCTAATCAAAAGTTGAATTAGATTAGGTCAAGGATACTCTAGACTCAACTCCAATAGTTATAGTTGAATGGGTCCATGTCTTTAACTAGATCAAGATGGACTTAATTCATGGCTACGCGGTGGAACCCTATTTACTAAGTTGATCAAATTAAAACTAATGAACCAGTTGGTGTCTAAGGTAAGTTTGGCAGTTTGACCAGTGGTTTTTAAGCGGGAGCTACTCGCAGTGATTCGATCTCTGACGAGTTAATGGCTTATCCCCACCACTGATCTCACTTACCTGGCCAACCTGGTGAATTAGGTTTTGATTAGATCACTTGGTGATTAGGGCTCACCCATGTCATTAGGTAAATCAGTTTGACTGATTTAGGTGCTCCTAATGCCAGCTTTAAATAAATCATTTTTAATCTGACTTGGTGAAGTCAGTGGGAGGATTGAAATTGGCTGGATATTTTCTTCTCTTCGATTCTTTAATAAAATCTTCAAAAATTATTAGGTCTTAAAAATGATTAAGTTATATTGATAACTAAATTATAGCCTCCCATTAAGTGAGTGATAATGAGTCCATTAGTTTAATAATCATTGGAGGCCCAAAGGCCTGGTGCTTATTGACTAATGGAATTATCATTCATAGTATGATAATTTGGTTTGAGTCTTTCTGATGGTGGTTAGGTTGGCCGACCAAAGTCGAGTTTGATCATTTATTGATCCGATTCACCAAATCAAATCATGTTAATGGTTGGACCTAACCAGATTTTTTTAGTGGAGGCCAAAGCCTACTGATTAGGTTCTGGAGCAAAATTAATTACTAGAAGTTGTTTAGAGAAACAACTGGTTATGAACCTACCCATAGATGCACATGGGTTGAACAACCAAAGTTGGGCTCATGTGTAGTCTGTGTGGATTCTAGTACCCACTAAGGAATTAAAGTAATTCCTCAAATTGAATGTTGAGGCTACCAATTCATAAAAATACTAGGAGAAATTTTAGACTAAAGTCCAAGTCTTTAGTATTAATAATTTATGTACTAATATAGGTCTGATTTTCCTTTATACAGCTATGGCCACTATCTTGTCGCTCCGATCATTATTAGATAATGACAAGCTCATGAGACCTAATTTCGATAACTGGTATCGAAAATTAAAAATCATCCTTGAGCATGAGCGGATCCTTTATGTAGTAACGGATCCGGCACCTGAGGAGCCAGTCCTGAATGCTAGAGGGGTGGTCCGAGATACTTACCAAAAGTGGCTCAACGACCGTACCACCGTTCGGTGCATTATGCTGGTGGTAATGAATGATGAGTTCAGCCGCAGGTTCGAGAACGCCCAACCACAGGAGATGCTTCAAATGTTGAACGACTCCTTTGGCACGCCTGACGATGTTGAAAGGTACAAAATTAGTTGTGCCATTTTTAATGCTCGGATGAGGGATGGAGCCTCAGTCACTGATCATGTACTGTACATGATCGAAATGATTGAGCGCCTAAGTAAACTGAGCTTTCCCCTGCACGAGTAGCTCGATAAGGATGCGATCCTTAATTCTCTGCCCAAGTCCTACCTTCCCTTCCTTACTCATTTTCGAATGACAAAGCCTGCAGTGAACTACCACAGCTTGTTAGGGTTGCTGCAGAACTTTGAGAAGGACCACCAGCTCCATAAGGAGTCGGTAAATATTATGGGAGGGTCTTCTTCTGGTCGTCGACCCTTTAAGAAAAGGAAGAAGAACAAGAAGAAGAAGAATAAGAAGGTGCAGCCGCATGCTGGGATGTCTGCACAGGGTCAGACCAAGAAGTGCAAGCCTGACCAGAGCCAGGCAGAGTGCTTCTTTTGCAAGAAGCAGGGGCACTGAAAGAGGAACTGTCCTTTATACATTGCCTCACTGGATCCGAACAGGCCGAAGAAGATGCAAGGTACTTATATGATAACACCTTGCAACTTTTTCATTTGTGATACTACTGCCTGGGTATTGGATACCGAAAGCCTTTATCATATTTGCAATTCGATGCAGGATCTGCAGGTCAGTAGGAGATTTGATGAAGGCGAGAGATTCCTGAACGTTGGAGATGAAAGCAAAGTTTCAGTTCTAGCATTAGGAATCATGAACCTTGTAATCAATTCTCGAAATATAATTCTGAGTGAATGTCACTATTGTCCAAGCTTTTTATTAAATATTATTTTTGTAGGCCTTTTGGCCATGAACGGTTATCAATTTTTAATAAAAGGAAACGTTTGCAATATCATTTTGAATGGTGTTACAATGTTTGTTGGACAACTTAATAATGGAATTTACTTTCTATCACAACCTATTAATGTGGTTCAAACCTCCGGTAAACATCCTAGAATAGATAATGTGTCAGAAGTCTACCTTTGGCCCTATAGGCTAGGTCATATCAATAAGAATAGGATAAACAAGTTGGCTCAAGAAGAAATTCTTGAAGTAGGTGATTATGAATCACTTCCAACCTGTGAGTCCTGTCTTCTTGGTAAAATGACCAAGTCACCTTTTACTACAAAAGGTGAGCGAGCCAGTGAACTCTTGGCTCTGGTACATTCTGATGTATGTGGACCTATGAGCTCAAGTGCAAGAGGTGGATATTTCTACTTCATAAACTTTACAGACGACCTATCGAGGTATGGGTATGTCTATTTAATGAAGCATAAGTCGGAGTCATTTGAAATATTCAAACTATTCTGAAATGAGGTAGAAAAATATACTGAAAAGTGTATTAAAACTCTTCGATCTGATCGAGGAGGTGAATTATGAGAAAAATCAGTGCAGGGGTAAAATGGTAATTTTAAAACTTTTCAAAATTATGATTTTACAGTGAAAAAATATTAATTAATCTAATTAATTAATATAAATTTATCCTACACTAGGATCTAAATATGATATATAGTATGCATGCATTTAAATTTAAAATTTAAATTCGAACAGTAAATACTTTACTGTAATGTGTTCAGAACACAATACCTTTGTACGGATAGTAGATCGCCGTAATCTGATCATCGTTGGAAGAATCTGATCATCACGATACAGCCACACAGTGTGTCTGGCCTCTGTAGATCATCCACATGAAGCTCCCGATCTGATCGACTCCTCACGAGTGCTAGCTCGTTGTAGAGTCCTTTTGACGGCCGATGCTGATCGAACTTCTTCGATCGATGTCTGTCGATTCTTTAGATACTCTGGATCATCAACAGATGTGCTTGAGAGGATGTTGAAGATCTTCCTAAGATTTTGTGGGCTCATGATACTCGTAGCTCACTTTCTCACTTCCCAAACCCCAGGCTAAAACTCTAGGGAACTCATCGGAAACCTTGCACGCACTTTTCTTTCTTTTCTTTCTTTTTCTCTTGGAAGGATATGGACTTCCTTCTCATGCACAAGACTTCTCATGCCCCAGAATTTTTTTTCAAAAAATTTATTCTTGCATGTCCCACTCTTCTCCTTCTTTTATAACAATGTCAAACGTCTTATCCAAAAGAAAAGATAATGATGAGTAATTGCACATTTGAATTCAAATCAAATTTGAATTCAAATGGACACCAACTCATCCCTTATCCACTAAAGGCGTAAGGCGTGGCTTAAATTGTGCATGGAGTGATTTCATGAGAAACCTTTTCTCATGTAATAAATGGGGCGTAAAAAAAGGGATAAGGTGTAAAGATTGATTGCCCATTCAAATTCAAACTTTATTTTGAATTTGAATGGCCAACCAGTCATCCTTATCCATTCATATGGCACATTAAAGTGGGGTGTGGAGAGGGCTTGGCATGAGGAAAAAATTTATGAGAAGTTCCTTCTCATGAATTCAAATGGGTGCAATGGAAGTGAGGTGGCGCATGGAGATTGGGTCAAGGTGGTTTAATTATTTAAACCAACCTAATTGAACCAAATAAATTAGGTCCAATTAGACTAATTTAAACCCAACTAAATTAGGCTAAATTAGGCTCAATAAAATCTTAATCAAATCAGAAATTGATTAAGCCCAACCCCTGATCAAATCAGGGACCAAACCATCTCGATGATTAGGTCAACTCTTAACCTAATCGGATTAAACCCAACTGAATCCAATTCAATTGGACTTGATCCAAAAATAATTACTCAATCAAATTGAGTTAATTAGCAATCAAATCTCTAATTAAATCTCTCATAAATACTGAGTCCAAATCCGATGGACAATCAGGCATCAGAATTCATCGATATGTAACCCTGATCGAAAAGTCCCAACCAGTGAGACTCTTGACCCCGGTACCCATAATGTATGGAACTTATGATCAGAGAATCCTGATTCTTGATCACTGAGTCTCAAACATGTAGGATTCTACATCAGCCATCAGATCAGATAGGAACCTCTAATGTGTGTGACCCCGCAGGTTCGAACCTAAGCCGGTAGCACAGGAACCAATTCCTGTACTAATCGAAGTGACCATCTAGCAATGGTACCTGACATCCAGATAGGTCAAAGAGTCGCAATCACAACACTCAGAACCTACATGAATATGGTTACTGTATAATTCATCCTTTTGACCCTTGTGTTTAGGATGACTCAGGGTTAAACTGTCAACCCTGATCAGATCATCCGAATCGTGCTCAACTCAAACAGTCCTGTGACTCCTCACAAGGACTACCCTGGCCAAGATTTTATTAAATTGAAACACGACTGTACACAGCTCCTAAATTGGAGTGGTCAATCCCATCTTGATATACGCACCGACAAGTCAAGTACTTGACTACACCCAGCAGCCTTCCGTCACTGAATTAAAAATTCAGGTAGTCCAGTGCCTAAGTGCAGTGAGTTGCTTGCAAGTCACCGTGGCGGTCTCAGGTCGGAGGGACATTTATACCCATATTCCATCGGAGCAAATCTTGACAGCAGAAATAGCTCTGGAGTCGATCACGTTCAGTGCAGATGTACCCTTATATCTCACTCGTATGCCATACCAGTGTCTCCACACTCATTGGTTAAGAGGACAACCAACCTATATGGCACACAACGACCTATGCTTGATAAACATTGTCATCCTTGGTAACAACGTATCATTTGGTCGCGAACTGATTTAAGGACTAAACGATAAATCCTCCTTTATCGAGTCTAAATAGTCCTAAGGACTTCACCACAACATTGGAGTTCATTAGAAGATGAAATATTTTGTGATGAAAAATAACAAAATAATTTTTATTAATTCATAATTCATGTACAAATACAAAAATAAGCACAACCGTCAACAGGCTGATGATTGGCTTTGGGACACTATTTCCAACAATCTCCCACTTGGCCTAAAGTCAATCGGTGCAGTATCTAATACTCATCTTCGACTTGTAGTTGTCGAACTCCTTCACCGCAATGGCTTTAGTGAATGGGTCAGCCAGGTTCTCCTTTCTGTCGATCTTCTGAAGATCGACATCACCTCGATCCATAATTTTTCAAATGAGATGGTAGCGGCGCAGAATATGCTTCGTCCGCTGGTGTGCCTTTGGTTCCTTCGCCTGAGCAATGGCTCCAGTGCTGTCACAGTAGAGCAGAACTAGACCAACAAGGGAGGGTGCTACTTCGAGCTCGGTGATGAATTTTCTCAGCCACACAGCTTCTTTGGCAGCATCTGATGCGGCGACATACTCTGCCTCGCAAACTGAATCAGCCACTGTGTAATGCTTGGAACTTTTCTAGCAGATAGCCCCACCATTAAGGGTAAAAATAAATCCTGACATACTTTTGCTGTCATCGTGATCAGACTGAAAACTAGAGTCTGTAAACCCTATATAAGTCTCAAGTCCGATTCACCATAAACAAGCCACTAGTCCTAAGTATTTCTTAAATACTTTAGGATGGTTTTAACAACCTTCCAGTGATTCTCCCCTGGATCAGATTGGTATCTACTCACTACCCCTAGTGAGTATGCCACATATGGTCGTGTATATGTCATGGTGTACATGATAGATCCCTCTGTCGAAGCATATGAAATCCTATCCATACGCTCTCTCTCTTGAGGTGTTGTCGGACAATCCTTCTTCGAGAGAAAAATTCCATGGCCTATCGGAAGATAGCCTTTATTGGAATTCTCGATGCTGAACCTCTTCAGCATAGTATCAATGTACGTGGACTGAGATAAACCAAGCAACCTTTTAGATCTATCCCTAAAGATCCTCATCCCTAGGATGTAGGAAGCTTCTCTCAGATCCTTCATGGAGAACTATGACGACAGTCAAATCTTTATTCCCTGTAATGTAGGGACATCATTCCTGATTAAGAGAATGTCATCCACATACAATACAAGAAATACTACTACTGGACCATTAGCCCACTTATAAATGCAGGGCTCTTCTCCGTTCTTAATGAAGCCATACATCTTGATCATCCTATCAAAACATATGTTCCAACTCCGGGATGCCTGCTTAAGTCCATAAATGGACCTCTGTAGTCTGCACACCTTAGACTCATCTGTGGATGTGAATCCTTTAGGTTGTATCATATACACCTCTTCGTCCAGCTCTCCATTTAGGAAAGCTGTCTTCACATCCATCTGCCAGATTTCATAGTCCAGATGGGTAGCTATCGCAAGCATAATCCGAATGAATTTGAACATTGCCACAGGAGAAAATATCTCATCATAGTCTATACCATAACATTGACGATATCCCTTGGCAACCAGATGGGCTAATCCGTCTGCGCCCCTCTTCCTCTTGAAGACCCACTTACACCCTATGGGTTTTACTCCTTCGGGTGGGTCAACCAATGTCCACACATTGTTGACCTTCATGGACTCCATTTCGGATTTCATGGCTTCTAGCCATTTCTCAGAGTCGAATCTTTGCATTGCATCCATGTAGGTGATCGGATCCTCATCTTTTTCATCAAGTTCGATAGGATCATCATCCCAGACCAAAAAACCATAGTATCTGTCTGGTTGACGTGGTACTCTACCAGATCGTCTTAAGGGTACTTGAACAATGGGCTCCGAATATGATCTAATCAAATCCGGTTCAGGTTCAGCAACTTGTGTCGATTTTTTCACCTGTTGAACTTAGTCAAGTTCGACCTTAGAGGCAGCAGTCCCTTCACCAAGAAACTTCTTTTCCAAAAAGATTGCCTTAAGGCTGACAAACACTTTTTGCTCATCAGCTAGGTAGAAGTAATACCCTTTGGTCTCTTTTGGGTACCCTATAAAATTATACTTGTCAGACCTAGGTCCAAACTTGTCCGTAATTAAATATTTAACATAAACCGGACACCCCCAAACCCTAAGGTGTGAGAGTACTAGCTTACGTCCTATCCATATCTCATATGGTGTTTTAGTTACAGACTTACTCGGAACTCTATTTAGAAGGTAACAAGCTAATTCGAGCGCATATCCCCAGAGGGAGATCGATAGACCAGCAAACCCCATCATGGATTGAACCATGTCCAACAAGGTCCAATTCCTCCTTTCAGATACACCATTATGTTGTGGTGTTCCAAGAGGAGTCCACTGAGAGAGAATCCTATTCTCCCCAAGATATGTCAAAAAATCATTGGAAAGGTATTCACCTTCTCGATCAGATTGAAGAATTTTAATACACTTTCTAGTTTGTTTTTCTATCTCATTTCGGAATAATTTGAATATTTCAAATGACTCCGACTTATGCTTCATTAAATAGACATACCCATACCTCGATAGATCGTCTGTGAAGGTTATGAAGTAGAAATATCCATCTTTTGTACTTGAGCTCATGGGTCCACATACATCAGAGTGTACCAGACCCAAGAGTTCACTGGCTCGCTCACCTTTTCCAGTAAAAGGTGATTTGATCATTTTACCAAGAAGACAGGACTCACAGGTTGAAAGTGATTCACAATCACCTACTTCAAGAATTCCTTCTTGAGCCAACCTGTTTATCCTATTCTTATTGATATGACCTAGCCTATAGTGCCAAAGGTAGACTTCTGACACATTATCTATTCTAGGGTGTTTACCGAAGGTTTGAACCACATTAACAGGTTGTGATAGAAAGTAAATTCCATTATTAAGTTGTCCAACAAACATTGTAACACTATTCAAAATGATATTGCAAACGTTTTCTTTTATTAAAAATTGATAACCGTTCATGGCCAAAAGGCCTACAGAAATAATATTTAATAAAAAGCTTGGACAATAGTGACATTCACTCAGAATTATGTTTCGAGAATTGATTACAAGGTTCATGATTCTTAATGCTAGAACTAGAACTTTGCTTCCATCTCCAACGTTCAGGAACCTCTCGCTTTCATCAAATCTCCTACTGACCTGCAGACCCTGCATCGAATTGCAAATATGATAAGGGCTTCCAGTATCCAATACCCAGGCAGTAGTATCACAAATGAAAATGTTGCAAGGTGTTATCATATAAGTACCTTGCTTCTTCTTCGGTCTGTTCGGGTCCAGGGAGGTAATGTATAGAGGATAGTTCCTCTTCCAGTGCCCCTGCTTCTTACAAAAGAAGCACTCTACCAGGCTCTGGTCAGGCTTGCGCTTCTTGGTCTGACCCTGTGCAGACATTCCAGCATGCAGCTGCACCTTCTTATTCTTCTTCTTCTTGTTCTTCTTCTTCCCTTTCTTAAAGGGTCGACGATCAGAAGAAGACCCTCCCACAACATTCACCGACTCCTTATAGAGCTAGTGATCCTTCTCAAAGTTCTGCAGCAATCCCAAAAAACCATGGTAGTTCACTGCAGACTTTGTCATCCGAAAATGAGTAAGAAAGAGGAGGAAGGACTTGGGCAATGAATTAAGGATCGCATCCTTACCGAGCTGCTCATGCAGGGGAAAACCTAGTTTAGTTAGGCGCTCAATCATTTCGATTATGTACAGTACATGATTAGTGACTGAGGATCCATCCCTCATCCAAGCATTGAAAATGGCACAACAGTTTTGTGCCTTTCAACGTCGTCAGGCATGCCAAAAGAGTCATTCAACATTTGAAGCATCTCCTGTGGCTGGGCGTTCTCGAACCTGCGGCTGAACTCATCATTCATTGCCGCTAGCATAATGCACCGAATGGTGGTGCGATCGTTGAACCACTTCTGATAAGTATCTCAGACCATCCCTCTATCATTCGGGGCTGGCTCCTCAGGTGCCGGATCCGTTACTACATAAAGGATCTGCTCATGCTCAAAGATGATTTTTAATTTTTGATACCAGCTATCGAAATTAGGTCCCATGAGCTTGTCATTATCTAATAATGACCAGAGAGACAGGATAGTGGCCATAGCTGCATAAAGGAAAACCAGACCTCTATTAGTACATAAATTATAAATACTAAAGACTTGGACTTTAGTCTAAAGTTTCTCCCAATATTTTTACAAACTGGTAGCCTCAACCTCCAATTCAAGGAATTACTTTAATTTCTTAGTGGGTACTAGAATCCACACAGACTATACACGAGTCCAACTTTGGTTGGTCAACCCATGTGCATCTATGGGTAGGTTCATAACCAGTTGTTTCTCTAAACAACTTTTAGTAATTGATTTTGCCTCAGAACCTAATCAATAGGCTTTGGCCTCCACTGAAAAGATTTGGTTAGGTCCAACCATTAACATGATTTGATTTGGTGAATCGGACCAATAAATGATCAGGCCCGACTTTGGCCGGCCAACTTGACCACCATCAGAAAGACTCAAACCAAATTATCATATTATGAATGATAATTCCATTAGTCAATATGCACCAGGCCTTTGGGCCTCCAATGATTATTAAACTAATGGACTCATTATCACTCACTTAATGGGAGGCTATGACTTAGTTATCAATATAACTTAATCATTTTTAGGGACCTAATAATTTTTGAGAATTTTATTAAAGGATAGATGAGAAGAAAATATCCAACCAATTTCAATCCTGTCCCCCACTGACTTCACCAAGTCAGATTAAAAAGGATTTAATTAAAACTGGCATTAGGAGCACCTAAATCAGTCAAACTGATTTACCTAATGACATGGGTGAGCCCTAATCACCAAGTGATCTAATCAAAATCTAATTCACCAGGTTGGCCAAGTAAGTGAGATCAGTGGTGGGGATAAGCCATTAACTCATCAGAGATCGAATCACTGCAAGTAGCTCCCACTTAAAAACCACTAGTCGAACTGCCAAATTTACCTTAGACACCAACCGGTTCATTAGTTTTAATTTGATCAACTTAGTAAATAGGGTTCCACCGCGTAGCCATGAATTAAGTCCATCTTGGTCTAGTTAAAGACATGGACCCATTCAACTACAACTATTGGAGTTGAGTCTAGAGTATCCTTAACCTAATCTAATTCAACTTTTAATTAGATTTGACCAATTACTCTAATTTAGTTCATTTCTTTAAGCTAACCTTAGGTCTAACCCAATTATGGACCTAATCCATCTAACCCATTGACCCACAAGTTTATGCAATTGTCTTAGGTCTTAATTCAGAATTCTAGACCTATTAGACAACACTTAATTCTTTTAATTAAGTATTTGGACTGATGGGTCAGGGTTTGGCATTTCGAAAATAATTTTCAAATTTGAAAGATTTTATTTTCTGTTCACCAAATATGTTGACTCATTTCACAAATAGATCAGCACATTTCATAAATAGCAATCCTATTGCTAATTACATAACAGAAAATAACTCAATCAAAATAAATCATGAATATTCTTTTAGATCTAATCTAACACATTAATGATAAATTTTACAATTGAACCTTTATAATTAATTTCTTTCGCTGCTTCATCTGCGTGGGATATAATTGCAGCAGCACCCCTACCGCCATAGGAGACCCCATCAAATGGGAGGAGAGGGCCTTTAAACCCTGCTTTTCTCCTATGATCGGACGACCATGGCAACCAACCCAATTCGATTACTTGCTACTTGGATCAAGTATATCTAAATATATCAATTTTAAAATTTAAATTTCAAATTTCATATTTTGAATTTCAAATTTCAAACAAATTTCAAATTTTTGAATTTCAAATTTTAAATTTCAAATTTTGAATTTTAAATTTTAAATTTCAAATTTGAAATTTTAACCAAATTTCAAATTTCAAATTTCAAATTTTAAATTTTTGAATTTTGAATTTCGAATTTCAAATTTTGAATTTCAAAATTTTGAATTTTGAATTTCGAACAACTTTCAAAATTCAAATTTCAAAATTTGAATTTCAAATTTCAAATTTAAATATTTAGATTACAACTTAATCTACACATGCAAATATATATATCATATCTAAGAAACCGCTCTGATACCATTTATGGGAAAAATCAGTGCAGGGGTAAAATGGTAATTTTAAAACTTTTCAAAATTAGGATTTTATAGTAGAAAAATATTAATTAATCTAATTAATTAATATAAATTTATCCTATACTAGGATCTAAATATGATATATAGCATGCATGCATTTAAATTTGAAATTCAAATTCGAACAGTAAACACTTTACTGTAATGTGTTCAGAACACAATACCTTTGTGTGGGTAGTAGATCGCCGCAATCTGATCACCATCAAGAGAGTCTAATTATCATGATGTAGCCACACAGTGTGTCTGACCTCTGTGGATCATCCACACGAAGCTCCCGATCTAATCGACTCCTCACGAGTGCTAGCTCGTTGTAGAGCCTTTTTGACGGTCGATGCTGATCAAACTCTTTCTATCGATGTCTGTCGATTCTTTGGATGCTCCAGATCGTCAACAGACATGCTTGAGAAGATGTTGAAGATCTTTCTGAGATTTTGTGGGCTCACAACACTCGTAGCTCACTTTCTCACTTCCCGAACCCCAGGCTAAAACTCTAGGAAACTCACCGGAAACCTTGCTCGCACTTTTCTTTCTTTTTTTCTTGGAAGGATATGGACTTTCTTCTCATGCACAAGACTTCTCATGCCTCAGAATTTTTCTTCAAAAAATTTATTCTTGTGCGCCCCACTCTTCTCCTTCTTTTATAACAACGTCAAACGTCTTATCCAAAAGAAAGGATAATGATGAGTAATTGCACATTTGAATTTAAATCAAATTTAAATTTAAATGGATACCAACTCATCCCTTATCCACTAAAGGCGTGAGGCATGGCTTAAATTATGCATGGAGTGATTTCATGAGAAACCTTTTCTCATGTAATAAATGGGGCGTAAAAAAAGGGATAAGGTGCAAAGATTGATTGCCCATTCAAATTCAAACTTTATTTTGAATTTGAATGGCCAACCAATCATCCTTATCCATTCATATGGCACATTAAAGTGAGGTGTGGAGAGGGCTTGGCGTGAGAAAAAAAATTCATGAGAAGTTCCTTCTCATGAATTCAAATGAGTGCAATGGAAGTGAGGTGGCGCATGGAGATTGGGTCAAGGTGGTTTAATTATTTAAACCAATCTAATTGAACCAAATAAATTAGGTCCAATTAGACTAATTTAAACTCAACTAAATTAGGCTCAATAAAATTCTAATCAAATCAGGAATTGATTAAGCCCAACCCCTGATCAAATCAGGGACCAAACCATCTCGACGATTAGGTCAACTCTTAACCTAATCGGGTCAAACCCAACTGAATCCAATTCAATTGGACTTGATCCAAAAATAATTACTCAATCAAATTGAGTTAATTAGCGATCAAATCACTAATTAAACCTCTCATAAGTACTGAGTCCAAATCCGGTGGGCAATCAGGCATCAAAATTCATCGATATGTAACCCTGATCGAAAAATCCCAACCAGTGGGACTCTTGACCCCGGTACCCATAATGTATGAAACTTGTGATCAGAGAATCCTGATTCTTGATCACTGAGTCTCAAACATGTAGGATTCTACATCAGCCCTCAGATCAGATAGGAACCTCTAATGTGTGTGACCACGCAGGTTCGAACCTAAGCCGGTAGCACAGGAACCAATTCCTGTACTAATCGAAGTGACCATCTAGCAATGGTACCCGACATTCGGATAGGTCGAAGAGTCACAATCGCAACACTCAGAACCTACATGAATATGGTTACTGTATAATTCATCTTTTTGACCCCTATGTTTAGGACGATTCAGGGTTAAACTGTCAACCCTGATCAGATCATCCGAATCGTGCTCAACTCAAACAGTCCTGTGACTCCTCACAAGGACTACCCTGGCCAAGATTTTGCTAAATTGAAACACGACTGTACACAGCTCCTAAACTGGAGTGGTCAATCCTATCTTGACACACACACTGACAAGTCAAGTACTTGACTACACCCAGTAGCCTTCCGTCACTGAATTAAAAATTCAGATAGTCCAGTACCTAAGTGCAGTGAGTTGCTTGCAAGTCACCGTGGTGGTCTCAGGTCGGAGGGATATTTATACCCATATTCCATCGGAGTAAATCTTGACAACAGAAATAGCTCCGGAGTCGATCACGTTCAATGTATATGTACCCTTACATCTCACCTGTATGCCATATCAGTATCTTCACACTCATTGGTTAAGAGGACAACCAACCTATATGGCACACAACGACCTATGCTTGATAAACGTTGTCATCCTTGGTAACAACATATCATTTGATCGCGAACAGATTTAAGGACTAAACGATAAATCCTCTTTTGTCGAGTCTAAATAGTCCTAAGGACTTCACCACAATATAGGAGTTCATTAGAAGATGAAATATTTTGTATCAAAATAATTTTTATTAATTCATAATTCATGTACAAATATAAAAATGAGCATAACCGTCAACAGGCTGACGATTGGCTTTGGGATACTATTCCCAACATGAATACCTTTCCAATGATTTTCTGACATATCTTGGGGAGAATGAGATTCTCTCTCAGTGGATACCTCTTGGAACACCATAGCATAATGGTGTGTTTGAAAGGAGTAATCAGACCTTGTTAGACATGGTTCGATCCCTGATGGGGTTTGCTGGTCTGTCGATCTTCCTTTAGGGATTGCGCTCGAATCAGCTTGTTACCTTCTAAATAGGGTTTCGAGTAAGTCTGTAACCAAAATGCCATATGAGATATGGATAGGACGTAAGCCAGTACTCTCGCACCTTTGGGTTTGGGGGTGTCCGACTTATGTTAAATGTTTAATTACGGACAAGCTTGGACCTAGGTTTGACAAGTGTAATTTTATAGGGTACCCAAAAGAGACCAAAGGATATTACTTCTACCTAGCTGATGAGCAAAAAATATTTGTCAGCCTTAAGGTAATCTTTTTGGAAAGGGAGTTCCTTGGTGAAGGGACTGTTGCCTCTAATGTCGAACTTGATGAAATTCGACAGGTGGAAAATCCGACGCATGTTGCTGAACCTGAACCGAATTTGATTAGATCAGATCCGGAGCCCATTGTTCAAGCACCCTTAAGGCAATCTGGTAGAGTACCATGTCAACCGGACAGATACTATGATTTCTTAGTCTGAGATGATGATCCTATCGAACTTGATGAAAACGATGAGGATCCGATCACCTACATGGATGCAATGTAGAGACCCGACTCTGAGAAATAGCTAGAGGCCATGAAATTCGAAATGAAGTCCATGAAGGTCAATGATGTGTGGACATTGGTTGACCCACCCGAAGGAGTAAAACTCATAGGGTATAAGTGGGTCTTCAAGAGGAAGAGGGGTGTAGACGGAACGGTGGAAACCTATAAAGTCCGTCTGGTTGCCAAGGGATATCGTCAACGTTATGGTATAGACTATGACGAGATATTTTCTTCTGTGGCAATGCTCAAATCTATTAGGATTATGCTTGTGATAGCTGCCCATCTGGACTATGAAATCTGGTAGATGGATGTGAAGACAGCTTTCTTAAATGGAGAGCTGGACGAAGAGGTGTATATGATACAACCTGAAGGATTCACATCCACAGATGAGTCTAAGGTGTGCAGACTACAGAGGTCCATTTATGGACTTAAGTAGGCATCCCGGAGTTGGAACATATATTTTGATAGGACGATCAAGACGTATGGCTTCGTTAAGAATGGAGAAGAGCCCTGCATTTATAAGTGGGCTAATGGTCCAGTAGTAATATTTCTTGTATTGTATGTGGATGACATTCTCTTAATGGAGAATGATATCCCTGCATTACAGGGAATAAAGATTTGACTGTCATCACAGTTCTTCATGAAGGATCTGGGAGAAGCTTCCTACATCCTAGGGATGAGGATCTATAGGGATAGATCTAAAAGGTTGCTTGGTTTATCCCAGTCTACGTACATAGATACTATGCTGAAGAGGTTCAGCATGGAGAATTCCAAGAAAGGCTATCTACCAACATATCACTTCTATCTAAAGGATATGGAATTTTAATAGAAATACCAAAAATATCGTTCAATGGAAAGTTACAATGCAATTCGATCCTGTGATCAACCTACATTCCGAATATGACTCTGGATATGAAAACATGTCAAATCCAATATCACATTCATATTTTTCTTAATCTTATAATGATGATTCAATTAATAAAATATTAGAAACTCTTTCTAATTTTTATTTTGCTTTGATCAAAGACTCCCTGAATCATCAGTCGATTAGAGCAAGTAGAATGCGATCTCCTCTTATCAGGAGTGACTGATTCCATGTTGACCTACTCACAACCTCCATATACATTCCACTATATCTAGAACACTCCGTACATGACTAAGTCAGGAATAAGTATGAACCAAAATATAGATTCATGTATATAAGGTTCTAAAGTAGTCTTAGATCAAAGGATTACATGTACAATTTCCATTATAAAAAAATATCTTTTGACGGGTAAGATGATTTCATAAGATATTTCTTAAATCAGATCAATTCAGTGAATTCATTCTCTAATGAGAACCTATATTTTTATATTAGTATCTCATACAAGTGGCCTATGAGATCAGCCACTCTTATCATCGAGCATATATAGGATGCATCAGTCTATCCGAAATTTTGATACCCTCATTGATATTCTTATGACTAGGAATATTCTAAATCAAAATTTTTAAGATTTTAAGTCTCATAGATATGATCTCATCATAATCCTAAAACTATTGCCTTGATTTATGGGGCTCATTATAATTATTATGAATGTAAGATGCAGCATATGATAAAAAAATAAATATCTTATATTTATATAGTGTCAATTACATGAGTCTGAAAGATTACAAGAAAAATTCATCAAAATATAAATTTTGATTGGCTTATAGGGTATATTCCTTTCACCCTCTATGTTGAACCTCTTCAACACAAAATCTATATATCTGGATTGGGATAAGCTAAGCATCTTTTTCGATCTATCCCTATAGATCTTTATACCAAGTATATAGGACACTTCATCCAAGTCTTTCATGAAAAATTTTTGTGATAGCCATATTTTGACTGATTGCAATATAGAAAAGTTATTCTCAATGAGTAATATGTCATCCACATACAAGACCAAGAAGATAATGATACTCCCACTAGTCTTTTTGTTGCCCAGCTATGCAACCCAAGAGGGGGGGGGGGTGAATTGGGTTTTCAAAAATTTAAACTTAACTTACAACTTATGAAGAATATTTAATAATAGCAAGATAAGTGAGGAGAATATAATTGATGCAAGGGTAATGGTTAGATGCAAGAATGCAAGAGAATAAAGAAATTTAAAAGGAGAACAATTAAGCACAATACAAACAAGAAGATTTATAGTGGTTCGATGCCAACCTTTCACCTACATCCACTCCCCAAGCTCCTACTTGAGAATTCTAATCCACTAAATTATATTCAACTTGAATACACTCGTCGAAACCTCCGACTCTAACTATTCCAAGCTAGAACACTTATTTTTTGGGTACAAGCCAACCCAATACAATCCGATTCAAGGTTCGGATCAACCTTCCCACATTTTGGAACCCTTCTAAAATAAAAAATAATGACTCAAAAAGAGTATTACAGTTAATAGCACAGAAATACAAATGAAGCTTCTTTAATGAGCGAATAAGGTATTAAATACACTTTACACAATTTGAAGGAAGCTCTTTCTGATTTTTTCAAGGTAGTTGGAGACTTGAATGAGCACTTAAGGAGTTGGTGAACTTGAATTAAAAGCTTCTTGAATGCTTTAAGTGGGCTCTTGCTTAAGGTTGAAAAGATGCTTGAAGAACCTTTTTTAAATTTTTTTCTTCTTGTTCGATTCCCTCCTTTAAGTCCCTTTATATAACTTCAAATATTGGTGGAGAGTAATCTGGGCTGAAATAGAGCCGTTAGAGCACATTAAATGAGCATTAAATACAATTGAAATGGGTTAAAAACTAGCCGTTGCAAAATTTCTCATCACAGGGGTCGACTCATAGGGTCGACTCATGCTCATGGGTCTACTCATGGGGTCGACCTCTGTGGAAAAGAGCAGAAAATAATTATTCTATAATTTTGGCCTGTAGAGCAGTAGAGGTCGACTCATAGGGTCGACTCACGCCAAGGGGTCGACCCATGGGGTCGACTCACAGAGTGTGCCGGCCAAAATTTCAGTGTGCCGTTCAGCCCTTTAAGCCATGAGTCGACTCAAAAATAAAAACATGATTTTCTTACAAAATACACTTTCAAAAATATTGAAATTTCCTCCAATGGATTGTACGTCTTTAGTTCTTGCTCTTGAGGCTTCTGAATCAGGTCTTGATAAAATTATGATTTTGCCCCTGAATACAATAAGTCTTTTTTCAAGCCAAAATCATTAGTAACCTCCTCAAATACTTTGTAATCATCAAAATCAATTCAAGGAGCAACAATCTCCCCCTTTTTGATGATGACAAAATACTTGAGGAAAAGCATATATAAAGTATTGAATATGAATTTCAAATTTATGAAGATGCATCACTTAGATATTATAGCCAAGTATTGGAACAAAATGCATCATAATCAGTTTAAAGACAAATTTGAAATTTGCTTATAAGTGCATTTGCTTGGAAAGAAAAAGCTGATTTTGATTCTTTGGCATATGACACATGTGCCCATTTCCTTAACAGTTTACTTATTACTCATTCTTTATTGCTTATTTCTTAATCTTTATTGATTGCTTATTGTTAAATCTTTATTGCTCTTATTGCTCAATCTCAATTTTGATTTTCTTAGAATTTTTGCTTAATGTTCAATCTTTATTGCTCTTATCTCTTTATTGCTTTTATTGCTCAATCTCAATCTTGATTCTCTACTCTCCTTTTTGACAGCATCGATTGAGATTCTTTACTTTCCTCCTTTTTTTAATATATTTTTTCTATTCCTTCCTTTTGATGGGATCAATTTTACATCTTTAGCTTCCTTCTTTATTGCTTGTTTTTTTATTGCTTATTGTTTTACTCCCCCTCAATATTGCTATTCAAGTATTTCAGAATTTAAAAGTAATTCAATTTGATCACATTCATAGATATTCATTGAAAGTCAAAGTATATATATATATCCAAAAGGTAACAGAAAATATAGTGTTTTAATACATAAGTGTTGACTTAGAGTACAAAAGATATGGATAGAAACTATCCAAGAGTCAATCAGTCAATATTACATTACATGGCCCATAAGATAGATCCTAGATAAAAACTAAAGAAAGGACAGACTACACTGGATCTAATAGATATCATGACTGGATGGATCGGAGTATGATGAATCAGAGATGGGGTGAGGAGATGAAGGATCATGTCCATGAGCTCGACCTCGACTGCATCTGCCTCTGCCACGGGTAGAGGTGCCAACACGAGTGGAGGGGTGAGAAGATCCTGAAGACTGAGAAGCAAAGGACTGAGCTACAAGAGAGAGTTTGATGGTGTCCAGAAGGTTCAAGGCTCTCGAAACAGATTGTAGCAGTGCAGTGAACTGAGTGGAAGCATGCTCACTAGAGCCCCTGATCTTTCTCCTCAGAAAGTCAAAATCATTCTCTAAGACTCCTCGCAGTCTGGCTGCCTCCGCAGATAGGTCTGAGACCTCAGTGATGTCCTCATGTGGCTGTGGATGGACTAGAGCTAACACTTGCCTCTGCAAGTCAAATACTCTGCCAGTCAGTCTCACTATACAACCCTCAAGCTACTCGATGCATACTGACTGATCAGAAATCATCTGAAAATTAGTGGAGATGTGGGGGAACAGTGTCTGATCAGATACATCATGAGATGTCGATCCCCGAGCAAAAGCTGAAGTGCCCATCTGACGAGATAGTATGGAGGCTACACGTTACGATATCATCTCTATCTGATCATCAGCCAATCTAATCTCTGAAGGATGTGCTCTACTGTCCGGCTACTGAACTGAAGTATGCCTCCTCGCAGACTCTGACGGGCCAGCCTCGTGATCAGAAACAACTGTATATCTGGAGATACAGCCCTGTGATCACGGAGAGGTGATGATAGTCCTTCCTCCTCTGCTCTATCCTCAGCTCTCTCTTCCACACCTTTTGTCCAACCACTATCAGTCTTGGAAAATCTCATGTGGTGTAGAGTATGGTGGTTGATAGTGTCGGAGTGAGATAGCCTAGCTACTGCCTCCCCCTCAAAGCTAACTCCAAACCTCCTAAATACTAAAGTGAGAGCCATACCAAAAGGCAAATGTGCCTTGGACCTATTCAAGGTCTCTCTCATAGCCTCAATTATCAATGCGAGGAGGTTCAGGGGGGTTTGAGTAATAACATGATACATAATACAGATGTCCCGACCAGAGAGGAGATCATATCTACCACTTCTAGGGAAAAATAACTTAGTTACCATTTGGTGTATTAGCCTCATCTCAATAGAAAGAATCTTAGCCTCTAATTTGTTTAGGCTTCCAGAGAAGGTTCTTCCTAGAATAACATTTATTCCCTCCTCTTTAACTGAGAGTTCCATGTTTGTGTATCCCTCACAAGGTAAATGAAGAATTTCTTCCAAAAGCATAGGATCTAGGCTAATTTCTACACCCTTCACTGTGGATTTTACTATTTCATTGCTGTATCCCAAGTTTAGATAAAATTTTCTAACAAGATCCACATAGGTATTTTCTTTTAGGGAGCAGTAGAATTTCCAACCTTGGTCCTTAATTTTTGATCCGATAGAGAACCCTTCCTTTTCAAAACATCTGAAATCAATGTTTTTGTCAGGCTCTACCTTCCTATCGGAGAGGGGTACCTTACTGGGGCTGATTGGAGACCGAGTTGTAGCTGGAGCAGATGCAAGAGCAGGGTTTGAAGTAGAAGTGGTCTCGATTGCTTGTCTCTTCCGGCGCACACTCTCCTCCAACCCACGAACTGATTTCCTCCTCTGTGGAAGCTTCATCTTCGGAGCCATTTGCACAGGTCGAAACAGCAAGGAACTTAGGAGAGCAAATATGAGGGAGAGATGAAGGGATTTGAGTGGATAGACAAGGATTTTGGAGAAGTGGAGTGCCGATTTGGAGAAGACGGGTAGAGTCTAGGGTAAGCTCGACTCACTCCCAATGAGGAAGGAGAAAGAGAGGAGCTTGGTTCCAAGAGGGTGATTTAGAGGGTGAGAGATGGTGGGAGAAGAGTTTTGGAGAAAAACTTGGGTTTGAGGAAGAAGAGAGGGAGTCTTTTGGCTTGGTGGAAGGAAGAAGATGGAGAGTTGGGTCGGCTCAAGGGAGGTTTTCCAACAAAAAGAAAGCGCCCGAAGGATTTAGTCAATATTACAAGTTTACCCTAGGGTCGACCCTGGGGGTCGACTCATGGCACAGAGAAATTCAGAAAAATGATGAAATAATTTTGAAAAAAATTGAAATATTAGGAGAAGGATGTTTACCCAAAAATTGATTATAAGAATGATAATTTTGGATTTTTGATCTTAGAGAAAAAAGATGAGAATTAAGCTAAAAGGATTTTTGGTGATGATACCTTGAAATCAGAGAGACACTTATGCAGATGGATCAAGGATTCCTAGTTCTCTCCTAATTTTACAAAATCTATCTTCACTTAAGGCCTTGGTAAAGATGTCAGCTAATTATTTTTCAGTACAAACATAGTCAAGAATTATGTCTTTATTTTGGACATGTTCTCTTATGAAATGATGCCTGATTTCAATATATTTTGACCTAGAATATTGAATTAGATTTTTAGTGAGATTTATAGTACTAGTGTTATCACATCTTATAGGAGTTTCATTGAGTTTGATACCAAAGTCTTCGAGTTATTACTTAATCCATAAGATTTGAGCACAACAACTTTCGGCTGCAATGTATTCAGCCTCGGCTGTAGATAGTGCTATCGAATTTTGTTTCTTGCTAAACCAAGAGATTAGGTTAACTTCAAGAAATTGGCAAGTTCTACTAATACTTTTTCTATCTAATTTACATCCAACAAAATTAGCATCTAAATATCCTATTAAGTCAATTAGTGAGTCCTTAGAATATCATAATCCTAAAGTTTGTGTACCATTTAAATACTAAAGATTCTTTTAACTACATTCAAGTATGATTCTTTTGGATTTGATTGAAAACGAGCACATAGGCAAACACTAAACATAATATCAGGTCTACTAACAGTTAAATATAATAGAGAACCAATCATGTCTCTATAAGATTTTAAGTCTACACTTTTACCTTCTTCGTCCTTGTCAAGCTTACATGATGGGTTCATGGGTGTGCCAATTGCTTTGGAGTTCTCCATTCTAAATCTTTTGAGTAATTCTCTAGTGTACTTGGTTTGGGTGATGGAGCTTCCTTCCTTCATTTGTTTGATTTGAAGTTCGAGAAAGAATATGAGTTCTTCCATCATGCTCATCTCGAACTCCCCCTGCATCAGCTTTGCAAATTCTTGACAAAGAGTTTCATTAGTAGATCCAAAAATAATGTCATCGACATATATTTGTATAACTAATATATCATCTTGATTTTTTTTAATAAAAAGAGTTGTGTCTATATTTTCTCTTGAAAAATTATTATTGAGTAGAAATTTGCTTAGCCTTTCATACCAAGCCCTGGGTACTTGTTTCAAACCATATAGTGCTTTATTTAATTTAAAAATATGATTAGAAAAAGCATAATTTTCAAAACCTGGGGGTTATTCTACATAAACTTCTTCAGCAATATATCCATTCAAAAAGGCACTTTTGACATCCATTTGGAATAATTTAAATTTCATAAAGCAAGCATATGCAAGTAGAAGTCTAATTGCCTCTAATCTAGCAACAGGTGCAAAAGTCTCATCAAAATCAATTCTTTCTTCCTGATTATAATCTTTTGCAATCAATCTTGCTTTATTTCTTATCACATTTTCATGTTCATCCAATTTATTCCTATATACCCATTTTGTGCCAATTATTGAATTATTTTTAGATCTTGATACTAAGGTCCATACATTATTTCTTTCAAATTGATTAAGTTCTTCTTGCATTGTATTAATCTAATTATAATCTTTTTCAGCTTCGTCTATAGTCTTAGGTTCAAGATGAGAGACAAAAGCAAAATGATTGAGTGCATCTTTAAGTGAGGAACGAGTTCTTACACCATGTGTAGGATCACCAATGTTTAGTTTCTTGAGGTGATTGTGATCATCCCTCCATTCTTTGGGTAGATTATTTGTACCTTGAGATTGTTCTTGTCGTTCTTCACCTTCCTCATCTTATTTGTCTTCATATTCTTCATCATCTTGAATTGTTGAATCTTTTAGATTGATCTCCTTTATTCCTTCTATAAGAGGATCTGCATCATGAAAACCTTCATTCTTCCTTGAAGGAAGATCGTTAGTTTCATCAAAGACAACATGTATTGACTCTTCTACTACTAAGGTTCTTTTGTTGAAAACTCTAAAGGCTTTGCTAGAAGAGGAGTAACCAAAAAAAATCGCTTCATCGGATTTTGCATCAAATTTTCCTAGTCTTTCTTTACCGTTATTTAACACAAAGCATCGGCAACCAAAAATATGAAAATATGCAATATTTGATTTTCTTCCTTTCCAAAGCTCATAGGGAGTTTTTTTTAAAATTTGTCTAATTAAAGCACGATTCAATATGTAATATGCAGTGTTAATAGCTTCCACCCAAAAGTATTTTGGAAGGTTGCTTTCACATAGCATGGTACGGGCCATTTCTTTAAGGGTTCTATTTTTCTTTTCTACTACTCCATTTTGTTGGGGTGTCTTAGGTGCCGAAAAGTTGTGACCTATTCTTTCTTCATCACAAAACTTTTCAAAATCTTGATTTTCAAATTCGGTTCCATGATCACTTCGAATATTTTGAATTGGAAAACTTTTCTCATTTGTGATTTTTCGATAAAAGTTAGAGAAAACTTGAAAAGTTTCATCCTTGTGTGCCCAAAAAAAAATCCATGTAAAATGAGAGAAGTCATCAATAATTACATAATCATATCATTTTCCTCCTAGACTAGTAGTTCTAGTAGGTCCAAATAAATCCATATGCAATAATTCTAATGGCCTAGTAGTTGAAACAATATTTTTAGATTTGAATAAAACTCTTGTTTGTTTATCTAGTTAGCATGCATCATAAATTCTATCCTTTTCAAAGTTTAATTTGGATAAACCAATAACTAATTCTTTCTTAATGAGTTTTGAAAGTGAATGCATGCTAATATGTGCAAGCCTACGATGCCAAAGCCAACTAGTCTCATTAATCTTGGCATTCAAGGATACTAGGCATTGTATGTTTATTTTGGATAGATCATTCAAATCTACCATATAAACATTGTCATGTCTATGCCTAATAAATTTAATGCCTTCATTAACAGGACTAGTTACAATGCAAACAGAAAATTTAAAAATAACTTTGTATCCTTTATCATAAAATTGACTGATGCTTAATAAATTATGTTTTAAACTATCTACTAATAAAATATTTTCAATGTACTTGGAGGGAGTGATACCAATGTTACCTATACCGATGATCTTTCCTTTGCCATTGTCTCCAAAGGTGACCATCCCTCCATTTTTAACATTAAGTGTGATGAATTGGGATTCATCATCAGTCATGTGTCTCGAGCATCCGCTATCAAGATACCATTTTTGGTTTGCTCCTTGGGATGCTAGACACATCTGCAAGTAAAAGTCAAGTTTTTACTTTAGGTACCCAAGCTTTCTTGGGGTCCTTTTTGGTTAGTCACAATGGTTCCTTTTGGAACCCATATTTTCTTTGCATTAAAATTTAAGAAATTATTAGAGAGACAAGTGTATGACTTGTGACCTATTTTACCATATTTAAAGCAAGTAATGTTTGAGAACTTGTTGTTTGAAGAGTTTACATAGATATTTTTTAAAAACTTTTGTTTCTTTAAGGGGTTGTAACCAAGACTAGCCTTATCATAAACAGCCTTTTGATTTTCAAGAATCATATTAAGTTTATTAGAACTTAAAGTAAAATTTTCAACTATTGATTTTAGCTTGGCAATTTTATTCTTTAAATTCAGATTTTTTTTGAAGCAGGATAAATTTTTCATTTGAAATGCTCTCATTTTGTTTTAGTAAAGATTGATTTTTTGATTTTAACTCTTTGTTCTTTACCCCTAGCTTCTTTAGTTCATCAATTAAATCATAAAAAGTTTCATGAAGTTCTTCAAAGGTAAAGTCAACAGGAGTTTCAGAATTTACCTCATTTTCATGTGTCATAAGGCACAAGTTGGTTTGTTCATTTGAGTCTTCCTCTTCGGAGCTTGACTCATCACTCCACTCCAAGTAGCCATCATGGCCTTCTTCTTATACTTCTTGAGATCCTTCTTCAGTTGTGGGCATTCAGACTTAAAATATCTCGATTTCTTACATTCGTAGCAAATAAGGGATTGATCTTTATTCTTTTCTTTGCTATATTCTCCTTTTATGGGTGGCCTCTTCCTCATTTCTTGTTTCTTTTTTGTCAAAAATTTTTTAAACCTTCTAGTAATGAGAGCCATTTCTTCATCCTGCTCTTCATTTTTCGTATCATTAGTCTTTTCATCAAGTTGAGCCATGGATTTGAGGGTGATTGTCCTCTTTTTTTTGACTTCTTCTTTTTGATGTTGTTTCATGCTCAGCTCATGTGTCATTAGTGATCTTAGAAGCTCTTCTAAGGGTAGGATGTTTAGATCCTTGGCTTCTTGGATAGCGGTCACTTTGGCTTCCCAAATTCTTGGTAAGGACCTAAGTGATGCGTAGTCATTGATAGCACCAAAAAAATAACTCTACTCACTATGTAGGTAGGATGAGTCGAGATCGTATCCTCAGGGACCTTGGGCTAAGTTGAGATTGCAAGGTAAAAGAAAGAAGCGTTGTTTTTGATTTAGAAAATAAATTATCTTAAAATTGAGGTAATTAAAAAATAAAGAGCTCGGGAGTTTTGAATTAATTTGCACTAGCAGAGTTGTATCTCTTTTTTTTAACTAAATAGATGTGATTAATCTTAGGAAAAATACCTGTCTTTTCTCGACACGCTCCGTACCCATAGATCACGATGCGTCTCCGGAAAGTACTAGGTAAACAACTCTTCTTTCCTCGGTACACCCCATATCCGTAGATCACGGTGCGTCTCTGAAAAGTAAAAGTTATTCCTAATATTAATCTAACAAGAAAGCATAAATAAAAGCATATGAAAGGGTGCAAATAAAGAACTCATGATAATTTAAATAAAAAGCATAATCTTTATTGCATATAAAGAAATATAGGAAAGTTTAGAACAATAAACCATCTCTGTGTCGTTACAAAATTTTTTCTCCACTCCCGAGACTGCTAGCCTAGCTGCTCATGAAGTAGTCCCTTTCTATTCCTCTATGCAAGGCTCTAGAAGAATTTCTGGGCTCCCCCTCCAATGAGAGTACAAAAGTCTTTTTATAGGTGTTAGGAGGGAGGAGTTTTACATGATTTTCTGATGTGGGACTAAAAAAATACAAATCTTTCAAAATATTTCTAAATATTATTTTTTTTCTTATTTTGAACTTGTCTGCCGTGTGCCCACACCCACGTCAGCGCCCGTCCCGCGTCCACGCCGCGTCCCGCGTGTTCACGCACGCATACGAGCCCATGCTGCCCACATTCACGTGCGCCCAGGCTTTTGAATCCACATGAAACCGCCCAGAGCCAAAGAATTCACGTGAATCCTTTTTTTTTATATTCTAAAAAGAAACAAAAGTTCTTTCATAATGACATCTATATCCTTTTTGGATTCCTTGCATAGTATCTTCATTTTCTATAATACCGGATGCGTCTTTCTTTTATTTTAATTTTATTTTAAGTCTAATTTTCTTCAAACTTGAGTCTTTTTGATCTATGAATTGGACTCTTTGTATCGGCGATCACCTTTCCTGTAAAACATAGAAAGAAACATCAAATTTTTAATAAATAAGTAAATTAAATATAATTTTTTAATTTAAAATACTTAACTTAAGTGTTTATCACACCTCCCAACTTGAATTTTGCTCATCCTCGAGTAAAATAGATATATCAGCATTGTGTACTGACTTGATTTTGAATAAAAAGTAGGTTAGGCATCCCAAAAGGTAGATGTTACTTGGTCAGACCATTAAAGAGATATTTCATTGGATTATCAATTTGACCCAATTAGTGGCCGAGTATTAACTAAAGAAATTTTAGAGCTTTTCTTTCACCAACTCTCCACTTTACTCTTTAAATCCTCTAACTTAATGGAAAAGAGGTTTATTATCTTCTTGCAATTTAGTCCCCTTAATATATATATATATTATTATTATTATTATTATTATTATTATTATTTTTTTAACATTGCCTACCTTTTTACGCGAACCACAACGCTTACTTAGGCGAAAGGACCCGGTTACTCAGTAGGAGACCAATGTTGTTTTTTCTTTCTCTTTTTTTTTTTTATTTTTTTATTTATATATATATATATATATAAATTTTAAGGAGAAATTTTTTTTTTTTTTGCATACCTCGATCTTTCCACCCAATTTCTCATGAAGCAGATTTTTTATTGAGATCAGTAAGAAGAAGGTTGTAGAATCACTCCTAAAATTTGATCTAGTTTAAACCCTACCATTCATTGGGTTTTCTTAATAATTTATTCTTCAGTATCTCTAAAATTATCTTGACCGTTAATCATTCATTTATTAGGATGCCTAATTGACTCTTAATCAAAATTTGAATACACAAAACTAATTATTTCTGACCATACTCGAGGATTTGATTAATTTTTCCCCGCCCCAACTTAATCTACATTGTCCTCAATGGAGTAGAAAAGCAAAGAAAATAAAAGGAGAGAGTGCACCTGGGATAATTTTGCTTTAGAAGTTGAAGATAGCTTCATTGATTAATAGGCTCTTGTTCTAAATTTCTGCAGCTGTGGTAAAGTAAAAAAATATGAAATCATTGGGTTGCCTCCTAACAAGCGCTAAGTTTTATGTCTTCAGCCAGACGTCAAGTTTATTAACAGACTCTTCCATACAGAGTGGTCCTTTATTCTTTAAAAAAAATGATGATCAGTTAAAACAAGATAGAAAAAATTTGGGTTGCCTCCCAAAAAGCGCTAAGTTTTACGTCTTCAGCCAGACGTCATATGCAATAAAACCAACAAAAAATGGGCAATGGCTCATACTTGATTGTCCATGGAGGAGTGGTTTTATCATGTGGTATATCCAACAATATGTTAACTTCTTTCATATATCCCTTAAAGTTATACACTCCAAAGTGAGCCAAGCAAGTATCTAAGGGGTCAGGTGCTAGAATTGTGGGTGTTGCATCTTCTATAATGTCTTCTAGTGTATCTACTTTGAAGCAACTATCCATTGATGGTCCTTGGGAAGCACCAAACACATTCAGTCTCAGTTTCTTATTCCCAAACGATACGTCCATGACTCCTGTCCTACAATTGATGCATGCATTTGCCGTAGCTAGGAAGGGTCATCCTAAGATAATGGGAATTTGTCTGGGGTTGCCACTTAATTCCATATTGAGAACCAGAAAATCAACTGGAAAGTAAAACTCATCTACTTTGACCAAGACATCCTCAAGCATTCCACGTGGTTCCTTAATTGATCTGTCGGCTAACTGCAGTGTGACTGATGTGGGTTTCAGTTCTCCAAATCCAAAAAGTTCATACACCGAACTAGGTAAAAGATTCACACTTGCCCCTAAATCCAAAAGAGCTTTTTCAATGTGATAATCTCCTATAACACAGGAAATGATGGGTTCTCCTGGGTCCTTAAGCTTTGGAGGAGTGGCATGCTGGAAGACAGAACTAGCCTGTTCAGTGAGATGTACTTTCTTTGGGATTTGTGATCTAGATTTACGTTTTTGGGTGCACAAATCCTTCAAAAATTTGGCATAAGCAGGGACTTGTTTGATTGCATCTAGAAGGAGAAGATTAATTTGGACTTGCTTAAACAATTCCAACATCTCATCGAGTTTTTCTCCCTTCTTATCTGCAGGAATAGGGGCTTTCAGGGCATCCGAAAATGGGGCTTTAGGCAAGTAAGATGATTTCGGTGCAGTTGGTTCCTTCTCTATTTTCAGGTCCTCCTTGTTCTTGGGTGATTTGGATTCGGTTAGAGGTTTAGGGTCAGTCTCATTAGTTTTACTAGTGTGTTCAATGACCTTCCCACTTCTCAGAGTCATGATTGATTTGGCATGTTCAGAAAAAGCTTCTGGGGTATTATAACTCTCAATCACAAATTGCCCTCTTGGGTTGCTCTCGAGTTGGCTAGGTAATTTTCCTTCTTCCCTCCTACTGAATGCAGTCGCTAGTTGACCTATTTGGATCTCTAGCTTAGCAATGGATTGTGTGTGAGAGTTAAGAATCTGAGTGTTGACTTCTAATCGTTCTAGTGCTTTCAGAACTTTTTCCTCAAAAGCTGAGCTGTGACCAGTAGTAGATGGTTGAGGAGCATTTTGAAATTGATGGTATGATCCATGCCTATATGTTGGGTCTTGATATTGAGGTCGAGGTGTGGCAGGACCAACCACTGGTTGTGGTCTCCAGGAAAAATTTGGATGGTTTCTCCAGTCGGGGTTATAAGTGTTCGAATATGGATCGTTTCCTGATCTGCGAGCTTGTTGGACTTGCTGAACCTGCTCGTGCACAAACTCAGAAAATTAGGGTGCGGCTGGGCATTCACTAATAAAATGGTTCGGAGTTGCACACAATGCACAAACTTCTTGAATTGGATTAGGCAGAATCGGGGATTGTCCAGTGTTTAGAAGACGATCTAATTTTTGAGACAGTTCATTTACCTTTTGATGGATATCTATGGCATTTCCTACTTCATATATTCCACCTCTTTTTGAGTTTAACATGGGTTTATCTCTAATAGAGGCAGACATATGATGTAATAAATTTTCACTTAAAATTTCAAACAGTTGCCATGCCTCATCCTCACTTTTCAGCATAAATGTCCCACCGCATGATGCATCGACCATTTGTCGATGTCTTTCAGAGAGCCCATCATAAAAATATTGGATTAACTGCCACTTGGGTACAGCATGGTGGGGACATTTTCTAATAAGGTCTTTTAATCTCTCCCATGTTTCATGAAATATTTCTCCATCTAATTGGGAAAAACTAGTTATGGCTTTCCTTATTTGATTAGTTTTTCCTATGAGAAAATATTTCTTGAGAAACTCTCCTTGCAGCTGGTCCCAGGTTGATATAGTCATGGAATCCAAAGTATGTAGCCAGTATTTGGCTTTGTCCTTAAGTGAAAAAGGGAATAATTTCAACCTAAGAGCATCATCGGAGAAGTTGTGAATTTTGACAGTTGAGCATATCTCAAGAAATTCTTCAAGATGTTTATAAGGGTCTTCATTACTAAGTCCATAAAATGAAGGTAACATTTGGATTATACTGGACTTAATTTCATATTGAGTGGCCTCCACAGGGGGTACTTGAATACAAGGAGAGTAGGTATATGTGGAAGGAGTAAAGTACTCCTTCAATTGCTTGGATGGATCATTCTCCTGATTTCGGTCCATCTTTTTATGTCTGTTGGCTCTAAGGGTTCTTTCTATTTCTGGATCAAAAGGTTGGATTTCTGATCGTAACGATCTACAGCCAAGCATACACCTTGCAATTATACTGTAGAGCAAACACAAATTTTTTTTTTTTTTATAATATATATTTTTATAATAAAGTGAGAAAAGAATGAAGAAAATCTAAAGAGAAAAACCTAAGAATCTTAAATCTATGAAAAGAGAGAAATTAGTTAATGTTTAGATGTTAATTGCAATCAACTTAAACAATCATAGACTCTCTATCCTAAGGTTAACTTAGATCTAGACAGCTCCTAACTTTCAAGATTGCTTTTGAGCACTCCAAGCTCAAGACTGACTAACTGACTCGGCCAGGTAAGCGTAAGATGTGGGAGGTTTCCTGCTCGTTGCTTTCCTTAGACACCAACTAAGTTGGCCAGGTCAGTCAATGGAACCAATTGAAAATCACTTTCTTTAACCACTTGCCTTAGACACCGAGCAATTAACCAATCCGCACTCGGTTCAACTCTAGAGCTTTGTTATCCTATTGAGCTCGAAATTTCTAGGGCTGACGTCTAGTTGATTTTAAATTAAGGTCTAGGTTATGCAAATGCAAGGGAGTGATTTGTGGGCCAAGGAAGGGTGATCAAATCCCCACCTTATCTGGTTAATGGGTTATTGCCCTTAAGATTAATTATGGAGATGCAATGCAAAGAAACAAGGTGTCCAATCAAGTTAGAAATTTTTATATTTGAGGTTACGCTATTTTAGTTAAGTGTTATGAAATGTTAGTGATTTTTTTTTTATATAATTTTATCTTTTTATATATATATTTTTTAATTTTTTTTTTAATTTTGTAAGAAAATAAATTTAAGTGATTAAGTCTAAAAAGTAATAAATCACTGGGCTATGAAAAGTAGCAAATTATTCTAAGCAGCAAAATTCCTAAGTAGTAAATTAGTTATGCAAGGTAATTCTGTAATTATGCAAATAAGATTATCTAGCTAGAAAGCACTGAAAAAAAATTTAAAACGAGAAATAAAAACTGAAAAGTAATTTTTTTTTTTTAAATTTTTTTTTTTTCAATTTTTTAATTCAATCGGGCCAAGATCTCCGGCAACAGTGCCAAAATTTGATGCGTAGTCGTTGATAGCACCAAAAAAATAACTCTACTCACTACGTAGGTAGGATGAGTCGAGATCGTATCCTCAGGGACCTTGGGCTAAGTTGAGATTGCAAGGTAAAAGAAAGAAGCGTTGTTTTTGATTTAAAAAATAAATTATCTTAAAATTGAGGTAATTAAAAAATAAAGAGCTCGGGAGTTTTGAATTAATTT
This sequence comes from Elaeis guineensis, assembly GCF_000442705.2. NCBI lineage: Eukaryota > Viridiplantae > Streptophyta > Magnoliopsida > Arecales > Arecaceae > Elaeis > Elaeis guineensis. The sequence goes on along the minus strand of NC_026002.2, from coordinate 59,617,186 downwards.
GCACTAGCAGAGTTGTATCTCTTTTTTTTAACTAAATTGATGTGATTAATCTTAGAAAAAATACCTATCTTTCTTCGGCACGCTCCGTACCCGTAGATCATGGCGCGTCTCCGAAAAGTACTAGGTAAATAACTCTTCTTTCCTTGGCACGTCCCGTATCCGTAGATCACGGTGCGTCTTCGGAAAGTAAAAGTTGTTCCTAATATTAATCTAACAAGAAAGCATAAATAAAAGCATATGAAAGGGAGCAAATAAAGAACTCATGATAATTTAAATAAAAAGCATAATCTTTATTGCATATAAAGAAATACAGGAAAGTTTAGAATAATAAACCATCTCTGTGTCGTTACAAAATTTCTTCTCCACTCTCGAGACTACTAGCCTAGCTGCTCATGAAGTAGTCTCTTTCTATTCCACTATGCAAGGCTCTAGAAGAATTTCTGGGCTCCCCCTCCAATGAGAGTACAAAAGTCTTTTTATAGGTGTTAGGAGGGAGGAGTTTTACATAATTTTTCGATGTGAGACTAAAAAAATATAAATCTTTTAAAATATTTCTAAATATTATTTTTTTCCTTATTTTGAACTTGTCTGCTGTGCGCCCACACCCACGTCAGCGCCCGTCCCGCATCCACGCCGCGTCCCGCGTGTTCACGCACGCATACGAGCCCATGCTGCCCACATTCACGCGCGCCCAGGCTTTTGAATCCACGTGAAACCGCCCAGAGCCAAAGAATTCACGTGAATCCTTTTTTTTTATATTCCAAAAAGAAACAAAAGTTCCTTCATAATGACATCTATATCCTTTTTGGATTCCTTGCATAGTATCTTCATTTTCTATAATATCGGATGCGTCTTTCTTTTATTTTAATTTTATTTTAAGTCCAATTTTCATCAAACTTGAGTCTTTTTGATCTATGAATTGGACTCTTTGTATCGACGATCACCTTTCCTGTAAAACATAAAAAGAAACATCAAATTTTTAATAAATAAGATAAATTAAATATAATTTTTTAATTTAAAATACTTAACTTAAGTGTTTATCACTAAGAATCTTCCTCACGAGGTCACTATTAGAATAAAACTTATCAAGACTTTTTAAATCATTTATAATATTAGTAAAGTGAGTAAATATTTCAGTTATAGATTCATCATGCTCCATTTTAAAATGTTCATATTTATGCACGAGCATGTTAATCTTGGATTTTTTTACTTGATTAGTTCCTTCATGAGTTACTTCTAATCTATCCCATATTTTCTTAGCAGACATGCATGTTGAAATATGATTGAATTCATTAGCATCTAAGGCACAATACAAAACATTCATGGCTTTAGCATTTAGTTGAGCCATTTTCTTATCAACCTCATCCGATTCTTTTTCGGGTTTGGTTGATTCCATACCATCAATAATTTTAGTGGGTGTGTGAGGGCTGTTTACTATGATACTTCACATATCATAGCAAGTGCTTGAATGAAGATTTTCATCTGAGCTTTTCAATAGGTATAGTTTGACCCATTGAAAAGTGGAGGTCAGTTAGTGGATTGCCCCTCGGCTAGAGAAGTTTCAACTTGAGTTACCATAGATCTTTAGCTCTTTGATTGATTAAATCAAAGTAGGACTAGAGCATCGAGCTCTGATACCACTTGTTGCCCAGTTATGCAACTAAAGAGGGGGGGGTGAATTGGATTTCTAAAAATTTAAACTTAACTTACAACTTATGAAGAATATTTAACAATAGCAAGATAAGTGAGGAGAATGTAATTGATGCAAGGGTAATGGTTAGATGCAAGAATGCAAGAGAATAAAGAAATTTAAAAGGAGAACAATTAAGCACAATACAAACAAGAAGATTTATAGTGGTTCGGTACCAACCTTGCACCTACATCCACTCCCCAAGCTCCTACTTGGAAATTTCAATCCACTAAATTGTATTCAATTTGAATACACTCGTTGGAACCTCCGACTCTAGCTATTCCAAGCTAGAACACTTATTTTTCAGATACAAGCCAACTCAATACAATCCGATTCAAGGTTCGGATCAACCTTCCCATGTTTTGGAACCCTTTCAAAATAAAAAATAATGACTCAAAAAGAGTATTATAGTTAATAGCACAGAAATACAAATGAAGCTCCTTTAATGAGTGAATAAGGCATTAAATACACTTTACATAATTTGAAGGAAGCTCTTTCTGATTTTCTCAAGATAGTTGGAGACTTGAATGAGCACTTGAGGAGTTGGTGAACTTGAATTAAAAGCTTCTTGAACGCTGTAAGTGGGCTCTTGCTTAGGGTTGAAAAGATGCTTGAAGAACTTTTTTCAAATTTTTTTCTTCTTGTTCGATTTCCTCTTTTAAGTTCCTTTATATAACTTCAAATATTGGTGGAGAGTAATCTGGACTGAAATAGAGCCATTAGAGCACATTAAACGAGCATTAAATATAATTGAAATGGGTTAAAAACTAGCTATTGTAGAATTTTTCCGTCACAGGGGTCGACTTATAGGGTCGACTCATGCTCATGGGTCGACTCATGGGGTCGACCTCTATGAAAAAGAGCAGAAAATGACTGTTCTATAATTTTGACTTGTAGAGCAGTAGAGGTCGACTCATAGGGTTGACTCATGCCAAGGGGTCGACCCATGGGGTCGACTTACAGAGTGTGCCAGCCAAAATTTTAGCGTGCCGTTCAGCCCTTTAAGCCATGAGTCGACTCAAAAATAAAAATCTATTTTTCTTACAAAATATACTTCCAAAAATATTAAAATTTCCTCCAATGGATTGTACGTCTTTAGTTCTTGCTCTTGAGGCTTCTGAATCAGGTCTTGACAAAATTATGATTTTGCTCCTGAAATACAATAAGTCTTTTTCCAAGCCAAAATCATTAGTAACCTCCTCAAATACTTTGTAATCATCAAAATTAATTCAAGGAGCAACACTTTTTATATACATATGGTTCATCCATATTTTTGATAAAGCCAAATGATTTGACTGTCTCATCAAAATAGATATTTTAACTCCTCGATACCTGCTTTAATACATAAATAGATTTTTTAGTTTGCATACTTGATTTGTCCTTCCACTGGAGACAAACCTTTGTGACTGAGTCATGTAAACTTCTTCCTCAAGATTTTTATTGAGGAAAGCAGTCTTGACATCCATCTGTCAGATCTTATAGTCATGGTATGTAGCTATATCAAGCATGATCTGAATAGATTGGAGCATGGCTATAGGCAAAAAGGTTTCTTCATAGTAACACCTTGCCTTTGTCTGAAATCTTTTGCTACTAGTTTGGCCTTATAGGTCTCTATCTGGCCATCTGCTCCAATCTTCTTTTTGAAGATCTATTTATAGCCTATTGGAGTCACACCCTCAGGTGCATTAATCAAAGTCCAAACTTGGTTGGCATACATAGAGTCCATTTTGAATTTTATGGCTTTAAATCATCTGTCGAGTCACTACTCATGACTGCTTCTGAATAGGTTGTTGGATCATCATTCTCAATGATATGTGATGAGTTATCATTCTTAATGATAAACATATATCTGAAAAAAGAGTGCTCTATAAGCCAATCGCAAGTGTATTGCGATGGAAATTTTCTTTATAATTTTTCAACTCATGTAATAACATTTATTATTTGAGGTATTGATTCATCATATTAGCTGCATCTTATTATGAGTAAGATTATGACAAACACTAAAGATTAGGATAATAATTTTAGGAGACATGAATGGGTCATACTAGTGAGACTTAAAATTTTAAAACTCTAATCTTAAATATTCCTGGTCGTAGGAACATTGAGTCGGGGATCAATGTTTCGGATAGACTGGCACATCCTATATATGCTTGATAGAGAGGGTGGTAGATCTCACTAGCCACTTGTGTGGGACACTAATACAAGGATGTGGATACTCATTTGAAAAATAAGTCCACTGAATTGACTCGATGAAAGAGAACATCTTATGGAAGCCTTACTTGCATGTCAAAGATAGTTCTCTAAGTGAGAGTTGTGCAAGTAATCCTTAGACCTGAGACCATCATAAAATCTTATGCATATGAACCCATATTTTGGTTTATACCCAGACATGACATTAAGACATGTATGGGGTGTTTTGGATATAGTGGAGTGTATATAAAGGTTGTGAGTAGGTCAATATGGAATCGATCGCTCCTAGTAAGAGGAGATCGCATCCTGTGTATTCTCATTCGTTGATGGCTCAGAAAAATTTTTTTGGCCAAAAGTAGGAAGAAAATTAGAAAGAGTTTCTAATGCTTCTTCATTAGAGTCATCATTGGTTAATTGAGAATCAATATGAATATGTGTTTGAGTTTGACATGATTCCATACTCATGAACATATTCAGGGTGCTGGGATGATCGAAGAATTGTATTGCACGGTAACTTACCACTGAAGGGCATATTTGATATTTTCATTAAATTTTTATATCTTCTAGATAGTCATGATATATTGCTAGATATTAATCTTGACTTATATATTTTTGATCAAATTAAAGAGTTTAATTCAAACATCAATTAGAAAGAGTTCTAATTACTGAAATCGGGTTAGCTCGATTGGACTTAAATCAGTTATATTAAATTCTAATCAAATTAGGTCAACTTATACCCAGACCTACTACTAGCTAGATGTGAAATCTAATGAGTCACATACATATAAAAATTAGTTAAGGACCCTTTTTAAAAAGGTTGATTAGAATTTTTGATTCAATCGGGGTTCCGGTAAGCATGCTAGCATGTGTGGAATCCCTAGCTCTTTTAGAGATCAATTTGGTCTCATGCCTTGCTCATTTGCTAGCCTAATTTGGTAAACATTTGGGTTAGGTCAAGCCACCTAGAACCAATTAAAAAGAGGTATTATATCTGGTGTACACGTCAAATAACTAAGAGTCCAACTTAAGAAGGACTCTTGGCACTAATATGCAGAATGCATGCGCACTTTATTTGTGGCACAGAGAAGGACTAAGAATCCTTTTATTTTGGGCTTCTATTTTTTATGACAAGTAGATCAGATTATGTTCCACCTATCATATCTTTTTAAGTATGAAAAATCTACCATATTATGCATGATAAAATTGCTCAAAGCTTTGCTACGTGCATGATAGTTTTTTCTGGATGCACGAAGGGACGTGAAGACTCCTTCTGTTTAGGGAGTCTTAAGCAACTTTTTATCTGATAATTTTTGTGATAAAGATAAATTTTAGGTTCTTATCATATGATAAAAATCTAAAAAATTATCAGATTAAGAAAGGTTGCTTTTCACACCCTTTTCTGGGTGTGCGCACGCGCGACAGGGAGAAGGTGCACGCATGTCTCTTCGGTGAAGAGTCCTTCACATATGATCTCTTATCCAAATAATATGTCATTTGGTGATGTTCTTCCTATTTGAATAAGGGCTTATGTGGCAAAATGTCATGCTAATCTGATATGTGAAGAGATGCAAAAAGTATATCGTTCTGGGCATGTGCGTGTGAGAAGGCAGGAATCGACGTATCACTCCTTGAAGAGTCCTTCTGTTTAAGGACTCTCAGATAAGTGATATGAGGACTTGATATATCTTTCCAAATGAGGCATGCCTTCTCTGTTAGCCCTCCATCTGGTGCTATAAATTGGGGATGGTAGATGGGGTGATCATTCAATTCTTACATCCCCTATCCACTCCCTCTCTCCCTCTCTTACAACTCTAGGTTTTAGGACAAGGCTTGTTCTTTTAAGACAAGCCTAATCCTAATAGCTATAAGGGTTTAAGAGGTCTGAAAAAAGGTGATCAAGTCTAGTGGATGGTTCAGAAAGGTTCAGACTTAGGTCTGGAGGAAGATCTGATCGATTGATGGCTGGTTGAGTTCTAGGGGCTAGAAGTCTTGAAGCAAGGTGAAGAAGGAGCACTGTCTTTGATTCAATTTTTATGTGGATTACCATTGAAGGGCGAATACTTGGATGCCTCATAAAAATTAGATTAGCATTATAAATATTCTTTTAATCTAAATTTATTTTATTGTACTTTGATTGATATAGTCAAGAGTTTCTGGGCATTAGGATTTTCGATGCATCGGATGTTTTTAATAAAAATTTTAAACACCTAATCCTTCTACTGCACCACTGAAATCTAACAGTGGTATCAGAGCCTATCTTGATCTATATAATTAAAGATTAAATTATTATCTTGATTGTGATCAAGTATGAGTTTTTAGTTTGATTCAAGTCGGCTCAAGGGTTGAACTTGATTGAACATTCAAACCCTAGTTTGTCTTAGAGATATGTTTTAAATATAAAATACATAATATATATATAAAATTTTTTTAGCAGCTTAGTACTCTAATTGAGGTTCATCTCCAGATTGTCCGGTCATAAGAGCAAGTAGGGTTCAGAGATCCTCTCTTCTTATTCAATAGGGTACTCTTATGGTATGTAGGGGTGCCATTGTGATGTCCTAAGAAGAAGAACCACGAAAAGAATATTTTATATTCATGCATGTTATTAGAACTTCATGCATATGTGATATACTTGAGATGCTTAGTTATAATCATATTGAATGATTATGATTTCATATCTTAGAGATATGAATAGATGTCATGATTAGTTGTTATGATTATTAAGATATAACTATAATAATGCATCATTGTGATTAAATTAGGATGTGCTTAAGACCATTAAAGCCTCCATAAAAATTATATTAAGTTATAGTGTTATGATCAGTAGCTAATCTATTTTTTTGAATCGATTAATTAATTGGTGTCTAAGGAGTGTTTCAAGTATGGTGGTTATTTAATTGGTTCCGTTGCTGGCCTGATCAATTTTATTGGTGTCTAAGAAAAGCAACAGGGGGACCCCCATCAATCTTAATATTTTTCTGGCTAATTAGATTAGTCTGAATCTTGAATGAAAATAGCTCAGTATTTAGAACACTACATATACCTTCCTTCATGCCTAGTCAATATCCTGTTAAAAATCATAGTAGGTTTGTTGTGATATCCACAAGGTTTGCTATGGAGATTGATGTAGATTTGTCTTAGTACATATTATATGCTTTATGGTATATTTGGATATGTTGCTTTGTTATGATATCTATAGAGGCATCATTTTTTAGATATGACTGTATGAAAATGAAGAGTCTGACTTAACTAAAAAATACTATAGTATGTTGTGATATCCACAAGGCTATGAGTATTTTTAGAGGCAGATTATGTTGAGAGTTGCATGAGATACAATTAGATAGATTTTTCTATTTTTAAACTTATTGAGGTTTGTTGTGATATCCATAAGACTTCAATAAAAAATTAGGATCTCAACCCCATTGAGAAACCAGATTAGGGTTTCTTGTTTGCCATAGGAGAGGACTATGCTATCCGATAAAATAGTGAGAGACATAACTAGTTTTTAAAAGTCCTCAACTAGTAATGTATGTCAAACTTGAGTGGTTTGCTTATACTATTATTTTTTATTTATACAGATTTAAGTCTGTATTATGGTTTCTTTATTTTCACTGTATAACACTATAGATAAAAATATGTTGACCGATCCCAACTATATGGATGGATTGAGGAACTTGTAAGTTAGGTTCATATCGGAGAAGAACTCCAATTTCTGGATATTTCTGATCTTGGGATGGTCAGTAATAATGAGAAGGTAAAAGATATCCATACGGATATTAACTATTTATTTTGTGGCAAGTTTGGACATTGGGAGTATAATTGCAAGAATAATCTTGCAAGTTTGAAGCAAGGTGCAAGTATAGCACCAAAAGGTGTGTATATGATACAAACCTATTTTTCATTGAGTGGCTCAAACTCTGATACTTGGGTATTAGATACTGCCTGTGGATCATATATTTGTAATTCATTATAGCGACTATAGAATATTAAAGGTTTGAAAAGAGGTGATCTCGAGCTTTATAGCGCAAGTGGAGAGTCCATTAGTGCAGAGGCTGTGGGAACCTGTATGCTTAATTTACCTTCAGGCAAAACTTTAGTATTGAAGGATTGTTATTACATGCCAAAAATTATTAAAAATATTATTTCTATACCTTTGTTATTAAAACAAGGTTATGAAATAAGGTTAATGGGAAATAGATGTTTCATTTTTTTTTCTAATGACTTTTATGGCAGTAGTTATATTGATAACAATCTTTTAATTCATTCACTTAATAAAAATATTTTTTATATTGAAAGAAATATGAAAAGAAAGAGAGAAGATGTGAATATCACATATCTCTGGCATTACCATCTTGGTCATATTAATGAGTCAAGGATAAATCAGTTATACAAAGAAGAATTCTTTGACCCATATGATTATGAATCATTCAAAACTTGTGAATCTTATCTCATAGGTAAGATGATCAAGACTTTATTTTCTGGATATGGAGCGAGGACAAGTGAGTTATTAGCCCTAGTACATACGGATGTATGTGGACCATGACAACTCAGGCTAGAGGTGGATACTTCTATTTTATTACCTTTACAGATGATTTATCAAGGTTCAGGTATGTGTATCTTATGAAACATAAATCCGAAGTCTTTGATAAGTTCAAGGAGTATCAATGCATGGTTGAGAAACAAACTAGAAAAAGTATCAAAGTTCTTCGATTTGATCGAGGAGGAGAATACTTATCCAGTGAATATCTTGATCATCTTAAAAGTAAAGGTATTCTCTCTGAATGGACCTCTCCTTATACACCTCAGTTAAATGATGTAGCAGAAAGGAAGAATCGCACTTTAATGGATATAGTGCGATCCATGATGTGCTTTACTGATCTCCCAATATCTTTTTAGAGATTTGCCCTAGAGACTGCCGCATATATATTAAACAGAGTATCTTCAAAGTCTGTTGCAAGCACACCATATGAGATATGGAAGGGAAGAAAGTCTAATCTTAAACATCTTAAGATTTGAGGCTGTCCAGCTTATATCAAAAATATTTTTGGACACAAGCTTAGTGCTAAATTAGACAAGTGTAGGTTTGTAGAGTATCCTAAGGAAATTAATGGATACTATTTCTATTGGAAAATATGTCCTAAAGCCTATCATCTAAGTGGTAGATGATTGAAATTAGTATATGAATTATCTAATAATAATAGTTATTTGGCAGATTCATCATAAAAGTTTATCTTCCTTAAATGAACTATTAAATTATGATGAAGTTCTTAGAACCATAATCAATCGATAAAGGAGGATTTATCGGATGGTTCTTAAACTGTTCACGATCAAATGATAAGTTATTAACAAGGATGATAACTTATCAAGTGTAGGTCGCTGTATGCCATATGCGTTGGTTATCTTCGTAACCAAGTGGTATGGAGACACTGGTATGGCATCCAGGTGAGATGTAGGAGTATATTTGTATTGAATGTGATCAATGTAACACTCTACTGTCAAGAGTAGTTAGCTAAGACCAATGGGTATAAGTGTCCCTCCGACCTGAGATCACCACGGTGACTTGCAAGCAACTCACCGTGCTTTAGTGCCGGATTACCTGTATTTTTAATATAGATTCGAAAGATTTTTGGATACAGTCAAGTACTTGTGAAGTCGGTATGTGAGTCAAGATGGAATTGACCACTCCTGATTAACTTCAAGAAGAGAATGTATCGCTGTGTTTCAATTTAGCAAAATCTAGGCCTGGGTAATCCTCGTGAGGAGTCACGGGATTTGCAAAATTTTGAGACACAAAAGAGATGACTTGTATGAGTGATTGACAGTATACTCAAAGTTTTCTTGAATATTATTGGTCAAAAGGATGAATTATACAGTAACCATGGATCAAGATTCTTAGAATGTTGCTTTGCATACATTCGACCTATTTGGACATCAGAAATCATTGCTAGATGGTTACTTTGACTGGTATAAAAATTCATTCTTATGCTACCAGCTTAGGTTTGAACCTATAGAGTCACACACATAAGAGGTTATAACCTAATCAGAAGATTAATCGATGATTGAGAATCATTCAAAGGTTAAACAATCAATATGATTGATGTTTGACCTAATACAAGTGTTGCAGGAGGATCATTAGCAATTAGATTGCTAATTGGCTCAATCTGACTGAGCAATTAGGCTGAGATCAAGTCTAATTGAATATAATTTAATTAGAATTAGTTTAGATTTAATTAGATTAAGTCTAGAATCTTAGTTAGACTAGGATTCCATCTTCTCTTGCGCCACCTAAGAAAATCAAAGCCCACGCCCACTAATTAATTCCAGATAATTTTTCTATGATTTTCATATCTAAGAGAAGTAATATCACACCACTTATTTTAGAGATTTGAATCAGATTTGATCTGGTTCAATATAAAAATTAATTTGGTTCATTGTGGAAAGTGGTTTAGCCTATTTCTCTTTTTGAAAGAGTCCCTCTTCACAAGGACTCTTCCCTCCCTCTCTTGTGTCAACTTCCCCCATGTTTATCCTCCTTTTTGTTGCCCCTTTTGTGGTTATTTTCATGTTATCTATGAAATAAATGAGATAGGGGGCATCCAAGAGTTGGACGCTCCAAGGACTCCTTGTTAGACTAGGTCTTATGACCTAGTCTGCCATATAAAAAAAGGCTGTCCCATATGCCATGATATAGGAGTCAAAAATTCATGGAAAGTTGAGAGAAAAACCAAAGGAGAATGGGGAAGACTTGGGAGGTTTGAGGCACCAAAATCCATGGAGGAGAGTCCTCTAACAAGAGATCAAAAGTTGATATCTTGTAGAGAGAAAGGTAAGAGAGAAGATTATCTTCTCTTATTGGTTTCTTTCTTATTCTTTTCTCTTTATTTTGTATTTTTATGTGATAAAAATATGAGAGAGAAAGAAGGATTACATGGGTGGTTTGAGGTGCCAAAATCCTTGGAGAAAATTCTTCAATCAAGAGATCAAAGGTTGATGTCTTGTAGAGAGAAAGGTAAGAGAGAAGATTGTCTTCTCTTATTATTTTTCCTTTTATATTAATATCTCTTTGTTTTATATATATATATATATATTTATATAATAAAAAATCTAAAAGAGAAAGAGGGATGGCATGGTGAATTCATACTCCAAAGAGTTGGAGCATGGTGATCTTATTTTGGAAATGATATGATCATGTTCTGATGGAAGAAGAAGAAGAAAAGAAGGTCTTTTCTTAAGATTTTTTTTAGAACCCTTCTTCTCTGTAAATCATGAGATTTTTTTATGAAGAAAATCAGATATCACAAGATTTGAAAACTAAAGAAATATAAATAGAAGAAGGTCTTCTCATGTCCTAGCATAGAGATATTTTCAAGATATCAATTGTTGATGTACTGAAGGAGAAGATCTGTCTTCTCTTAGGACCCTTTTCTATTAAATATTAATTTTGATTTTAGGGTGGTCAAAAAGTTTGATTTCTCTCTTATTCCTCCTCATATTCTTCATCTCTTAGAATGTTCAAGAGATCCAAAGAATATTTTTTAGATTAACCATCCGAGGGATCTGCAAGAAGCTAGTACTTCGAGCGGATCATTGTTCGACGAACCTCCAATTTTGTTGCAGCCTCATGTGGATCACCTGTAGAGGTCGGATGTATGTGCGACTCCAAAGGTAACAAAAAAAATCAATCATGGAGTTCTCGATCCGAATGAAAGTAAGAGATCTGATCTCTTCTTTTATCTAGATATAATCTAGGTTTTAGATGCGAAACTGTTTTAGATCTAGGGTATTGATTTGATCAATACCAAATCTTTTATTTTTTAATTTATAAATATAATATGACATATTATAGGTCCTAATTGTAGGGTTTAGTAATTTGATTACATGCATTTGTAAATTAAATTATTTAATTTATATGTTCTGTTGTGTTATATTTTAAAAAAGTTTTGAAATTCATGCATGAAATCCTGTACCTTTCATAATAGTGGTGTCAGAGCATCTAGGTTCTTTTATTATATGTTCATAATTATATTAAAATAAATTTAAAAAATAAAATAATAATCGCACGGACTATAGGTTGTCCTGCTGTAAGGTTTACCCCTTACAGTGCAAAGGTTGTCCTGGTACGTTACGATCTAAAAAATTTAAAAGAGTTTAAATAAATCTTATCATGAATATTTTAGATTAAGTCTATTTTATTTTATAAATTTTTATGTAATGTACATAGATTAAAATCAGCCTAGAACAGGATCTTGTGAAGGTTCTATTTGCTGATCAGGCCGGCTTGACCAGCAAGCCAGCTCGACCAGCATGCCAGTTCGACTGAAAAATTGGTTGAATTATATTTCTGACTAATTTTAATTGTTAGTATTTGTTAGTGAAATAAGCTGTCCTATTTTTGAAATGAGTCGACCTATTTAGTGAAACAACACTAGATTGTATTAAATATTTCAAAAATTAAAAATATTTTTTAAAATGCCGAACCCCAACCCTCAGCCATGAACTTAATTAAAATAATTAAGTGATTGTTTAGGATCTAGGTTTGTGATTTAAAGATCCTAAGATAATGTCATAAAACATGGATTAAAGGGTAATGGGTTAGATTTGATCAGATCATTAACTGGGTTAGACCTAGGGTTAGATTAAATATGGACTAAGTTAAGAAATTGATCAAACCTAATTAAAAGTTAATTAGGATTAGGTCATTTCTATAGATCACTTCAATAGTTATAGTTGATCAAAATCCATATATCTAACACATGGACACTGATCGTGGCTCAGCGGCTGAGCCCGAGTCTTTAGGGATACCAAATCAAAATTGATAAATTAGTTGGTGTCTAAGATAAACTTGACCAGTGGTTTTTAATTGGGAGCATGCTTACCTAGCCATTTCTTATGGTGTCTAAGGTAAGCATTGGCAGACCCTCCCATTGATCATACTTACCTGGCCAATGTGGTTAATCAGGTCTTGATTAGGTTGCTCATTGATTCATGCTAACCCATGTCACATAGGAAATCAGAGAGTCTGATTTCATTCAGTGAGACTGATCTAGGTGCCCATGGATCAAATTTAATCCTAATCCTTGTTAATGACTTGAGAAGTCAGTTGGAGGACTTGACTTGATGAAGTCAGTGGGAGCGAATTGGTCCATGTCTTTTCTATCCTTAAATCATTTATAATTTTAAATCCTCTAAAATTATTAGGTCCTTAAAATGATAAAGTTATGGAGATAACTGAGTCATAGCCTTCCATTAAGGTGTTTGATAATGAGTCCATTAACTCAATAATCATTGCAGACCCAAAGGCCTGGTGCTTGTTGACTAATGGAATTATCACTCATCATATGATGACTTGGATGTGTCTCTCTAATGATGGTTAGGTTAGCCAACCAAAGTTGGATTTAATCATTTATTGGTTAGATGCACCAAGTATGGTCATGTTAATGGTTGGACCTAACCGGATCCTTACAGTGGAGGCCAAAGCCTACTGATTAGGTTTCTGGGACAAAATTAAATTACTAGAAGTTGTTTGGAGAAACAATTGGTTAATGAACCTACCTGTAGATGCACATGGGTTGGCCGACCAAAGTCGGACTTGTGTGTAGTCTATGTGGATTCTAGTACCTACTAGGATATTAAAGTAATTTTTTCGAATTGGAGGTAGAGGCTACCAATTTGAATAAAATAGTGAGAGAATCTTGAGACTAAAGTCCAAGTCTCTAGGCTTAAAATAATTCATATACATTAGGTCATTGTTCTCTTTTCTCAAAATAAGGCTAAATCTTAATTGCTCCAATCACTGTTAGATAGTGATAACTTATGGGACCTAACTTCGTTAATTAATATCAAAAGTTAAATTTAGTTCAGCAGTATGAATGGGTTCGTATTGGGGCTTCTTAGTCCAGTCAAAATAATTAGTCCAAAATTGATCCAAATCAAGAAAAAGTACAGGGTCATAGGAAGAAGAATTGTCTTACTTTCCTTGACCATAATAGGCTGAACAAGAGAAAGAAGCAAGGGTTGCTCATCAAGGATGTTATATGATAACACCTTAAAGTTTCTCTATGTAATTTCACTACCTAGGTATTAGATATCAATAGTTTTATGCAATTTATTGCTAGGACTACAAGTAAGTGAAATATTTCAAAATGGTGAGAAATTCTTGAATGTTAGGGATGGAAGTCTTATTCCAATCCTAACTTTAAGAATTGTAGAGCTTATTTTCAAATATTATCATTTAAAGTAATTATTACTATTGTCCATTATTTATAATCTTTGTTGGCCTTTTGGCTAAAGATGATCATCATTCATAAAAGAAGATTATTATGATATTATTATGAATAATATTATAATAATACATGGATAATAAGAAAATGATATTTACACAGTCAGTTAAGTATAATGTATACAACCAAGTTAGATAATATCATGAATGTCTATTTTTGGCATTATAGACTTAGTCATCTTGATAAGAACAGGATAAACGGATTAGCTTGAGAGAGAAATCTCGACATCAATGATTGTGAATCATTGATAGCTTGTGAGTCTTATCTTCTTAGAAAGATGACAAAGTCACCTTTTAATAAAAAAGGTGAAGGAGCTGATAAAGTTCTAAATCTCATACATAGTATGTATGTAGACCTGTGAACTTAAGTGCCAGAGGAAGATATTAATATTTCATTACAGACGACCTATTTGGGCATGGGTGCGTCTGTTCAAATCATTTGAAATGTTCAAATGATTCAAATGATGAAAAAGATGATATATCTAGGAGAGAATTAGATTCTCTCTCAGTAGATTCTTTTTTAGAACACTGTGTATCTGAAAGGAGAAGTTGAACTTTGTTAGACATGATTCAATCCATGATAGGGTTCACTAATCTGCCTGTTTCAGGATTGTGCTCTTGTGTGATTACTTATTTTACTCTGAAAATATACTGAGTAAGTCTGTTGTGCAGATTCCATATGAGATATGGATCGGACATAGACCTAGACTCTCTCACCTTTGGGTTTGGAGTTGATCAGCCTATGTCAAAGGTTTGCATATAGATAAACTTGGTTCATGGTCCAATAGGTGTTTAAGGGTTACTAATTCTATCATGCTGAAGAACATAAGATGCTCATTAGTAGTAGGGCATTCCTTTTGGAAAGGAGTTCCTTAGAGAAGGAACTGATGCCTATCAAATTGAACTTGAAAGTTTGACTGGTAGAAAATGAACCGACATAATCCAGTAAACCTACAGAACTGATTTGATTAGATCAAACTCAGAGCCCATTAAAGTAAACACAATGCAGTGGTCTAACTCTAAGAAGTGACTTGGAGCCATTAAATCCAAATTGAAGTCCATGAAAATCAATAGTGTATGGACACTAGATGATTCATCTGAAGGAATAAAATCCATTGGATGTGAATGAATTTTTCAAAAGGGTCGGAGTAGCACAGATGGGAAGGTGGAGACCTATAAAGCTCATTTCGCTATTATCCCAGAGTTAGAACATATATTTTGAATATATGTCTTTGTTATGAATAAAGAGAAACCCTGCATTTACAAGTGGGCAAAATATTCTGTAGTGTTATTCCTTGTGTTGCCTGTGGATGAAATTCTCTTAATCGGGAATGACAATCCAGCATTGCAAGGAATAAAGGTTTGGGTGTCATCTAATTTCTCCATGTTCAAGACCAGATATGGTATGCTCACTAATGGTAGTGAGCAGATACCTGTCTGATCTAAGTAAAAATCACTGAAAGATTGTATAGACAATCCTTAAGTATTTGGAAAATATTAAGATCCAGTGACTCAAATATGAAAATACTGACTTTAAACATGTGGATGTTTCGATTTTAGTTAGATCAAGATGACAACAAGAAAGTGTCGGATCATACCCTAATTGTAGGAGCAATCTGCTGGAAAGGTTCCAAGCAGGATACTTTAGTCTACTCAGTTAGTGATGTAGAGTATATCGTAGCATATGATGCTGCCATATAAGCTGTGTAATTACTGAGCTTCATTAATAGGTTTGGAGTGGCACCCTCCACCGATGGTCCAGTCCTATCATAGCACTGGAGCCATAAATCTGGCTAAAGAATCAAAGGACCTGCATACTCTGTACTTTTGATTTTAGATCAGAATGACATCAATTTTTGGAAGATCGATGAAAAGAGAGAACTTGATCGATCCATTTGCTGAGGTCTCGGAATAAGAAAGTTCTACGAACTCAAGTGGAAGATAGTGTAGGAACCAGATCTAGGATTTCAGGGTTAGATCTTGAAACTTTTTCAAGATCATACAGCGGAAGACTAAAATAAATCAAAATTATTTTTTAAAATTAGAGAATCTCTAGATCTAAGATCCTATTACATAATTATTACATAGCATTAAATTAAAAATTAAAATATATAAATATAGCATGAACTACATGTTGATCATATCAACATGTTTCTATACTACATCTAATGTATGTATTAAACAATAGATCAGATCTATTACCTTGCAAGTTAGACGTTCTAACCTTGCTGATCTAGGCTTGAGGATGATGTTGCAAGCCGTACACGCATCCAGCCTCTAGGAGTCATCCACACGAGCCCACGAATCTCGATCAGAAGTCCTGCTTCAGGAAATCAGCACAATATGCTAGTACTGCGCTGATTCTTCTTTGATGGTTGATCAGGTGCCTCCTTCTTCTTGATTTGGACTCTTCCAAAGATGAAAAGTAGAAGGAGAAGTTTCAGATCTAAGACACTCTCAGAAAACTCAAGATGGAGGGAGGAAAGATATGAAAACAAACAATCCTAGAAGAAGACCCTCTTCTTCTTCTCGTTTCTCTCTCTAGACATCCTAACTTGTGTCTTTTATATCTCCAGAATCTAAAAGTTTTTCTCTCTAATTTTTGGATGGCCCAAAGGTCTCTCAAATATCTATCTTTTTCAAAAATTTCATGAAGAAACTCATTTTATATAGAGAGATATGATAGAGTCTTTATCTAGGTCAAATACCCGGTCAAGGCTTATCCAAACATGGCAAGTTAAGGGGCGCCTAACTCTTGAGCACCTCCTCCTTATTTTCATGCATGGATCACTAGCAAAGGGTACATAATGTGTACCCTAAAATCCATAAAAATTCCAAAAAAAAATTTGGATAGATTCGGTGCAATATTGAAAGAGTTTTGGATTTCTAAAACTCTATCTCATAGAATTCGAAATCCAAACTTATTCCTTTTTGATTTGATCCAAACCACCTTCCATGTAAGAAAGAAGAGAGGAGACCTTTTGTGAACGTGGGAGAGACCTGGGAGAGGGCTTTTGTCACACAAAATAAGAGGAGATTGGCGTTGAATGAGAGAGAGGGCGTGGGGAAGGCTTATGTGGTGCAAGGTGGAATCCTAGTCTTACTAGGATTCTATCTTATGACTTGTTTTAATTTAGTTTCTCAAACTAAATTAAACCAAAATTAGATCAATCTAATTAAAATAGGTCTTAACCCAATTAAAAATTTAATTTAATCAGATTAAATTAGATTTAAATCTGATTTAATTTTCTAATCAAATTAGAAATTAGATTGACCCAAGTCCTAGTTGAACTAGGACTAGTTTTTCCTTGCACTTGGCTTATCCAATAAACCAATTGGACTTGATCCAATCAAGCCCAAACCAAATCTAATTAAATTATATTTAATTAAACTTAATCTCAACCTATTGGCTTAATCAAATTAAGCCAATTAGCAATTGAATTGCTAATCGATCCTCCTGCAACACTTGCACTGGGTTAAATGTCAATCGTATTGATCATTTAACCCTAGAACGATTCTTAATCATTGATCAACCATCCGATCGGATTATGAACTCTAATGTGTGTGATCTCATAGGTTCGAACCTAAGCCGGTAGTATAAAAATAAATTTCTGTACCAATCGAAGTGACCATCTAGCAATGGTACCCGACGATCGGATAGGTCGAATGTGTAGAACAACATCCTTAGAACCCATGTGGATATAGCTTTCATATAATTCATCCCCTTGACCAAAATGATCATAGGACACCCTAGAGTTCAACTATCAACTCTGATCAGGTTGTCCACATTGTATTTCAAAATATCAAATCCATCTGATGGATTACCCTGGCCAAGATTTTGCTAAATTGAAATACAGCGACTCATTCTTCTCCAACTCTTGGAGTGGTCAATCCCATCTCGATCACACTCTGACTTTGCAAGTACTTGACTGTGCCCAGAAGCCTTCCATCCCTGAATTAGAAATTCAGTTAGTCCAGTACCAAAGCACAGTGAGTTGTTTGCAAGTCACTGAGGCGATCTCAAGTCTAAGGGACACTTATACCTACATCCCATCAAAGACATTCTCGACAGCAGAATACTCTGGAGTTGGTCACGTTCAATGATGATGTACCAGTACATCTCACCTGTATGCTATACCAGTATCTCCACACTCTTTGGTTAAGAGGACAACCAACCCATATGGCCTACAACGACCTATGCTCGATAGAAGCTATCGTCCTTATTAACAGCCTATCATTTGGTCGTGAACTGTTTTAAGGACTAATCGATAAATTCTCTCTTTATCGAATCTAAATAGTTCTAAGAACTTCATCATAAAAATGGAGTTCATTAGAAGATGAAAGCTTATGATGAAAATACCAAATATATTTTATTTATTAACAAATTAATTACAATACTTGGTTACTCAACCATCAACAGCTTGACGATTGACTTTTTGGAACACATTTCCCAACAGATAGGATATTTGATATCATTCTGATTAGCTTTAGTACAAGTGGGAGTTGTTGGAAAATATATCCTAATGCCATTATCTAAGTGGTAGATGATTGGAATTAGTATATAAATTATCTAATAATAATAGTTATTTGGCAGATTCATCATAAAAGTTCAATCTTCCTTAAATGAACTCCTAAACTATGATAAAGTCCTTAGAACCACAATCAATCGATAAAGAAGAATTTATCGGATGGTTCTTAAACTGTTCATGATCAAATGATAAGTTATTAACAAGGATGATAACTTATCAGGTGTAGGTCACTGTATGCTATATACGTTGGTTGTCCTTGTAACCAAGTGGTGTGGAGACACTGGTATAGCATCCAGGTGAGATGTAGGAGTACATCTGCATTGAATATGATCAATGTAATACTCTACTGTCAAGAGTAGCTAGCTAAGACCAATGGGTATAAGTGTCCCTCCGACCTGAGATCACTACGGTGACTTGCAAGCAACTCACTGTGCTTTGGTGCCGGACTGCTTGTATTTTTAATATAGGTTCGAAAAGTTTTTGGGTACAGTCAAGTACTTGTGAAGTCAGTGTGTGAGTCAAGATAAGATTGACTACTCCTGATTAACTTCAAAAAGAGAATATCTCACTGTGTTTCAATTTAGCAAAACCTAGGCTTGGGTAATCTTCGTGAGGAGTCACGAGATTTGCAAAATTTTGAGATACAATAGAGATGACTTGTATGAGTGATTGATAGCATACTCGAAGTCATCTTGAGTATTATTAGTCAAAAGGATGAATTATACGGTAACCATGGGTCAGGATTCTTAAAATGTTGCTTTGCATACATTCGATCTATCTGGATATCGGGAACCATTGATAGATGGTTACTTCGACTGATACAGAAATTAGTTCCTATACTATCAGCTTAGGTTTTGAACCTATAGGGTCACACACATAAGAGGTTGTAACCTAATCAGATGGTTAATCGATGATTGAGAATCGTTCAAAGGTTAAACAATCAATGTGATTGATGTTTGACCTAATGCAAGTGTTGCAGGAGGATCATTAGCAATTGAATTGCTAATTGGCTCAATCTGATTGAAAAATTGGGCTGAGATCAAGTCTAATTGAATATGATTCAATTAGAATTGGTTTGGATTTAATTGGATTAAGTCTAATTGGTTTATTGGATAAGCCAGTTGCAAGAGAGAACAAGTCCCTGTTTGACTAGGACTTGTATGCACCTTGTTGGTGCAGAATTCCATCGAGGTCGGAGAAGCTGGAGCTGGGATGACCGTGGCCGCTATCGGGACCTGCAAAGAAAGTCTAAACCGGAGTTGGGGGTGCTCCAGCAAGACCCTCTGATGCTCAAGTCAGTACTCTGCTTCAATAGAAATGGAGTGCTCGAGCAGAAATTTTGGCAGAGTTTTGAGATAGGGTTTAGAGCTTAGAAAAGAACGTATCTGGGGGTCCTTATTTATAGACGGAGAGCGTAACTGACTGACAGCGACGTCTGTAACCATCTAGAAGTAGGCCATTCAGAGACATGCGGAGTTTGTTACGGAGAGTAGTGGCGTCAGAGGTCGCCCAGGGCCACGTGGAGCTTGCTGCGGAGGGTGGAGTGGTGTCCGTTGTCATGACTTGCCAGAGAGTGATGGAGCTGCGTGGAATTCATTACAGAGAGTGGAGCAGGGTGACGGCTCTTGTCGTGGCTTGTCAGAGAGTTCGGATCCGTCGGTTGAAGCTCGACCGGGATGCCTGATGGAGCAGAATGGCTCTTCACATCATCGTTCTGGGAGAGGCTTGGATGTTTCGAGGTTGCTGACATTTCAGGCGGGAGTCACCTGCCATAGGAGCTCATATGGAGATTTTCTGTTGACGGAGTCTGGGGAAGTCCGATCGCTAGGAAAGTCCGTCTGGGATTTATCTGATGTGGAGGCTCATCCGAAGATCATCCACTGGGGAAGCCTGATTTTACGGGGAGCCTGGTAGGAGGTCGGTCGGTGATGGACTTCGGATAGCGCTGGGGAGGCTCGGCAGACATCAGGGGCGATCGGCCATCGCAGGAACCCAGCTGCTGGAGTTCGTCCGTCATAGAAGCTCGTCCGGAATCCATCCGCTGGAGAAGTTTGGACGGGATCTGGTTCTCGCAAGAGGTCGAAAGGGGGCCGTTTGTTGTAGGAGCTCGGGCGAGGACCAGTTATCGTAGAAAATCAGAGTAGTGTCCCGTTGTAGAAGTTCATCCAGAATCCCCTTGCTACGGAGTAGCTCGGCTGAGGTCTACCTGTAACAGAAGTTCGAAAAAATTTTGTTCATAGTAGAGGCTCGAATGGAATTTGCTTATAGTAGACGTTTGGGGTAGACAACCCACTGTAGGTGTTCGGAGTAGGCCGTTCGTAGTAGAAGTTCGGCTCTCGTGGGAGCCCAATTAGGATTCGGGGGGGGGGGGTGGTCGACCATCGTAGAAACTCAGGTGGAGTCTGGTTATCGTAGAACTCTCATTGTTATGGAAGCTCGGACGCTGACGAAGTTCGAAAGAAGTTCGGGGGGTAGTTGGTTGCTGTAGCTGATCGGCTGACAGTGAGCCCCAGAGGGCCTTCAGGGCAGCCTGATGGACGAATGCAGAAGTTCATTGTCGAAGAAGTCCGAACGATCGAGGAGGTCCGGAGAGGCGCCACGCACAAGGTCGGGAGCCGGAAGAGCGCAGGAAGGATCGGTCCTTTACAAGCTTCGACCGGGGGGGTATTTTATATGCAACACCAGTCCTCCTACTTTCGAGTTCGAGCTACGAATGAAGAAAGTACAGAGAAATTCTCATGGCCGAAGCTGTCCCCCTCGATTTTCGTGCTTGGCGGTTGCCAGATATTTTGACGATCGGCATGTTGGTACTGGAGCCTTTTCGAAAAAGGTTTCTTCTTTTTGGAATTTTCGTCGGGGTGTGGCCCCAAGTACGGTGCCATAATGGTGTTACTAATTGTCGGCCACCTTCAGCCGTTTGCCATGGTGAGTGGGCCATGTGGCGGTTACGGACTGGCCTGAGGAGTCCTGCAGCCATTATTGCACCGACCCCCATCACCTATTTAAACCTGCCTTCCCCCTTCGGGGATCTCACTTTGTACATGAGTTTCTTCGGTCTTTCCTTCCTGGCCTCAGGCATCCGTTGAGTCATCCTCATCTCTGTACCCCCGCCTCCCTTAGACCAGCTTGGGTTAGCCCCAAAACTTTTCTTGCTTTCGTGCCCCCGTTCATAGACCGTGCTGGTCTTCCTTCATCGCGTAAATGGGCACGGTCACGGCCCAGATGTTAGCCCAGAGTTTGAAAGCCCACGAATAGGAAGACACTGCAACTTCCGAGTTGGCGAAGAAGGCGAGGGTAGAAGAGACGGATCCGACCATATTTCGCCTTGATGGCCTAGTGCCCGCACTTATAGCACATCTTCGATCGCGAGGGCTTCCTAGTGCATGTCATCGTGAGGGGAAACCTGATCTCAGGAAGAAGGTCATGCCTGCCGTCACTGTGAGGGGGAACCTGACCTTAGAAAGAAGGTCATGCCTGCCGTCATCGTGAGGCAGTGGAAGCCATGGCACGAAAAAGATGGTGTCTACATGTACTTCGAAGATAATGCTGGAGTGATTGCTGATCCGAAAGCAGTGGAAGCCATGGCGCGAAAAAGATGGCGTCTACATGTACTTCGAAGATAATGTTGGAGTGATTGCTGATCCGAAAAGGGGGACTGGAAGAAGAAGCCAGGTACCTGAAGTAATTCTCGATGATGGCCGAAACTGGGAGTTCGAAGTCTGATGAAGATGAGCTCCTTTAGAGCTGTTCGTTTTGTTTGTTTGTTTTTTTTTTTTAAGACTTTGTAACGTGCACTTTGTCAATGAAATGAAAAGAGAATTTTCCGTTACCTCGTCACCTTCTCTTCTTCTTTTTTTTTTTTTTTTGGCCTTCAAGGCTTTGTAATGTGTACTTCACCAATGAAATAGAAATGAAATTATCTATTACCTTGTCCATTCTGGTATTAAATGGTTGTTTACCAAACTCCATTTGTCTTCTGTCTTGTTTGGCATCGATGTAGTTCGTAATCCCTCACCGGTTCTTGCTTTGAGTCATCGTTTGCCAAACTTCTTTTGTCTTCCATTTTGTTTGATGCCGACGTAGTTTGAAGGTTCCTGATCGTTGCCGTGTCGATTTCCCTTAGGGACCAAAGATTTTCGACAAGGATTTTCTCTTTCATCAAGACGAGGTCCCTTGTACCTTTGGTGTAGTTCGTTTTTCACCTATCGTCGGTGTAGTTCGTCGCTTTTTCTTTTCACCTCTCATTTTATTCTGTGTTTGAGTGAGGGTCTTCCCTCTGCTCTTGACGGAGTCGTGAGAGTGTAGAAGAGTCATTGAGGAAGCTTTCCTCCTTGTCGATCAGCCGAGTCTTTGCTTGCATCGGGATGAGGTCCTCCCCTTGTTCCCGACAGCCGATTTCAGCTCATGTTAGGATGAAGTTCTCTTCCTGTTCCTAACAAGGCTGTGGGGCATATAAGGGCCGTTGTAAGGGCCTCTCCCTCCATCGATCTTTAAGAAACTGGGCCTTCGACTTTGCTCATGTTAGGATGAGGTTCTTCTCCTGTTCCTAACAAGGCTGTGGGGGCACATAAGGGCCGTTGTAAGGGCCTCTCCCCCAATCCGATCTTCAAAAAATCGGGCCTTCGACTTTGCTCATGTTAGGATGAGGTTCTCCTCCTGTTCCTAACAAGGCTGTGGGGGCACATAAGGGCCGTTGTAAGGGCCTCTTCTCCCATCCGATCTTTAAGAAATCGGGCCTTCGACTTTGCTCATGTTAGGACGAGGTTCTCCTCTTGTTCCTAACAGGGCTGTGGGGGCACATAAGGGCCGTTGTAAGGGCCTCTCCCCCCATCTGATCTTTAAAAAATCGGGCCTTCGACTTTGCTCATGTTAGGACGAGGTTTTCCTCCTGTTCCTAACAAGGCTGTGGGGGCACATAAGGGCCATTGTAAGGGCCTCTCCCCCCATCCGGTCTTCAAGAAACCAGACCTTCGACTTTGCTCATATTAGGATGAGATTCTCCTCCTGTTCTTAACATGCTTAATTTCAATTACGTGAGAGAGTTATTTTCTGTCATTATAAACTCATGCTAAAAGAAAAATATGCAAGTATGAAACTTTTATTTAAGGCATAGCTATTGGTAATACATCCGTAGATTTTTCGAGTTTCATGGTCGCGGAAGCTCTGCTCCTCCGAGCTCTTTTAAATAGTATATTCCGGGTCGAACTACCTCCTTGACTTCATACGGGCCTTCCCAGTTTGGAGCAAGTTTTCCTTGATTCTGAGGTTGTGAGGCAGTGGCTCGCCGTAGCACCAGGTCCTCCGCCCGGAAGATCTTGCTTTTGACCCGGGAGTTGTAGTAGCAGGCTACTTTCTATTTGTAAGCCGCCATCTGAACTTGAGCTGTCTCCTGCTTTTCTTCTAACAAGTCAAGGTTGGCCTTGAGATCCTGTGGGTTGCGCTGTTCGTCGAACGCCACGACTCGTGCTGACGGAAGCTTGAGTTCTATTAGGATCATGGCCTCTTTCCCGAAAGCTAAGGCAAAGGGGGTCTCCCCCGTGGGCAATCTCTGAGTAGTCCAGTATGCCCACAACACATGATAGAGCTCGTCAGCCCAAGTTCCCTTTGCTTTTTCAAGTCTCGCTTTGATGCCCTGCAATAGAGTCCTGTTGGTCACCTCGGCCTCGCCATTTGCCTGAGGATGGGCCACCGAAGTGAAGTTATGGGATATGTTTAGATCCTCACAAAATTCAGCAAACTTTGCTCCAGCAAATTGTCGCCCATTATCAGTGATGAAGATTCTGGGTAAGCCGAACCTGCAGACAATCGACTTCTAAATGAAGTCCCGCACTTTGGCTTCTGTGATTTTTGCCAAAGGTTCAGCTTCGACCCACTTGATGAAATAGTCTATTGCCACCAGGAGGAACTTTCGCTGCCTTGATGCCATGGGAAAAGGTCTGAGGATGTCCATCCCCCATTGCGCGAACGGCCACGAGGCACTCAATGGTGTCAGTTCGGAGGCAGGTTGCCTTTGTATATTGGCATATCTCTGACACCGGTCACATCTTCGGATATATTCAACAGAGTCATGGTACATGGTAGGCCAGTAATAACCTTATCGGAGTAGCTTATGGGATAAAGATCTGGCTCCCATGTGACTTCCACAGACTCCCTCATGTACCTCCCTCAAGGCGAAGTCGGCTTCGAAAGGCTGGAGACATTTCAAGTGGGGCAAGGAGTATGACCTCTTATATAGCTTGCCTTCATAGAGGATATATCGGGAGGCCTAGTTCTTAAGCTTCCGAGCCTCTTTTGCATCAGGAGGAAGAACCCCGTACTTGAGGTATGTAACTAGTGGGTCGACCCAACTGGGTTCGTAGCTGACCTCCATCATAGACTGTGATTCTTCCATGCTCGGATGCTTCAGAACCTCGAAGAAGACTTCCTTAGGCAGTTTGGCCGGAGCCAGTGTAGCCAACTTGGAGAGAAGGTCGGCCCTGATATTTTTCGATCTCGGGATCTGCCTGATGTTGAAGCTGCCGAAGGTAGGGATGATCTCCCTTACCCTTTCGAGATATCTAGCCATACTATCCTCCCGAGCTTCATAATTTCCACTGACCTGTCCCACTACTAATTGAGAATTACTGTAGGCTTGAAGCCGATCTACTTCTAATTCTTTGGCGACCTTTAGTCCCGCAATTAGAGTTTCATATTCTACTCTGTTATTTATTGTGGGGAACTCGAAGCGCAGTGCATACTCTGCGACAATTCCATCTGGATTGACCAAGATCAGGCTTGCGCCTGTGCCTGACATGTTGGAGGAACCATCCACGTAGAGGGCCCAAGAACCATTAGGGAGATCGGCTCTTTCTTCAGGGGAGTTCGGTCAGAGCCTGGGATTATCAGCTTCATCTTGTCTAAGTTCGGCCTCCTCTGGGATAGTGCATTCCACCACAAAGTTCGCTAATATCTGGGCTTTGATTGCCGGCCGCGGTCGATAGTTGATGTCAAACTCCATGAGCTCGATTGCCCATTTCGCGATTCTTCCAGAGGCATCCGCTCGATGCAGAATCGCCTTGATCGGCTGGTCGGTGAGCAGCGTTATGGTGTGTCCTTGAAAGTAAGGTTGGATCCTTCGAGCTGCAATCAACAAGGTATAAGTTAGTTTCTCTAACTTGGTATATCTGGTTTTGGCATCTCTTAATACTCGGCTTATGTAGTAGATTGACCGTTGGATCTTCGCTTCTTCCTTGATCAGAACTGCAGTGAGGGCCACAGGGGAAACCGTCAGGTATAGGAATAATTCCTCTCCAGGCTCGGGCTTTGCCAATAATGATGATGAGCCGAGGTAGTTCTTCAGCTCTTCGAATGTTTGCTGACATCCATCGGTCCAACAGAAGTTCTTGGGCTGCTTGAGGGTCCGAAAAAAAGGTAGGCATCGCTCGGTCGATCTCGAGATGAAGCGATTTAGAGCCGCTACTTTCCCGGTGAGGCGCTGAACCTCCTTTATTGACCTCGGGGCGGTCATCTCCTGGATGGCGCGAATCTTTTTTGGATTTGCCTCGATCCCACGCCCCGATACCATGAAGCCTAGGAATTTTCCTGAGGTTACTCCAAAAGTGTATTTGGCTGGGTTCAGCTTCATCTTGTATCTTTGAAGGGTGCTGAAGGTCTCCTCAAGGTTGGCGACGTGGTTCGTCGAGGATCTGCTCTTTACGAGCATGTCGTCTACGTAGACCTCCATATTGTGGTCGATCTGCTCTTTGAAAATCTTATTCACTAGCCGTTGATATGTCGCCTTTGTATTTTTGAGGCCAAAAGGCATGACCCTGTAACAATAAAGGCCACGGTTAGTTATAAAAATGATTTTTTCTTCATCCTCAGGCGCCATCCGGATCTGATTGTAGCTGGAGAATCCATGAAGGTGAGAAGCTCGTGGCCCGAGGTTGCATCTACGAGTTGGTCGATTCTGGGCAGAGGGTAACTATCCTTCGGGCAGGCTTTATTTAGTTTTTTGAAGTCTATACACATCCTCCATTTGCCGTTCGTCTTCTTAACAAAGACCACATTGGAAACCCAGCTTGGATAGTTGACTTCTCTGATGAACCTGACTTTCAGGAGTTTATCAACCTCCTCGGCTATTGCCACCTGTCTCTCCGATGCATGACTTCGAACTCTTTCCTTCGTCGATCGGTGTTTGGGATCGGTGGCTAGGCGGTGTTGTATGACTTCAGCATCGATCCCTGGCATGTTCGTCGGAGTCCAAGCAAAAATGTCTGCATTCTTTTGCAGAAAATTGATAAGCTGCGTCCGCACCTCCTTCCCCAAGTTGGAGCCGATCTTCACCATGTGTTCCTCATTCCCATCATTCAAAGGAATTGAGACAAGATCTTTCATTGGCCCGCCCCATTCTTCTGTCAGGTCATCGCGGGTGTCCAATCCATCAACCGGATAGGGGTCAGGCTGACCACTTCTTTGCAGGGCTATATTATAGCAGTGCCTTGCCAAGGCTTGATCTCCTTTGACTTCTCCAACCCCCTGGTTAGTAAAGAATTTCAATTTCAAATGGTAGGTTGATACCACAGCCCGGAGGGCATTGAGGTCGGGTCGGTCGAGGATTGCGTTATAGGCTGACGGTGCCTTCACCACCAGGAAATCCATCAGAGCCCTGGATTGTCTTGGATATTGACCTGCAACTACAGTCAAAGTTATTACTCCCTCCACCAGGATAGCATCGCCGGTAAACCCTACTAAAGGGGAGATAATCGGCCCCAAATGACCGTCAGGGATGGACATTTTTGAGAAGGCATCATAAAATAAAATATCAGCCGAGCTTCCACTATCAACAAAAATGTGGCATACATCATAATCAGCAATATTTAAAGAAACTACAACCGCATCGTTATGGGGGAACTGGATCTCTCAGGCATCTTCTTCAATAAAAGTTATGGGTCCTTCAGTCCTTTGCCGCTTGGGCGGTCCGGTCGATTCACTGGCCGCTCCCTTCCGGGGCTCTCCAGAGATGGTGCAGACGATCCCGATTGGAGATCGATTTTCAGGTTGTTCTTCCCTCTTCGATGGCGTCGATCGTGGTAGAGTCCTCGGCTGATTCTCCCTACCTTCAGGTCGGCGTCGGATGGATCTGTCGACCACTGTTGTCGGAGGAGGGGGAGGGGCTTGGAAAATCAGGGGCGAGGCCAGAGCTTGAGATCTGGCCACGGAGGTCGGGGATCGCCTGGTGGATGCCTTGCGGGGAGGCATCGGGTGAAGATCTAGTAGAGGGAGGAAAAGAGGATGTCGGAGAAGATGATCGGAATCAGTCCCGTTGAGCACTCCTTTAAGAATAAGGGTATCGCGAAGACACAGCAGGCGCCCTTCCTCTAGCGCCAATTTTGTTGGTGCAGAATTCCATCGAGGTCGGAGAAGCTGGAGCTGGGATGATCGCGGCTGCTATCGGGACCTGCAAAAAAAGTCTAAATCGGAGTTGGAGGTACTCCGGCAAGATCCTCCGACGCTCAAGTCAGTACTCTGCTCAACAAAAATGGAGTGCTCGAGCGAAAATTTTGGCAGAATTTCGAGATAGAGTTTAGAGCTTAGAAAAGAATGTATCTAGGGGTCCTTATTTATAGATGGAGAGCGTAACTGACTGACAGCGACGTCTGTAACCGTCTGGAAGTGGGCCATTCAGAGACGTAAGGAGTTTGTTACAGAGAATAGTGGCGTCAGAGGTCGCCTAGGGCTACGTGGAGCTTACTGCGGAGGGTGGAGTGGTGTCTGTTGTCGTGACTTGCCAGAGAGTGGTGGAGCTGTGTGGAATCCATTGCAGAGAGTGGAGCGGGGTGACGACTCTTGTCGTGGCTTGTCAGAGAGTTCGGATCCGTTAGTTGAAGCTCGATCGAGATACTTGATGGAGCAGAATGGCTCTTCACATCCTCATTCTGGGAGAGGCTCAGATGTTCTAAGGTTGCTGACGTTTCAGGCGGGAGTCACCTGCCGCAGGAGCTTAGATGGAGATTTTCTGTTGGCGGAGTCTAGGGAAGTCCGATCACTAGGGAAGTCTATCTGGGTTTTATCTGATGTGGAGGCTCATCCGAAGATCGTCCACTGGGGAAGCTCGATTTTATGGGGAGCCTGGTAGGAGGTCGGTCGGTGATGGACTTCGGATAGCGCTGGGGAGGCTCGACAGACATCGGGGGTGATCGGCCATCGCAGGGACCCAGCTACTGGAGCTCGTCTGTCATAGAAGCTCATTCAGAATCCATCCACTGGAGAAGTTCGGACGGGATCCGGTTCTCGCGAGAGGTCGAAAAGGGGCTGTTTGTTGTAGGAGCTCGGGCGAGGACCAGTTATCGTGGAAAATCGGAGTAGTGTCCTATTGTAGAAGTTCATCCAGAATCCCCTCGCTATGGAGTAGCTCGACTGAGGTCTACCTGTAATAGAAATTCAAAAAAATTTTGTTCATAGTAGAGGCTCGAATGGAATTTGCTTACAGTAGACGTTTGGGGTAGACAGCCCGCTGTAGGTGTTCGAAGTAGGCCGTTCGTAGTAGAAGTTCAGCTCTCGCGGGAGCCTGATTAGGATCCGGGGGGGTGGTCGACCGCCGTAGAAACTCGGATGGAGTCTGGTTACCATAGAACTCTCGTTGTCGGGGAAGCTCGGACACTGACGAAGTCCGAAAGAAGTTCGGGGGGTAGTTGGTTGCTGTAGTAGGTCGACTGACAGTGAGCCCCAAAGGGCCTTCGGGGCGGCCCGATGGAAGAATGCAGAAGTTCATTGTCGGAGAAGTCCGGACGATCGAGGAGGTTCGGAGAGGTGCCACGCACAAGGTCGGGAGCCGGAAGAGTGCAGGAAGGATCGATCCTTTACAAGCTTCGACCGGGGGGGGGTATTTTATACCCAACACACCTAATTCTTAATTAAGTTAGGATTTAAATTAAATATAATTTAATCTGATTTAATTGAACTCCTAGTTGGATTAAGATCACCATTAATTAGGTTTCAATTAATTTAAATTGGGTTCAAAGTATTTGACCTAATCTAAATAAGAATCCTAGTTAGACTAGGATTCCATCTTCTCTTGCGCCACCTAAGAAAATCAAAGCCCATGCCCACTAATTAATTCCAGATAATTTTTCTATAATTTTCATATCTAAGAGAAGTAATCTCACACTACTTATTTTAGAGATTTGCATCAGATTTGATCTGGTTCAATATAAAAATTAATTTGGTTCATTGTGGAAAGTGGTTTAGCCTATTTCTCTTTTTGAAAGAGTCCCTCTTCACAAGGACTCTTCCCTCCCTCTCTTGCGTCAACTTCTCCCATGTTTATCCTTCTTTTTGTTGCCCCTTTTGTGGTTATTTTCATACTATCCATGAAATAAATGAGATAGGGGGCGTCCAAGAGTTGGATGCCCCAAGGACTCCTTGTTAGACTAGGTCTTATGACCTAGTCTGCCATATAAAAGGAGGCCGCCCCATATGCCATGATGTAGGAGTCAAAAATTCATGAAAAATTGAGAAAAATACCAAAGGAGAATGAGGAATACCTGGGAGGTTTGAGGCACCAAAATCCATGGAGGATAGTTCTCTAACAAGAGATCAAAAGTTGATGTCTTGTAGAGAAGAAAGGTAAGAGAGAAGATTGTCTTCTCTTATTGGTTTTCTTTCTTATTTTTTTCTCTTTGTTTTTGTGTTTTTATGTGATAAAAATATGAGAGAGAAAGAAGAATTACATAGGTGGTTTGAGGTGCCAAAATTTTTGGAGGAAATTCTTCAATCAAGAGATCAAAGGTTGATGTCTTGTAGAGAGAAAGGTAAGAGAGAAGATTGTCTTCTCTTATTATTTTTTCTTTCATATTAATATCTCTTTATTTTATTTTTTTATTTATATGGTAAAAAATTTGAAAGAGAAAGAGGGATGGCATGGTGAATTCATGCTCCAAAGAGTTGGAGCATGGTGATCTTATTTTGGAAATGATATGATCATGTTCTGATGGAAGAAGAAGAAGAAAAGAAGGTCTTTTCTTAAGGTTTCTTTTAGAACCCTTCTTCTCTATAAATCATGAGATTTTTCTATGAAAAAAATTAGATATCATAAGATCTAGAAACTAAAAAAAAATCAAGAGAAGAAGGTCTTCTCATGTCCTAGCATAGAGATATTTTCAAGATATCAATTGTTGATGTACTGAAGGAGAAGATCTGTCTTCTCTTAGGATCCTTTTCTATTAAATATTAATTTTGATTTTAGGGACATCAAAAGGTTTGACTTCTCCCTTATTTCTTCTCATATTCTTCATCTCTTGGAATATCCAAAAGATCTGAAGAATATTTTTTAGATTAACCATCCGGAGGGATCTGTAAGAAGCTAGCACTTCGAGCGGATCTTCGTTCGACGAATTTCTGATTTTGTTGCAGCCTCGTGTGGATCACTTGTAGAGGTTGGATGCGTATGCGGCTCTAAAGGCAATAAAAAAAATCAACCATAGAGTTCTCGACCTGAATGAAGGTAAGAGATCTGATCTCTTCTTTTATCTAGATATGATCTAGGTTTTAGATCTGAAACTGTTTCAGATCTAGGGTATTGATTTGATCAATATCAAATTTTTTATTTTTTGATTTATAAATATAATATAACATGTTATAAGTCTTAATTATAGGATTTAATAATTTGATTACATATATTTATAGATTAAATTATTTAATTTACATATTTCGCTGTGTTATATTTCAAAAAAGTTTTGAAATTCATGCATGAAACCCTGCACCTTTTCCAATAATTTCTACCACCTTTCTAGTTAAAAAGTATTTGTTAGTAGGCATGCCACTTTTTTGGAGAATGAATTCATCCAAGAAGAAGGTAGTGGGAGGAATATTGAACTTACTGAAGTTTATGATCTGCAAACCGATCCAGAAATACTAGTAGTTGGACCACAAGAAGATCCTCAATCAGAAGTACCTAAAGATGAGGTACATCCACAATACACACCTTTTTGAAGATCAGATAGAGTGCGTCAAGCACCTCTGAGATATGTTTTTGTCATTGAGAATGACAATTCAATCAATATCATTCAAGATGATGATCTACTGGCCTATTCAAAAGCTATCATGAGCAGAGACTCAGACAGATGGCTGAAAGCCATAAAATCTGAGATGGACTCGATGTACACCAACCAAGTTTGAACTTTGATTGATGCACCTGAGGGTGTGACCCCAATAGGATGCAAGTGGGTCTTCAAAAAGAAGATCGAAGCAGATGGCCAAGTAGAAACCTACAAAGCTAGGTTGGTGGTGAAGGATTTTAGACAAAAGCAAGGAATTGACTATGATGAAACCTTCTCACCAGTGGCTATACTCAAGTCCATCAAAATTTTGCTTGCTATAGTAGCATACTACGATTATGAGATCTAGCAGATGGATGTCAAGACTACATTCCTCAATGATAATTTAGAGGAAGAAGTCTATATGACTCAACCAGAGAGATTTATCTCAAGGGAGAGGATAAATCAAATATGCAAGCTAAAGAGATCCATCTATGGATTAAAGCAGGCTTCGAGGAGTTGGAACATCCGATTTGATATGATAGTCAAAGAGTTTGACTTTATAAAAAATAAGGATGAACTATGTGTGTATAAGAAGACAAGTGAGAGTGTTGTTGTCTCTTAATTTTGTATGTTGATGACATACTGCTCATTGGAAATGATATCCCAATAATGCAATTGATCAAGACTTGGCTATCGAATAAGTTTTTCATGAAAGACTTGGGTGAAGCATCCTATATACTGGGTATAAAGATCTATAAAGATAGATCTAAAAGGATGTTAGGCTTATCCCAGTCACGGTACATAGATCTCATATTAAAGAGGTTTAATATGGAGGCTAGTAAGAGAGGTTATCTGCCTACAAGTCATGGTATACGTCTCTTCAAGAAAATATATCC
The DNA here is from genome assembly GCF_000442705.2 of Elaeis guineensis. Classification (NCBI taxonomy): domain Eukaryota; kingdom Viridiplantae; phylum Streptophyta; class Magnoliopsida; order Arecales; family Arecaceae; genus Elaeis; species Elaeis guineensis. Next base: position 59,584,583 of record NC_026002.2, on the reverse strand, counting down.
TAAGACATTAGAGGAGAGAAAGAGGATGAATGAAATCCCTTATGCTTTGGCTATAGGATCAATTATGTATGCCATGCTATGTACCAGGCCTGATGTAGCTTATGCTTTGGGCATAGCTATCAGATTTCAAGCTGATCCAAGGGAAGATCATTGGAAAGCAGATGATAGCAAGTTGATATCAAGGTATGTGTTTACCCTAAATAATGCGACAGTGAGTTGGAAGAGTTCCAAGCAGCAGATAATATCTGGCTCAATTACTGGGGTAGAGTACATCGCTGCTAATGAAGCTATTAAAGAAGCTATCTGGATGAAAAAATTCATCATGGATTTAGGAGTCATTCCTAAGAATGAAGGACCAGTGTCACTCTATCGTGATAACACTGGGGTCATTATTCAAGCAAAGAAATCTAGGTCTCATTATAGATCCAAGCACATCCTCAGACACTTCCATCTCATTAGAGACAAGATGCTATCCTTGAATGAGTAGACAAAAAGAATAATATAGCAAACCCATTCACTAAGGCCATACCACAGCAGCTAAATAATCGCCATCTTGATTGTATGAGATACAAAGATGATTGACTTTAGTACAAGTGAAAGATTGAAAGAAGAATGCCCTATAAGTCAATCACAAGTGTGTTGCGATGAAACTTTTCTTTATAATTTTCTAACTCATGTAATGACATTTATTATTTGAGGTATTGATTCATCATATTAGTTGCATCTTATTATAACTAAGATTATGATGAACTCCAAAGATTAGGATAATAATTTTAGGAGACATGAATGGATCATGCTAGTGAGATCTAAAATTTTAAAATTCTAATCTTAAATATTTTTTATCGTAGGAACATTGAGTCGGAGATCAATATTTCTGATAGACTGGCACATTCTATGTATGCTCGATAGAGAGAGTGACAGATCTCACTAGCCACTTGTGTGAGATACTAATACAAGGATGTGGATGCTCATTTGAAAAATGAGTCCACTAAATTGATTCGATGAAAGAGAACATCTTATGGAAGCCTTACTTGCATGACAAAGATAGTTCTCTAAGTGGAGTTGTGTAAGTAATCCTTAGACCTGAGACCACCATAGAATCTTATGCACATGAACCCATATTTTGGTTCATATCCAAGTATAGCATTAAGATATGTATGGGGTATTTTAGATATGGTGGAGTGTATATGAAGGTTGTGAGTAGGTCAACATGGAATTGATCGCTCCTAGTAAGAGGAGATCGCATCCTGTGTATTCTCATTCGTAGATGACTCAGAAAATTTTTTTTTGCCAAAAATAAGAAGTAGATTAGAAAGAGTTTCTAATGCTTCTTCATTGAAGTTATCATTGGTTAATTGAGAATCAATATGAATATGTGTTTGAGTTTGACATGATTCCATACTCATGAATATATTCAGGGTGCTGGGATGATCAAAGGATTGTATTGCAGGATAACTTGCTACTGAAGGGCATATTTAGTATTTTTATTAAATTTTTATATCTTCTAGATAGTCATGATATATTGCTAGATTTCAATCTTTACTTGTAAATTTTTGATCAAATTAAAGAGTTTAATTCGAACGCCAATTAGAAAGAGTTCTAATTACTGAAATCAGGTTAGCTTGATTGGACCTAAATCGGTTAGATTAAATTCTAATCAAATTAGGTCAACTTGCATCCTGACCTACTACTAGCTAGATGTGAAAATAAATGGGTTACACACATATGAAAATAGGTCAAGGATCCTTTTTAAAAAGGTTGATTGAAATTTTGGATTCAATCGGGGTTCCAGTAAGCATGCTAGTACGTGTGGAATCCCTAGCTCTTTTAGAGATCAATTTGGTCTCATACCTTGCTCATTTGCCAGCCCAATTTGGTGAACATTGGGTTAGGTCAAGCCACCTAGAAGCTATCAAAAAGAGACATCATATCTGGTGTACATGCCAAATAACTAAGAGTCCAACTTAAGAAGGACTCTTGGCACTAATATGCAGAATGCATGCGCACTTTATTTGTGGCATGGAGAAGGACTAAGAATCCTTCTGTTTTGGGCCTCTATTTTTTATGACAAGTAGATCAGATGATGAGCCACTTATCACACTTTTTGAAGTATGAAAAATGTACCAGATTGTGCATGATAAAATTGCTCAAAGCTTTGCTGTACGCATGATAGTTTTTTCTAGGCACGTGAAGGGATGCGAAGACTCCTTCTATTTAGGGAGTCTTAAGTGATTTTTTATCTAATAATTTCTGTGATAAGGATTAGTTTTAAGTGCTTATCATATGATAAAAATTTAAAAAATTATCAGATTAAGAAAGGTTGCTTTTCACACCCTTTACTAGGCATGCGCGCGTGCGACAGGGAGAAGGTGCTCGCACGTCTCTTCGATGAAGAGTCCTTCACATATGAACTCTTATCCAAATAATGTGTCATTTGGTGATGACCTTTCTATTTGAATAAGGGTTTATGTGGCAAAAGTTAATGCTAATTTGATATGTGAAGAGATGCAAAAAGCATCTCATTCTGGGCATGCATGCGTGAGAAGGCAGGAATCAACGTATCACCCCCTGAAGAGTCCTTCTGTTTAAGGACTCTTAGATAAGTGATACGAAGAGTTGATATACCTTTCTAGATGAGGCATGCCTTCTCTATTAGCTCCCCATCTGGTGCTATAAATTAAGGATGACAGAGGGGGTGATCATTCAATTCTTACATCCCCTATGCACTCCCTCTCTCTCTCTCTTACAACTCTAGGTTTTTGGACAAGGCTTGTTCTTTTAAGATAAGCCTAATCCTAATAGCTCTAAGGGTTTAAGAGGTATAAAAAAAGGTGGTCAAGTCTAGTAGATGGTTCAAAAAGGTTCAGACTCAGGTCTGAAAGAATATCTGATCGATTGGTGGCTAGTTGAGTTCTAGGGGCTAGAACTCTTGAAGCAAGGTGAAGAAGGAGCACTGTCCTTAGTTCAATTTCTATGTGGATCACTGTTAGAGGGTGGACACTTAGATGTCTCATGAAAATTAGATTAGCATTACAAGTATTCTTCTAATCCAAATTTATTTTATTATACTTTGATTGATATAGTCAAGAGTTTCTGGGCATTAAAATTTTCGGTGCATCGAGTATTTTTAATAAAAATTTTAAACACCTAATCCTTCTGCTATGCCATCGAAACCCAACAATACCTGAGTGGTACATTATACACTCTACTTGACCTTTGGAGAGGAGGCATATGTTGTGGCTGTGCCTTAATAATGGGCACATCAGGTTGAGGAGCAACTTGTGGACTCTCCACATATTGCTTCTGGATAGACTGTAGGTCTTGAACTTCCTCAAGTTCAACTGTCCTCCTACTACCCCTTTCTTGTATGAACTCTTTCTCCAAAAAAGTGGCATGCCTATTAACAAACACCTTTTGTTGAGTAGGGTGATAGAAGTAGGATCCTATACTCTCATTGGGATAACCTACAAACCTACATTTATCCGACCTAACACTTAGCTTATATCCTTCCCTATTCTTGACATAAGCAAGACAGTTCCAAATCTTAAGATACCTAAGATTATGCTTCCTACCTCTCCATATCTCATATGGAGTATTAAGCATAGATTTACAAAGTTTCTAATTTAAAATATATGCTGCAGTCTCTAAGGCATGACCTCAGAAAAAGATTGAAAGATCTATGAAGCACATCATGGACTACACCATATCTAATAAGATACGATTCTTTCTTTCTACAATACCATTTAATTATGGAGTGTACGGAGAAGTCCATTGAGAGAGAATTTTATTTTCTTTTAAATGATCAAGAAACTCACTAGTTAAGTATTCGCCTCCTCGATTAGATCGAAGAGCCTTGATACTCTTATCAGTTTATTTCTCAACCATTCTTTGGTACTCTTTAAACTTATCAAAGGCTTCAAATTTTATTTTCATTAAATACACATATCTAAATTTAGATAAATCATCAGTAAATATGATGAAGTAGGAGTATCCACCTCTGATCTAAGTTGATATTGGACCACAAACATCAGTATGTACAAGGTCCAAAATGTCACTCATCCTATCTTTATGTTCAGTAAATGGAGTCTTGATCATCAACTCATAAGATAAGATTCACAAGTGAAGGAACCAGATCTAGGGTTTCAGGGTTAGATCTTGAAACTTTTTTAAGATCAGGCAGCGGAAGACTAAAATAAATCAAAATTTATTTTTTAAAATCAGAAAATTTTTAGATCTAAGATTCTATTACATGATTATTACATAGCATTAAATCAAAAATTAAAATATATAGAGTATGAACTATATGTTGATAATATCAACATGTTTCTATACTACATCTAATGTATGTATTAAACAATAGATTAGATTTATTACCTTGCAAGTTAGATGTTCTAACCTTGCTGATCTGGGCTTGAGGATGATGTTGCAAACCGCACATGCATCTGATCTCTAGGAGTCATCCACACGAGCCCACGAATCTCGACCAGAAGTCCTGCTTCAGGAAATTAGCACAGTATGCTAGTACTGCGCTGATCCTTCTTCGATGGTTGATCAGGTGCCTCCTTCTTCTTGATTTGGGCTCTTTCAAAGATGAGAAGTAGGAGGAGGAGTTTTAGATCTGAGACACTCTCAGAAAACTCAAGATAGAGGAAGGGAAGAGATGAAACTAACAACCCTAGAAGAAGACCCTCTTCTTCTTCTCTTTACTCTCTCCTAGACACCCTATCTTGTGTCCATTATATCTCCATGACCCAAAGGTCTTTCTCTCTAATTTTTGAATGCCCCAAAGGTCTCTCAAATATCTATATTCATTGAAAATTTTATGAAGAAACTCATTTTATAAAGAGAGATATGATAGAGTCTTTGTCTAGGTCAAATACCTAGTCAAGGCTTATCCAAACATGGCAAGATAAGGGGCACCCAACTCTTGGGTGCCTCCTCCTCATTTTTATGCATGGACCACCAAAAAATGGTGCACAATGTGTGCCCTAAAATCCATGAAAATATTAAAAAAAATCTGGATAAATTCGGTACAAAAAAAAAAGATTTTTGGATTTCTAAAACTCTATCTCATAGAATTGAAATCCAAACTTATTCCTACTATGATTTGATCCAAAACCACTTTCCATGTATGAAAGAAGAGAGGAAACCTTTTGGATGTAGGAAAGACCTGGGAGAGGGCTTTTGTCGCACAAAATAAGAGGGGATTGGCATGGAATAAGAGAGAGGGCGTGGGGGGGGGGGACTTATGTGGCGCAAGATGGAATCCTAGTCTTACTAGGATTCTATCTTTGACTTGTTTAATTTGGTTTCTCAAACCAAATCAAATCAAAATTAGATCAACCTAATTAAAATAGATCTTAACCTAATTAAAAACTTAATTTAATTAGATTAAATTAGATTTAAATCTAATTTAATTTTTTAATCAAATTAGAAATTAGGTTGACCTAAGTCCTAATTGAACAAGGACTAGTTTTTTCCTTGCACTTGGCTTATCCAATAAATCAATTGAACTTGATCCAATCAAGTCCAAACCAAATCTAATTAAATCATATTCAATTAGACTTAATTTTAGCCCATTGGCTTAATCAAATTAAGTCAATTAGCAATCAAATTGCTAATCGATCCTCCTGCAACACTTGTACTAGGTTAAATATCAATCATATTGATCATTTAACCCTAGAATGATTCTTAATCGTTGATCAACCATCCGATTAGATCATAAACTTTAATGTGTGTGATCTCATAGGTCCAAATCTAAATTGGTAGTATAGGAACAAATTTTTATACCAATTGAAATGACCATTTAGTAATGGTACCCGATGACCAGATAGGTCGAATGTGTAGAATAACATCCTTAGAATCCATGCGGATATATTTTCCATATAATTCATCTCCTTGACCAAAATGATCATAGGACACCTCAGAGTTCAACTATCAACTCTAATCAGGTTGTCCACATTGTATTTCAAAATATCAAATCCATCTGATGGATTATCCTGGCCAAGGTTTTGCTAAATTGAAATACAGTGATTCATTCTTCTCCAACTCTTGGAGTGGTCAATCCCATCTTGATCACACTCTGACTTCACAAGTACTTGACTATGTCCAGAAGCCTTCCGTCACTAAATTAAAAATTTAGTTAGTTCAGTACCAAAGCATAGTGAGTTGCTTGTAAGTCACTGAGGTGATCTCGGTCTAAGGGACACTTATACCTATATCCCATCAGAGACATTCTCGACAGCAGAATGCTCTGAAGTTGGTCACGTTCAATGATGATGTACCCTTAGATCTCATCTGTATGCCATACCAGTGTCTCCACACTCCTTAGTTAAGAGGACAACCAACCCATATGGCCTACAGTGACCTATGCTCGATAGAAGCTGTCATCCTTATTAACAGCCTATCATTTGGTCGTGAATAGTTTTAAGGACTAATCGATAAATCTTCACTTTATCGAATCTAAATAGTCCTAAGGACTTCATCATAATAATGGAGTTCATTAGAAGATGAATGCTTATGATGAAAATATCAAATATATTTTATTTATTAACAAATCAATTATCATACTTGGTTGCTGAATCGTCAACAGCTTGACGATTGACTTTTGGGATATATTTTTCAACAACTCCCACTTGTCCTAAAGCCACTCGGCACAGTATCTAATACCCATCTTTGACTTATGATTGTCAAACTCCTTTATCGTCAGGGCTTTAGTGAAGGGGTCGGTCAGGTTCTTCTTTCTGTCGATCTTCTGAAGGTCGATGTCATCTCGATCCATGATCTCCCGGACCAGGTGGAAGCGGTGCAAAATATGCTTCATCCATTGGTGTGCTTTGGGTTCCTTCGTCTGAGCTATGGCACTAGTGCTGTCGCAGTAGGGTAGGATCAGACCATCGAGGGAGGGTGCTACTCCGAGCTCAATGATGAATTTTCTCAGGCACACAGCTTCCTTCGTGGCATCTGATGCTGCGATGTACTCCACCTCACAAACAGAGTCTGCCACAGTATGCTGCTTGGAACTGTGCCAGCAGACAGCTCCACCATTCAGAGTAAAGATATAACTTGCTAATCTTTGACTCATTGATATGACCAAGTCGGTAGTGCTAGAGGTGTGTGACATTCACATATTCTCTCTTTCTTTTCTTTATTTGGTCAACATGAAGAATATTATCATTAAGTGATAAGAATAAAAGATCATTATCAATAAAAATATTTTTATAACATTCATTAGAAAAATAAACAGAGCAACTATTGTCCTTTCTTCTTATTTGAAAACCTTATTCCAGTAACATAAGTGCAAAAATAATATTTCTAACAATATTAGGGGCATAATAACAGTCCTTTAATTTTAAAATTTTATCCGAAGATAACTTCAACAGCTTAGTTCCTATGGCTTCAGTCTAGATGGACTCTCCACTAGCACCAAACAGCATGAAGTCACCTACATTCAGCTCCTAACATCCTGTAGACCCTGCAATGATTTGCAAAGGTATGAACTACAGACAATATCTAATATCCAAAAATCTAAAGTTGAGGTATTTAATGATAAGTTTGTTTGCATCATATACAAGTCTTTAGCAACACTTGCTTCCTTATGTTGGAAATTATGTCCTAAAGCCAATCGTTTGACGATTGTGCTAATTATAAATATATGAATTGAACAATAATAAAAATTATTTAGTCTTTTTCATTATAAGGATACATCTTCTAATGAACTTCTATATTGTAATGAAGTTCTTAGGACTATTTTGATCGATAAAAAAAGATTTATTGCGTAATCTTTAAATTGATTTACGACCAAACGATATGCTATTACTAGGATGATAGTAATTATCAAGTGTAGATCATTGTGTATCATATACATTGGTTGTCCTCGTAACCAATGGCTGTAGAGCACTCTGTTGTTAAGAGTAACTCATGAAGGGTATGGGTATAAGTATCTCTCCAACCTGAGATCACCATGATGACTTGTAAGCAACTCACTGTACTTTGATGTAGGATTATTTGAATTTTTAATTTAGTGATAGAAGATTTCTAGATGCAGTTAAGTACTTGTCAAGTCAGTGCGTGCATTAAGATGGTTTGACCCCTCTGAATAAGTAGGAGTTAATGTATCAGTGTATTTCAATTTGGCAAAACCTAAGCTCGGATAATTTATTGGATGAATTTGAAAGATTGAAATATAATATAGATGACTATTTTAGGATTGACAGTTAAACCCCAAGTCTCCTTGAGTATTAGGATCAAAGTGATGAATTATATGGTAACTATACGCTAGTAGGTTCTTGAATATTGCTTTGCGATCATTCGACCTATCCAGACGTCGGGTCCCATTACTAAATGGTTATGTCGATTAGCTTAAAAATTTATTTCTGTGCTACCAACTTAGGTTCAAACATATGAGGTCACACTCAAAAGAAGTTTCTGACTGATCATGTGGCTGATCAATGATTAAAAATTGTTCAAGGGTTTGATCATCAATTTGATTGATGGATAACCTTATGCAAAAATTATAATGAATTATTCATTAAGTGTTAAAGAATTAGTAGAAGATTAATTAGTAATTAGATTATTGATTAGCTTAATTTAATTAGATAATAATATTTAGATCAAATCTAATTGAATTTAATTCAATTAGATGTGACCCGATTAAGTTATGAGATGACCTAATTACTAAGGGAGAATTGTCCCGAATTTGATCAGAATTTTGGTTCAATCAATTTTTAATTGAATTAAAATTTGATAAAAAATTTATGAATCTAATTAGATTATATTTTATCTATTTATTGGGCTTAACCAAATATGATTTGATTTGAATCAAATAAGGAATCCTAGAGTCCATGTAGTGTTGGATTCTTCCCATGCACCATCCAAATTTTGGATGCCAACATTCCTTATGCTCAAAGAAGTTTTGCATGAGGTTTCTCCATGCCAATTACATTAGATGTCACCCCTTTCTCTTAATTCCATTAATGGATTGGTTTTGATAAAGAAATATTTGAAATTTGATGTCAAATATAACTCCTTATCAAGATGAGATTAGATCTTATCCCAACCACCTTGACGCCATACTTTGTAATCTTTTTATTTTGTGCGATAAAAAGGAGGAATTCATTATGGGAAATTAGATTGGGATCTGATTTAGCATGAGGTGTTGGCGTGAGAAATTGTTTCTCAACGTAAACATCTTAAACAAGGTGGGCGTGGGGTCTTACATGTGGCAACTCAAGAGTCCAACCTCTCTTGGACTCTTCAAACCCCAAACCACTTGGATGCCAAAATAAAAGGGGATTTTTTTCTTTTGTGTGTGAAAGAGAGAGATCTGAAAGTGGTTTCCATGGTGAGAGGGTTTGGGCATGACTTCATGGTGTGAAAGAAAGAGGAGAGCCCTCTCCCCTTTGGGTGAGTGAAACCTAGGATTCTAGGGTTTGTTCCTAAGGGTTTGGGAAAAGAGAAAAAGAAAAGAGAAGAATGTCTCTTTTTCATATTTCTTCCATATCTCCATCTCCTTTAGATGTCCTTCTTCAACCTCTGAAAAGATTCAAGATATTTGAAGAAAGAATCTAGATCAACTAGCAAGATGGTTTTCATATGAGCTAGCACTCTCGAGGAGAATGATCAGATCGGAGCTTCGAGTGGACCATCCGTAGAGATCGGACATGTATGCTGCTGTGAGCAACTAGTGAAGATCTTCTTTACCATGTTCATCAACAATGGTGATCATCGATCCATGTTTAGGTATCGAGTTTTGAACTCAGATTAGAAGTAGATTTGATCTACTGCTCACATTTATGCATGTAGATTTTATTTTTTGATTTTCAGATTTTATATGTCACATATTATATTATAGATCCTCGAGTAGGTTGATTTATTGATCTAATCATATACATATTAGATTAATATGATTAATTTAGTTATTTTTTTTATGATTTATTTCAAAAATTTTTGAAATACATGTATGAAATCGCCTACGTTTTCCAACAATGGTATTAGAGACTAGGTCCATTATGACATGTTATATGTGTATATTAGATCTGAAATTTAATTTTATAGATCTAATATGTGATATCTTAGATCTAAATTTAATTATTAGTTGATCATAAAAATTAAAATAAGATTATCCTGCTATCAGGTTTATCTCTTACAGTGAAAAAGTTATCCTAGTTTGTGCTGATCTTTGATAAAATTTGATTTTATATGATATATATGATATTTTTGATCTAATTTAAATATGATCTAATGTTAAAATCAGATCTGATATGATTTAGATTTGATTTAAATTTTTTCATATGTGATATGATTTGTTTAGATGCCTAGTAGTCAAGTAATCAGATTGGACATTCTTGATCGTCTGGTCATAGAAGAAAGTAAGATTTTAAGACCCTCTCTTCTCATTCTATAGGAATCTCTTATGATGTGTAAGGGTACTATTTATTCATGAAGATGAATCATGAAAAAAAAAATTTTATTTTTTTGCAAAATCTTAGAATTAAAATCTTAGGATTGTTGTATGTGATACAAGTTGTATGAAAAGTAGTAACATCTAATCTTAGTAATTAAAATTATTTAATCATAAAAAATAAATTTAAAATTATAAATAAATTTATATGAGATCTAAAATATGATTGATTTTATTTTAGTTTATACAAAATTATTTAGATTTAAAAATTATACAAAGTATTATTGTTTCTGCCTGCTGAGTTGACTCGATTTTGATTTGAGTCAACCCAATGTCCTGGTTGGTCAGCTCAGCTTCCTGCTAAGCTGACCCAATTTATAAAGATAGAAAATAAATATTATTTTTTATCTTAGTGAGCTGACTAAGTTTAGAACTTAATCGACCCATTGTTGTGAAGCCAGCTTAGTCCATGGGTGAGCCGACTCAATTTTTAGAACTAAATGTTTATGCATAAAATCAACGTAAAGAAGTTTACAAATTATAAAGGAGTTTACAAATTAAAATTAGTTTAATTAAAAATCTTAACCCATATTAATGCTATACTTAATTGAAAATTAAGAGATGAATCTTTAGATCTAGAATTATGATTTAAGATCTAATAACATTGCATAAAATATGGGGCATGGGTTAGCTCAGATCAAAATTTTTTAATTGGATTAGACCTAAGATTAGAATCAAAAATTTAATGGACTAAAAGAGTAGTTGACAAATCTAACCAAAAGTTGATTTAGATTAGGTCAATGATACTCCAGATCAAATATAATAGTTATAGTTGGTCAAGTCTATGTCTTTGATTAGATCAAATGGACCTTGATTTTAGCTCAGCTATCAAATCCAAGTTTATAAGCTGATTAAATTGAAATTAATTAATCAGTTGGTGTTTAAGATAAGTTTGGCAGTCTTGATCGATGGTTATTAATTGAGAGCTAGTCGCATAGATTAGATCTATGATGAGTTAATGGCATATCCCTCCAACTGATCTTACTTAACTGGCCAACATGGTGAATTATATTTTAATCAGATTGCTTAGTGATTCAGGTTGATCTATGCTAATTAGAAAATTAGTATGACTAATTTAGGTGTCCTTAGTATGACTTATCGGTATTCTCTTTTCTGACTTGGTGAAGTCAGTGAGAAAATTTTGTGACTTATCGGGTTGACCAACTTGTCTTGAGTCCTCTTCATGACTCGATAAAGGCAGTGGAAGGATTTATGACTGGTTGGGTGGATTAGATTAAGTCTAATTTTCTTTGATCTGACTTGGTGAAGTCAGTGGAAGGATTAAGAATAACTGATCAAGTCTTTTCTCATCCATCAATTCAATTGATTAAATCTTTTAAAATTATTAGGTCCCTAAAAATAAAATAGTTATGTAGATAACTAGATTATAGCCTCCCATTAAGTTGGATGATAATGGATCCAATAGTTGGATGATCATTGGATGGCCCAAAGGCCTGGTGCTCATCTACTATTGGAATTATTATTCATAATATGATGACTCAGTCAAGTCTCTTTTATGGGTGATCAAAATGACCGACCAAAGTCGGGCCTGATTATTTGTGGTTTGATTCCTGAGTATGATCATGTTAATGGTTGGACCTAATCAGACCTTTCAGTAGAGGGCAAAGCCTACTATTAGAATCTTGGGTAAAATTAATTATTAAAAATATTTAGTAAAATAATTGATTAAGAACCTACCTATAGATGCACATGGATGAGCCGACCAAAGTTGGACTCATGTGTAACTGTGTGGATTCTAGTACCTACTAAAAAATTAGGGTAATTCTTTGAATTGGAGGTAGAGGCTATCAATTTGACTAAAATAGTGGGAGATCCTTTAGGCTAAAGTTTAAGTCTTTAGGCTTAATCAATTCATAAACATAGAGATCTTGCATTTTTCTTTCAGTTATGGCTAGATGTTCGTTTTGCTCTATTTACTATTTGACAGTGACTAACTTATAGGACCCAACTTCAATAGTTGGTATTGAAAGTTGCAAATAGTTCTAGAGCACGAATGGATCCTATATATGATTATGGATCCAGAACCTAAAATTTTCACACCCAACATACGTGATGAAATTAGAGACACTTATCAGAAGTAGCTAAATGATCGAATCACAATGCAATATATTATGAGGACAGCATCGAACGATGAATTTAGTTGTAAATTCGAGAATGCTAGTCGAAGAAAATCTTTCAAATATTGAAGGAGTTCTTTGGCACCTCTGAGGATGTATCTTCTACAAGGCGTCAATCTTTTGAGAAAGGAAAGAAAGGGTAGGTGCAAGCATGTCATGCTTGGACTGTGGAGCTCGAACTGACAAATGAGTCTTAGGTTAACCCGAGTCTAGCAGAGTACTTCTTTTAGGAGAAGTAGGGACACTGAAAGAGAAATTGTTCTCTGTATCTAGTTTTTCATGACCCAACAGGCTAAAGAAGAGAAATCAATAAATGGTTGTTGGATATGGTGTTTATGTGATAACACCTAGTGATTTCTCTATCCATGATAATACTACCTGAGTATTAGATACCAGAAGTTTGATTCATATCTATAAATTGTTGCAAAGACTATAGGTTAGTAGAGAGTTTGGAAACGGCAATGGGTTCCTAAACATTGAAGCTGAAAGTCATGTTTCAGTTCTGGCTTTAGAAATTGCCAAGCAAGTTTTCGATTTTAATAATGTCATTTTAAGTGATTGTCACTGTTATCCCTCTTTTGATGAATGTAACTATCGTAGGCCTTTTGGCCAAAGATGGATTTACATTGCTAATATAGAATGATTTTGTGATATCATTATGAATGATATCAAAATCATGATGGACGACTAATAGTCACAGCCTATTAGTGTACTGTACACAACAAATAAATACCCTAGAGTAGATAATGTCACAGATGTCTACCTTTGGCATTATAAGCTCAGTCATATAAATAAGAATAAGATCAATAGGAGATAATTCTCAAAGTCAATGATTGTGAATCATTGTCAACCTGTCAATCTTATCTCCTTAGTAAGACGATCAAGTCACCTCTTACTGAAAAAGATGAACGAGCCAATGGTATTCTGAGTCTGATACATATTGATGTATTGGATCTATGAATATATTTATCCTAAATTTAGATTATTTAAAATGTTTAAACGATTCCATAATAAGGTAGAGAAATAAATTAGGAAGAGTATTGAAACTTTTCGGTTAGACCAAGGAGGAGAATACCTTTTCAGTGAATTTTTGATATATCTAGAAGAGAATAAGATTCTCTCTTATTAGAATTGACTTTGTCAGATATAGTTCGATCTATGATGGAGTTTATAAGTCTGTCAGTCTCTTTTTAAGATTATGCTCTTGAGACTATTTATCATATTCTCAATAGGATTCCAAACTAATCAATCGTAAAGACACCATATGAGATATGGACTAGGCATAAGCTGATACTCTCTTATCTTAGGATTTGGGAGTGTTTGGTTTATCTCAAGCATTTGCAAACCAATTAGCTTGGATTTCGATCCTATATGTATTATTTTGTAGGATACCTTAAAGAATCTAAGGGATATAACTTCTACCTTGCTGAAGAACAAAAGTTGTTCGGCATTCCTTTTAGAAAAAGTGTACCTTGGTGAAGGAACTGATATCTCTAATATAGAACTTATGAATTTTGACATGTAGAAGAACCGATACAATCTAGTGAACCCATAGAATCGAATTTGATTAGATCAAATCCAGAACCTGTTATAAAGGCACCATTAAGGAGATCCGATAGAGTACCACATCTGTCAGATAGTGTTGGAGCATGATCCTGGCTCCTCCCATGGACTTTGGGTGTAGCGGAACCAGCAACGAATAGATCTAGAGACTTCTGGACTCGATTGAAGGCCCTTGATGAAATCAGCCTAGTTGCTGTCTTCTTCGTCAGCCTTTCATTCCAGATGAAGAATGCCTCTGCAATCACCTCTAAAAAATTCAAGATCTGGTACCCAACTAGATCAGACCTGGATCGAGGTCCTCCAATTCATAGATCTTGAATTGGGGCATTCTAGATAGGGAAGAAGATAGATGGAGGCAGACCTTGCAGATCTGTCCTGCTACAGCCTTTCCTGTAGATCTGTTGATGGAGATCTCACCCGCACCTCAAACGACCTTAGATCAACTCCAGATCTGAGAGAAACTTGTACCAACTTTTTCTCAAGAGATTTCAGATCCTGGACCTGGTGTTTGGGTGACTGCAAGAGAGGAGGGGAGCAATCTGGTTGGCGGCTGCAAGGAGGAAGGGGCTAGCACCTCCCTTCTTTCTTTCCTTATCTAGACCTGGCGGCAAGAAACCCTAGGGTTTCTTGCTCCTGGGGCATGGTGGATGGCTGGAGAGAGAGGGAGAAGAGAGAGAGAGACTTGGGAGAAAGAGTCATCTATTACTTGGCTTGATCAAACCTATACAAGTACATGTATATATAAACACCGGGTCAAGTGACCCAAACCCAAAACTCCTTTGACCAACTCTATGGGAGATTAGGTTAACCCAAGCCCATGTACACCCATGACTCGACCTAATCTCACCTATCCTGGGCCCAGACCTGGCCCATAAATAGTTGGTCCCTTGAGGCCCACATAACCTAGACCTCAAGAACCCGAAAGGCCCACAGCCTTTCAACCTAGGGCCCAACTAGCCCTAGAGCCTCCATGAAGCCCTCATGAATGATGGACCTTGGCCTTAGCCTTGGTCCCCTGGGCCTTGGGCACACCACCTGGATCATAACAATCTCTACCTTGGTGTCCCAAGGCCTCAACCAGCTCCACTCTGTCCTTGTGACTGTAGACCCATTTGCAGCCAATGGGCCTCTTCCCCTGTGGCAACTGCACCAATCGCCATGTCTGGTTCTGGTGGAGAGACTGCATCTCCTCGGACATCGTCTGGACCCACCGCTCTCTGTCCTAGCTCTCAATAGCCTCCTGATACATATATAGGTCTCCATTCGCTGTCATCAGGGCATATGACAGTGTCTCCTCGAAGCCATATCGGTTTGGTTGCCTGATGGTCCTCTTGGGCTTGTGTAGGGCAACATCGATATCAGTCCTCGATCTAGCTCGCTCCTGCTGGACCTCTCTGCCTTGATCATCTATCTGAGTCCTCTCCACCTATGGAGACACCTTAGGTAGGTTCTCCACCTGAATGTCATGTCCTCCCATCGTACCTGCAAGAGGCAAAATCAAAGAGGTAAGCTGTCCAGCAGCGCCCTGCTGGACCTCCTCCTGCTCCTGCTGTCCTCCATGCCTGCTCGCCTCCGTAGGACTGACTCCTCATCAAAAGTCACATCCCGACTAATGATGACTTTCTTTTCCAAGGGATCCCATAGCCTGTATCTCTTAACTCCTCGCGGATAGCCTAGAAATACTGTCTTGCATGATCTGGCGTCTAGCTTGCTCCGCTCAGCAGCTCCAGTGTGCACATAGGCCGTGCACCCAAATACCCGTAGATGGCCCAGTCCAACTATCCTCCCAGACCACACCTCCTCTGGAAGCCTGCCATCCAACCGGTGTGAGGTGACCGATTGACCTAGTAACCTGCTGCATCAACTATGTCAACCCAGAACTCCTTTGGAAGCCCTGCCTGCAGCCTCATGCACCGTGCCTTTTCCAAAAGTGTTCTGTTCATCCTCTCGGCCACTCTATTCTGCTGTGGAGTCTCCTTAACTAAAAAGTATCTCCTGATCCCACACTCCTCATAGTAGTTCTGGAACTCTCTGCTGGTGTACTCCCCACCATTGTCTGACCTCAGACACTTCACGCTCCTCCCCTGCTCCTTCTCCACCTCAGCTCTCCAGATCTTGAACTTGGTGAAGACCTCTGACTTCTCTCTCATGAAGTAAATCCAGAGTTTTCTTGAGAAATCATCAATCAGGGTCATGAAGTATCTAGCCCCATTTCTAGCTAAAACTAGGGCTGGTCCCCACACATCCGTGTGTACTAACTCCAGAGGGGCTGCACTGCGAGCTGTACTGATGTTGAACTGAACTCTCCTCTACTTTCCCATCTGGCAAGGCTCACAGATCTCCCCTGTAGCACCATCCTCCAGATCAGAGATGAGTCCTCTCTTACTCAACTCCCTCAGCCCCTTGTCACCCATGTGGCCTAGGCGGTAGTGCCACATCCAGTAAGCCCCCTGCTGGTCCTGTGCTGCAGCTGCTGCATCAGACTCTCCAGTCACCACAGATCCCTCCATGCGATAGAGGTTATTGTCCAACCTCCTGCCTCTCTTCACTACCATAGCTCCATTGGAGATGTTTAGTACTCTGCTTCTAGCCCTACTACTAAAGCTGTATCCACTGTGCTCCAAGTAGCCTAGTGACACCAGATTCTTTTCCAGCTCCGGGATGTGCTTTACATTTGTCAATATCCTCACAATCCCATCAAACATCCTCACCCTGACTGTCCCTATCCCAGCCACCTTGCAAGGATGATTGTCGCCTAGGGTCATTGATCCCTTATCTATCTTGGTATATGTCACAAACCAAGATCTGTGTGGTGTGTAGTGATGTGAGCACGTAGAGTCTAGTGTCCACTCCTCTGTGTAATGCCTGTGACCATCTGATACCATAAGTAGATCATCCTCCACCTGCTGCCTAGTAACTGTACTCACTGATTCTGAGCCACTTCTTTCTCCCTTCTTGCTCTTTCATAGTGGACATTCTCACTTGAAGTGCTCGAACTCGTTGCACTTGAAGCATTTCATCTCTTTCTTTCCCTTCCTGGACTTGGACCGCCCCCTGGACTTGCTTCTGCCTCTACCTCTACCTCTACCTGTCCTCTCCCCTACTGCCAAACCCTCTTGGAGAGCCCGATCTCTGGTCAACTTTTTCCTTTGCTCATTAGACCTCAGCACCGAGACCATGTCCTCATATTCCAGAGTCTCCTAGCCATGAGCAGTGTAGTTACCAAAGAGTCATATGATCCTGACAGCGAACACAAAAGCAACAGAGACTTGTCCTCCTCATCCAGCTTCACCCCAATATTCATCAACTCTGTGCACAACTGGTCGAACCTCTGAATGTGGCCAATCACATCAGATCCCTCCTGCATCCGAAGACTGTACAACCTCTTCTTCAGCATTAGCTTGTTGCACATATTCTTCTCCATATACATGGTGTGCAACTTCGACCAAAGGTCCTTCGGGGTCTTTTCTTCCAGCACCAAATATAATGCTGCATCCGTCAAACATCCTCTGATCACCGAGCATGCTTTCTTCTCCAACGATGCCCACTGTCTATCTGTCATTCCCTCAGGCTTCTCATCCAAAGCCTGATCCAGATCTGCTTGCACCAAAAGATCCTCCACCCGGATTTTCCACATGAAAAAATTTCTCTTGCCATCAAACTTCTCGACATCGACCTTCATATTGCTGCCCATTACTGGATCCAAGACAAACAAGCAATATAAAATCAAGAAGTGTAGAATATAACTTGATGGTACCTTGCTGAAAATTTTCAACACTTGAGATCTTCAACTTCTCATGCTTGGAACCACTTCCTCACCACCGTGGCTCTGATACCAACTATTGGAGTATGATCCTAGCTCCTCCCACAGACCTTGGGTGTAGCAGAACCAATAACAAATAGATCTGGAGACTTCTAGACTCGATTGAAGGCCCTTGACGAAATCAGCCTGGTTGCTGTCTTCTTCGTCAGCCTTTCATTCCAGATGAAGAACACCTCTGAAATCACCTCTAAAAAATTCAAAATCTGGTACCCAACCAGATCAGATATGGAATGAGGTCTTCTAATTTGTAGATCTCGAATTGGGGTATTCTAGATAGGGAAGAAGATAGATGGAGACAGACCTTGCAGATCTGTCCTGCTGCAGCCTTTCCTATAGATCTGTTGATGGAGATCTCATCCGTGCCTCAAACGACCTCAGATCAACTTCAGATCTGAGAGAAACTTGTACCAATCTCTTCTCAAGAGATTCCAAGTCCTGGACCTGATGTTTGGGTGACTGCAAGAGAGGAGGGGAGCAATCTGGTTGGCGGCTGCAAGGAGGAAGGGGCTAGCACCTCCCTTCTTTCTTTCCTTATCTAGACCTGGCGGCAAGAAACCCTAGGGTTTCTTGCTCCTGGGGTGTGGAGGATGGCTGGAGAGAGAGGGAGAAGAGAGAGAGAGACTTGGGAGAAAGAGTCATCTATTACTTGGCTTGATCAAACCTATACAAGTACATGTATATATAAACACCGGGTCAAGTGATCCAAACCCAAAACTCCCTTGACCAACTCTATGGGAGATTAGGTTAACCCAAGCCCATGTACACCCTTGACTCGACCTAATCTCACCTATCCTGGGCCCAGACCTGGCCCATAAAGAGTTGGTCCTTTGAGGTCCACATAACCTAGACCTCAAGAACCCGAAAGGCCCACAGCCTTTCAACCTAGGGCCCAACTAGCCCTAGAGCCTCCATGAAGCCCTCATGAATGATGGACCTTGGCCTTAGCCTTGGTCCCCTGGGCCTTGGGCACACCACCTGGATCATAACAGATAGATACTTTGATTTTTAGGTCTGGGATATTATCTCGTTGAACTAAATAAAAATAATAAAGATGTGATCACTTACATGGATGCCATGCAGAGGTCTGACTCTGATTAGTGGCTTGGAGCCATAAAGTCCAAAATAGAGTCCATGAAGGGCAATGGTGTATGGACACTCATTGAGCCACTCGAAAAGATAAAACTTATAGGGTGGATTTTCAATATGATCCGAGGATCCAAATGAGAAAGTGGAGACCTACAAAGCTCATCTGGTTGCCTAGGGATATCGTTAACATTATGCTATTGACCATAATGAGATATTTTCTTCTATGGCAATGCTAAATATTTTGAAGTTAGAACATGTATTTTGATAAGTGATCAAAATGTATGGCTTCATTGAGAGCGAAGAAGAATTCTGTAAATACAAATGAATTAACAATTCTGTGAGTGTATTTCTTATTTTATATGTGAATAAAATTTTCTTAATCAGAAATGATATTTCTTACATTACAGGGAATATAGGTTTTACTGTTATCACTATTTTTCATTAAGGACTTGAGAAAAGTATCCCTCATTCTAGGGATAAAAATCTATAGAGATAGATTTAAGAGGCTGCTTGGGTTATCCCAATCCATATACAGAGTATTTATGAGTAGAATTTGTTCTATCATATATACCATGTACGAAACTGGATATGATATACTCACTAAAGGTAGTAAATGGATACCTGCAAGATCTGGGTGACAATCACTGGTAAGTCATCCTTAAGTATTTGATAAATACTAAGGATCGGTGACTCAATTATGGAGAATCTGACTAAAAACTTATGGAGTTTGACTCTAATTTTTAGTTAGATATAAAAATAGTAAGAACATATCAGAATACATTTTTATCCTAAATAATGGAGCAATCTGTTGAAAAGTTTCTAAGCAGAATAATATAACAAATTCAATTTGTGAGGCAGAATATATCATAGTATTCGATGCTTGCATGGAAGCTATGTGATTGTAGAGGTTCATTGGCAAGCTAAGAGTGGTACCCTTTAATGATGGTCCTACAGTATTGTACAGCACTGGAGCCATAGCTTATGTCGAGGAGCCAAAGTCCCATTAGCTTACCAAATATTTTGCATCGCTACCACCTTATTTAAAAAATTACAGATCAAGGTGACGTCGAATTTTATAAGATCGATGAAAAGGAGAATCTGACCAACTTATTTACTAAAGCCTCAGTATCTAAGAGTTTGAGATGGTAAATCGAAGATGGATATATGATACTGTATTGATTGGCTTTAGTTTCAGTATGAGTTGTTGGAAATTATATCTTAAAATTAATCATTTGACGATTGTGCTAATTATAAATGTATATGAATTGATCAATAATAAAAATTATTTGATCTTTTTCATCACAAAGATACATCTTCTAATGAACTCTTGTATTGTAATGAAGTCCTTAGGACTACTTTGATCGATAAAGAGAATTTATCACATAGTCCTTAAACTGATTCACGATCAAACGATACGCTATTACTAGGACGATAGTAATTATCAAGTGTAGATCGTTGTATGCCATATGCATTGATTGTCCTCATAATTAAATGATGTAGAGATACTAGTATAGCATGCAAGTGAGATATAGGAGTACATCTCATTGAATGTGATCAACTACGGAGTACTCTGCTATCAAAAGTAGCTCATAAAGGGTATGGGCATAAGTGTCCTTTTGACCTGGGATCACCATGGTGACTTGCAAATAACTCACTGTGCTTTGATGCCAGACTATCTAAATTTTTAATTCAGTGATGAAAGATTTTTGGGTGCAGTCAGTACTTGTCAAGTCAGTGCATGAATCAAGATGGGATTGACTCCTCCAAATAAGTAAGAGTTAATGCATCAGTGTATTTTAATTTGATAAAATTTGAGCTTGGATAATCCATACGATGGATTTGAAAGATTAAAATATAATATGGATGACTATTTTAGGGTTGATAGTTAAACCCTAGGTCTCCTTGAGCATTAGGATCAAAGAGATAAATTATATGGTAACCATATGCCAGTAGGTTCTTGAATATTATTTTGCCATCATCCGACCTATCCGGATGTCGGGTCTTATTGCTAGATGGTTACATCGATTAGTTTAAAAGTTTATTTTTATACTACCAACTTAGGTTCGAACCTATGAGGTCACACTTAAAAAAAATTTCTGACTGATCATATGGCTGATCAATGATTGAGAATCATTCAAGGGTTTGATCGTCAATTCGATTGATGGTTAACCTTATGCAAAAGTTGTAATAAATTATTTTCTAAGTGTTAGAGAATTAATGAAAGAATAATTAATAATTAAATTATTAATTAGCTCAATTTGATTGAGCAATGATATTTAGATCAAATCTAATTAAATTTGATTTAATTAGATTTGACCTGATTAGATTATAAGATGACCTAATCGCTAAAGAAGAATTGTCCCTGATTTGATCAGGATTTTGATTCAATCAATTCCTAATTAGATTAGGATTTGATAAAAGATTTATGAACCTAATTAGATTAGATTTTATCTATTTATTTGGGCTTAACCAAATATAATTTGGTTTGAATCAAATAAGAAATCCTAGAGTCCATGTAGTGTTGGACTCTTCCCATGTGCCACCCAAATTTTGGATGCCAACATTCCTCACACTTAAAGATGTTTTGCGTGAGGTTTCTCCATGCCAGTAACATTAGATGTTGCCCCTTTCTCTTAATGCCATATATGGATTGGTTTTGATAAAGGAATGTTTAAAATTTGATTTCAAATATAACTCCTTATCAAGATGAGATTGGATCTCATCCCAACCACCTTAACGCTATATTTTGTATCCCCTTTATTTTGTGCGATAAAAAGGAGGAATTCACTATGGGAAATCACATTTAGATTGGGATCTGATTTAGCATGAGGTGTTGGCTTATGAAATTGTTTCTTAATGCAAACATCTTAAACAAGGTGGGCGTGGGGTCTTACATGTGGCGACAACTCAAGAGTCCAACTCTTCAAACCCCAAACAATTTGGATGCCAAAATAAAAGGGAATTTTTTCCTTTTGTACATGAAAGAGAGAGATCTGAAAGTGGTTTCCATGGTGAGAGGGTTTGGGCATGACTTCATGGTGTGAAAGAAAGGGAAGAGCCCTCTCCTCTTTGGGTGAGCAAAATCTAGGATTCTAGGATTTGTTCCTAAGGGTTTGGAAAGAGAGAAAAAGAAAAGAGAAGAGTGTCTCCTTTCCATATTTCTTCCATATCCTCATCTTCTCTAGATGTCCTTCTTCAACCTCTTCAAGAGATTTAAAGAAAGGATCCAGATCAGCAAGCAAGATAGTTTTCACGCGAGCTAGCACTCTCGAGGAGACCAATCAGATCGGAGCTTCGAGTGGACCATCCGTAGAGATCGGACACATGTACTGCTATGAGCAACTAGTGAGGACCTTCTTTACCATGTTCATCAATAGTGGTGATCGTCGATCTGTGCTCAGATATTAAGTTTTGAACTCATATTAGAAGTAGATTTGATCTATTGCTTACATCTATGCATGCAGATTTTATTTTTTGATTTTTAGATTTTATATGTCACATATCATGTCATAGGTCCTAGAGTAGGTTGATTTATTGATCTGATCATATACATCTTAGATTAATATGATTAATCTAGTTACTTTTCACTATAATTTATTTAAAAAATTTTTGAAATACACTCATAAAATCACCTATATCTTCCAATACCTTATGCTTCAAACTTGTAAAGTAGTTCTTGCAGTTCCTCTTCCAGTGCCCTTCTTTGCCACACTGATAATAGATACTCTTAATGGAGACTTTCTTCATCTTTTTCTTTGAGATGTTAGCTTTAGGATTCAATTTTTTCTTAGAACCCTTCTTGTCTTTCTTCTTGGAGAACTTATCCATGAGAAGAACTGAAGGCTTTTCACACTTGAAATGGCTCTCTGTTGTCTTAAGCATATTCAACAGCTCAGGCAAGCTAGAGTTTAGTTTGTTCATATGATAGTTTATAACAAATTATGAGAAGAAATTAAAGAGTGACTGCAGGATCAAATCCTGACTAAGCTCACCATCCATGGCAAAACTCAACTATTCCAAATGAGTGATCAGATCTATCATCTTTAGGATATGAGTCTGTACGGACATGCCTTCACTCATCCTGGCATAGAACAACTGCTTAGATATCTCATATCTAGCAGTCCAACTTTATTCTCCATATTACTCTTTTAGATTAAGGAGTATGGAAGGAACATCCATGCTTTCATGTTGCCTTTGAAGCTCATTACTCATAGAGGCAAGCATGACACATTTGACAGTCATACTATCATCTTGCCACATCTTGTACATGGTCTTTTCCTCCTTAGTTGCATCTTCACCGATCATATCGGATGCAGGGATATCCAGAATATAGGAGACTTTCTCCTGTGTGAGAATAATTCTCAGATTTCTCAATCAGTCCACATAATTGGGTCTAGTCAACTTGTTGGCATCAAGTATGCCACACAATGAAAGTGAAGATGCCATTATGCAGATTAATCTCTATAAGTATAAGAACACAATATAAGTGGACAACTCATGATGACTTGCATAATTAGATTAAAATTTTTATCTAATTGTTACTCTCACTATTTTATCAAATACCATAGTCCTCTTCTATGATAAATGAGAAATCTTATTAGTTTTCTTAGTGGGGTTGAGATCTTAATTCCTCATAAAAAGTCTTGTGGTTGCACAACAAACCTTTATGAGTTGAAAGATAGAAAACTTCTTTCCAATTGCATCTCATTTAACTCTCAACATCTTTTTTTTTCTAAAATATTCATAGCCTTGTGATTGCACAACAAACTATAATATTTTAATTAAGTTAGACCATCATTTCCACACAGTCATATCTGAATGATGCTATCCTTGTAGTTGCACAACAATGCAACATATCCAAAATGCTATAAGCATCAAATATGCACTAAGACAACCCCACATCAATATCCATAGTAAACTTTATGGTTGTATAATAAACTCACTATAGTTCTTGACATGATATTGGCTTAGCATGAAGGAAGGCACATGTAGTGTCTACATTACTAAGCAATCCAAACTCAGAACTCAATAGACCAAATTGGCCAGGTAAGTAGGTGGCAGGCTCCTCGATACTTTTCTTAGACACCAACAATTTGGTCAAGTAAGCAAATAGACCTAATTAAATAATCACCTTTAATACTTTTCTAGACACCAACTGATTAATGAATCTGACATTCGGTTAGTGAGTGAATCCTAACACTACAACTCAATATAACTTTTGATGAGGTTTTTAAATTGGTCTCTAACACATCCTAACACTTACATCATATGTAATATGCATATAATAAGAATGAAACAATTTTCATGCTTCATATCATGCTATATTAACCATGCTATTCAAGTTGTAATATCATTCATATGCTTATGCCAAAAATATGATTATAAAATTCATGTAGGGTGCATTCAACATTAGAGCCAATATCATTTGATAATGATTTGGACTCAACCTTTTGATCCAATTCACATGTCAAATTTGACTTAGGTCAATAAATTGAATCAACATCCAAACCCTAATCAAATTAGGTCCGACTAAGTCAGCAGATAGGCTAGAAACAATACATCCTTATAAAATTGATTCAAACACCAATCTACCATGAATCATAAAATTTTAAAAAATGATAAATTCTAAATTTAACAATTAAAATTTTAAGTCATACTTGAATCATGGTCAAAAAAAATTTTTGATTTTAAGATTGATGTAAAAAATTGAAAGAACATTTTGGCATCATATGAAATAGATCACATCCATACTACAACAATAGCACCTATTTGATTGAATCTAACAAAGGTGGCTTTGATACCACTATTGAGTTTCAGTCATACAGTGGAATATAAATTTTAAAAATTTTTAACATGCATAAAAAAGTTTTAACACTTTAAAACTAGTATATCGGAACTTAAATCTTAGAATCACCTTGTGGACTCCAAGCAAACCAAAACAAGCATGCAATAGGATAGAAATTGTACTTCCTAAAGAATATGATCAGATGGTAAAATGATCTCACAAGGCTTCAAAGTAGAAGCTCTCCAAGGATGATCGATACAGAAGATGATCAAGATTCTTCCCAATCGAAATAGTGCTGCAGCCTTTCTTTACAAGAATGTTGCCGTGTCCTTCTCTAAGAATGAATCACACTACTACCTATTTGCCTTTAATTCCTCCACTAGGACTATGTCAAGAATCTCTTCTTAAGAGATATCACCACTTAGAATTTGGTTTTGTACTCCAACACATGAAAAAACCAAACCCTAGGTCAAGTAGCCCTCACTTGCCTTTTTCTCTCTTCTTCTCTCTCTTTTTATTTTTTCCTCTCTTCTTTTTATTAATTTTTTCTAAATTTTTTTTGCTTAATCCTCACTTATCCCATACCCAAATGCTAAGATATCTACTCCAAAATCCATAGGATATGTCCTTAATAAATAGAAAATAAAGAGGTGCATGGGTGTCCCAAGGGGTGCTAACTTTTGGTGCTCCATCTTCTCACATGCAGAAATAAATTCTCATGTAAGAATAAATGGTGTGGAGGAGTCTCAAGTGTAGAAAAACTCCTTTTCTTCTACACCCATAAATTTCATACATTAATGGTATTGGAAAGTATGTCTTAAAATCAATCGTATGATGATTGAGTTTCTCTTTGTATATGAATTATGCATTGATAAATAAAAATTATTTTGCTATTATTCATCATAAAGTTACATCTTCCTTGTAGCTACTCTTGTATTATGATGAAGTCCTTAGAACTATATTAATAATCGATAAAGAGAAGATTTATCGTATAGTTCTTAAACATGTTCGTGATCAAATGATACATCATTACAGGATGATGACGTTTATCGAGCGAAAGTCATTGTGTGCCATATGGGTTGTTGTCTTCTTAACTAAGGAGTGTGGTGACACTGGTATGGCATATAAATGAGATGTAGGAGTACATCATCACTAAATAGATGACTCACCTACTGAGTATTCTGCTGTCAAGAGCTGCTCGTAGAGCATATGGGCATAAGTATCTCTCAGATCTGAGATCACTATAGTGACTTGAAAATAACTTACTGTGCTTTGGTGTTGGACTATCTAAATTTTTAATACAGTGATGGAAGGTTATTGGGTATAATCAAGTACTTGTAAAATCTATATGTGAATCAAGATGGGATTGACCCCTCCAGATTATAGGAGCTGATATATCATTGTATTTCAATTTAGTAAAGCCTTGACCAGAGTAATCTATGAGATAAATTTGAAAGGTTGAAATATAATATAGATGAAACACTCTGGGTTGACAGTTAAACCTAGATCATCTTAGAGAATTCAGGATCAAAGGAACGAATTATGTGTGGGGAAAATCAGTGCAGGGGTAAAATAGTAATTTTAAAATATTTTCAAAATCACTATTTTACAGCAGAAATTATTAATTAATCTAATTAATTAATAAAAATTTATCCTACACTAGGATCAAAATATGATATATAGCATGCATGTATTTAAATTTGAAATTCAAATTTGAACAGTAAACACTTTACTGTAATGTGTTCAGAACACAATATCTTTGTGCGGGTAGTAGATCGCCACAATCTGATCACCGTTGGGAGAGTCTGATCATCGTGATGCAGCTACACAGTGTGTCTGGCCTCTGTGGATCGTCCACACGAAGCTCCCGATTTGATCGACTCCTCACGAGTGCTAGCTCATTGTAGAGCACTTTCGACGGTCGATGCTGATCGAACTCCTTCGATCGATGTTTGTCAATTCTTTAGATACTCTGAATCATCAGTAGACATGCTTGAGAGGATGTTGAAGATCTCTCTAAAATTTGGTGGGCTCACGACACTCATAGCTCACCTTCTCACTTTCTGAACTCTAGACTGAAACCTTGAAGAACTCACTGAAACCCTGCGCACACTTTTTATTTCTTTTCTTTCTTTTTCTCTCGGAAGAATATTGACCTTCACCTTGTACACAAGGATTCCTCACACCCAAATTTTCTCTCCAAAATTTTTTTTTCACATGCCCCACTCTTCTCCTCCTTTTAAAATAATGTCAAATGTCTTATCCACGTGAGAGGATAAAGATGAGTAATTGCACATTTGAATTCAAATCAAATTTTGAATTCAAATGGAAATTAATTTATTCCTATCCACTAAGGGCGTGAGAAGAGGAGGGTGTGGCTTAATTTGTGTGTGAGTGATTTCATGAGAAATATTTTCTCGTGTAATCAATGGGGTGTTAAAAGAGGATAAGGTCAAGGCGCTAAGATTGGTTGCTCATTTAAATTCAAACTTTTGTTTTGAATTTGAATGGCCAACTAATCATCCTTATCCACTCATTTGGTGCATTAAAGTAGGACATGAGGAGGGCTTTGTGTGAGGAAAAATTCATGAGAACTTCCTTCTCGTGAATTCAAATGGGCGCAGTGGAAGTGAGGTGGCGCAGGGAGAATGGGTCAAGGTGGTTTCATTATTTAAACCAACCTAATTGAACCAAATAAGTTAGGCCCAATTAGACTAATTTAAACCCAACTTAATTAGGCTTAATTAAGCTCAATAAAATCCTAATCAAATCAGGAATTGATTAAGTCCAACCACTGATCATATCGGGGACCAAACCATCTCGACGATTAGGTCAACTCTTAACCTAATCGGGTCAAACCCAACTGAATCCAATTCAATTGGACTTGATCCAAAATTAATTACTCAATCAAATTAAGTTAATTAGTGATCAAATCACTAATTAAACCTCTCATAAATATTGAGTCCAAATTTGATGGGTAATCGGACATCAGAATTCATCGATATGTAACCCTAATCGAAGAGTCCTAAACTAGTGGGACTCTTGACCCCGGTATCCAAAATGTGTGGAATTCATGATCAGAGAATCCTGATTCTCGATCATAGAATCCCAGACATGAAAGACTCTTCACCAGCTATCAGATCAGATAGGAACCTCTAATGTGTGTGACCCTGCAGGTTCGAAACTAAGCCGGTAGCACAGGAAGCAATTCCTGTACTAATCGAAGTGACCATCTAGCAATGGTACCCGACGATCGGATAGATCAAATGGTCGCAATCGCAACACTCAGAACCTACATGAATATGGTTACTGTATAATTCATCCTTTTGACCTCTGTGTTTAGGACGACTCAGGGTTAAACTGTCAACCCTGATTAGATCATCTGAATCGTGCTCAACTCAAACAGTCCTGTGACTCCTCACAAAGACTACCCTGACCAAGATTTTGCTAAATTGAAACACGACTGTACACAGCTTCTAAACTAGAGTGGTCAATCCCATCTTGACACACACATCGATAAGTCAAGTACTTGACTACACCCAGCAGCCTTCCGTCACTGAATTAGAAATTCAGGCAGTCCAGTGCCTAAGTGTAGTGAGTTGCTTGCAAGTCACCGTGGCGGTCTCAGGTCGAAGGAATATTTATACCCATATTCCATCAGAGCAAATCTTGACAGCAGAAATAGCTCTGGAGTCGGTTACATTCAGTACAGATGTACCCTTACATCTAACCTGTATGCCATACCAGTGTCTCCACACTCATTGGTTAAGAGGACAACCAACCTATATGGCACACAACGACCTATGCTTGATAAATGTTGTCATCCTTGGTAACAACGTATCATTTGATCACGAACAGATTTAAGGACTAAATGACAAATTCTCCTTTGTCGAGTCTAAATAGTCCTAAGGACTTCACCACAACATGGGAGTTCATTAGAAGATGAAATATTTTATGATGAAAAATGCCAAAATAATTTTTATTAATTCATAATTCATGTACATATAAAAAATGAGCACAACCGTCAACAGGCTGATGATTGGCTTTGGGACACTATTCCCAACAATCTTTCACTTGGCCTAAAGCCAATTGGTGCAATATCTAATATCCATCTTCGACTTGTAGTCGTCGAACTCCTTCACCGTAATGGCTTTAGTGAATGGGTCGGTCAGGTTCTCCTTTCCGTCGATCTTCTGAAGGTCGACATCACTTCGATCCATAATTTCCTGGATGAGATGGTAGCAGCACAGAATATGCTTCGTCCGCTGATGTGCCTTGGATTCCTTCGCCTGAGCAATGGCTCCAGAGCTGTCATAGTAGAGCAGAACTGGACCAACAAGGGAGGGTGCTACTCCGAGCTCGGTGATGAATTTTCTCAGCCAAATCGCTTCTTTGGCAGTATCTGATGCAGTGACATACTCTGCTCGCAAACTGAATCAGCCACTGTGTGTTGCTTGGAACTCTTCCAGCAGATAGCCCCATCATTAAGGGTAAAAATAAATCCGGACACACTTTTGCTGTCATCGTGATCAGACTGGAAACTAGAGTCTGTAAACCCTATAAGTCTCAAGTCTGATTCACCATAAACAAGCCACTGGTCCTTAGTATTTCTTAAATACTTTAGGATGGTTTTAACAACCTTCCAGTAATTCTCCTCTGGATCAGATTGGTATCTACTCACTACCCCTAGTTGTTGGAAAATGTGTCCCAAAAAGCCAATCGTCAAGCTGTTGACGGTTGAGCAACCAAGTATTGTAATTGATTTGTTAATAAATAAAATATATTTGGCATCTTCATCATAAGCTTTCATCTTCTAATGAACTCCGTTGTTATGATGAAGTCCTTAGGACTATTTAAGTTCAATAAAGAGAAGATTTATCGATTAGTCCTTAAAACTGTTCACGACCAAATGATAAGTTGTTAATAAGGACGACAGCTTCTATCAAGCATAGGTCGCTGTAGGCCATATGGGTTGGTTGTCCTCTTAACCAAGGAGTGTGGAGACACTGGTATGGCATACAGGTGAGATGTAAGGGTACATCATCATTGAACGTGACCAACTCCAGAGTATTCTGCTGTCGAGAATGTCTCTGATGGGATATAGGTATAAGTGTCCCTTAGACTTGAGATCGCCTCAGTGACTTGCAAGCAACTCACTGTGCTTTGGTACTGGACTAACTGAATTTCTAATTCAGGGACGGAAGGCTTCTGGGCACAGTCAAGTACTTGCAAAGTCAGAGTGTGATCGAGATGGGATTGACCACTCCAAGAGTTGGAGAAGAATGAGTCGCTGTATTTTAATTTAGCAAAACCTTGGCCAGGGTAATTCATTAGATGGATTTGATATTTTGAAATACAATGTGGACAACCTGATCAGAGTTGACAGTTGAACTCTGGGGTGTCCTATGATCATTTTGGTCAAGGGGATGAATTATATGGAAACTATATCTGCATGGGTTCTAAGGATGTTGTTCTACACATTCGACCTATCCGATCGTCGGGTACCATTGCTAGATGGTCACTTCGATTGGTACAGAAATTTATTTCTGTGCTACCGACTTAGGTTCGGACCTATGAGGTCACACACATTAGATTTCATGATCCGATCGGATGGTTGATCAACGATTAAGAATCGTTCTAGGGTTAAATGATCAATACGATTGGCATTTAACCTAGTGCAAGTGTTGTAGGAGGATCAATTAACAATTTGATTGCTAATTGGCTTAATTTGATTAAGCCAATGGGCTGAGATTAAGTCTAATTAAATATAATTTAATTAGATTTATTTTAGGCTTGATTGGATCAAGTCCAATTGGTTTATTGGATAAGCCAAGTGCAAGAAAAAACTAGTCCTAGTTCAATTAGGACTTGGGTCAATCTAATTTCTAATTTGATTAGAAAATTAAATCAGATTTAAATCTAATTTAATCTGATTAAATTAGGTTCTTAAATGGGTTAAGACCTATTTTAATTAGGTTGATCTAATTTTGGTTTGATTTGGTTTGAGAAACCAAATTAAAATAAGTCATGAGATAGAATCCTAGTAAGACTAGGATTCCACCTTGCGCCACATAAGCCTTCCCCACGCCCTCTCTCTTATTCAACGCCAATCTCCACTTATTTTGTGTGGCAAAAGCCCTCTCCCAGGTCTCTCCCACATTCACAAAAGGTCTCCTCTCTTCTTTCTTACATGGAAGGTGGTTTGGATCAAATCAAAAAGGAATAAGTTTGGATTTCGAATTCTATGAGATAGAGTTTTAGAAATCCAAAACTCTTTCAATTTTGCACCAAATTTATCCAAATTTTTTTTAAAATTTTTATGACTTTTAGGGTACATATTGTGTACCCTTTTATGGTGATCCATGTATGAAAATATGGAGGAGGTGCTCAAGAGTTGGGCGCCCCTTAACTTGCCATGTTTGGATAAGCCTTGACTAGGTATTTGACCTAGACAAGGACTCTATCATATCTCTCTGTATAAAATGAGTTTCTTCATGAAATTTTAGAAAAAGATAGAGATTTGAGAGTCCTTTGTGCCATCCAAAAATTAGAGAGAAATACCTTTGGGTCATGGAGATATGAAAGACACAAGTTAGGGTATCTAGAGATAAATATGAGAAGAAGAAGAGGGTCTTCTTCTAGGATTTTTTGTTTTCACATCTTTCCTCCCTCCATCTTGAGTTTCCTGAGAGTGTCTCAGATCTGAAACTCCTCCTTTTACTTTCCATCTTTGGAAGAGTCCAAATCAAGAAGAAGGAGGCACCTGATCAACCATCAAAGAAGGATCAGCGCAGTACTAGCATACTGTGCTGATTTCCTGAAGCAGGACTTCTGATCGAGATTCGTGGGCTCGTGTGGACGACTCCTAGAGGCCGGATGCATGTGCAGCTTGCAACATCATCCTTAAGCCCGGATCAGCAAGGTTAGAGCATCTAACTTGCAAGGTAATAGATCTGATCTATTGTTTAATACATACATTAGATGTGGTATAGAAACATGTTGATATGATCAACATGTGGTTCATGCTATATTTATATATTTTAATTTCTGATTTAATGTTATGTAATAATCATGTAATAGGATCTTAGATCTAGGGATTCTCTGGTTTTAGAAAATAAATTTTGATTTATTTTAGTCTACCGCTGTATGATCTTGAAAAAATTTCAAGATCTAACCCTGAAACCCTAGATCTGGTTCCTACACTAGTGAGTATGCCACATCTGATCATGTACATATCATGATGTACATGATAGATCCCACTGTCGAAGCATATGGAATCCTACCCATACGCTCTCTCTCTTGAGGTGTTGTCGGATAATTCCTCTTCGAGTGAGAAATTCCATGGCCTATCGGTAGATAGCCTTTCTTGGAATTCTCCATGCTGAACCTCTTTAGCATAGTATCTATGTACGTAGACTGGGATAAACCAGGCAATATTTTAGATCTATCCCTATAGATCCTCATCCCTAGGATGTAGGAAGCTTCTCCCAGATCCTTCATGGAGAACTGTGACGACAGCCAAATCTTTATTCCCTGTAATGCAGGGATATCATTCTCCATTAAGAGAATGTCATCCACATATAATACAAAAAATACTACTACTGGACCATTAGTCCACTTATAAATGCAGGGCTCTTCTCCGTTCTTAACGAAGCCATACATCTTGATCATCCTATCAAAACGTATGTTCCAACTCCGGGATGCCTGCTTAAGTCCATAAATGGACCTCTGTAGTCTGCACACCTTAGACTCATCTATGGATGTGAATCCTTCAGGTTGTATCATATACACCTCTTTGTCCAGCTCTCCGTTTAGGATAGCTGTCTTCACATCCATCTGCCAGATTTCATAGTCTAGATAGGCAGCTATCGCAAGCATAATCCTAATGGATTTGAGCATTGTAACAGGAGAAAATATCTCATCATAGTCTATACCATAACGTTGACGATATCCCTTGGCAATCAGACGGGCTTTATAGGTTTTCACCTTTCCGTCTGTGCCCCTCTTCCTCTTGAAGACCCACTTACACCTTATGGGTTTTACTCCTTCGGGTAGGTCAACCAATGTCCATACATCGTTGACCTTCATGGACTCCATTTCAAATTTCATGACCTCTAGCCATTTATCAGAGTCGGGTCTCTGCATTGCATCCATGTAGGTGATCGGATCCTCATCGTTTTCATCAAGTTCGATAGGATCGTCATCCCGGACCAAGAAACCATAGTATCTGTCCGGTTGACGTGGTACTCTACCAGATCGCCTTAAGGATGCTTGAACAATGGGCTCCGGATCTGATCTAATCAAATCTGATTCAGGTTCAGCAACTTGCATCGGATTTTCCACCTGTCAAATTTCATCATGTTCGACCTTAGAGGCAACAATCCCTTCACCAAAGAACTTCCTTTCCAAAAAGATTGCCTTAAGGCTGACAAACACTTTTTGCTCATCAGCTAGGTAGAAGTAATACCCTTTGGTCTCTTTTCGGTACCCTATAAAATTACACTTGTCAGACCTAGATCCAAGCTTGTCTGTAATTAAACATTTAACATAAGCCGGACACCCCCAAACCCTAAGGTGCGTGAGTACTGGCTTACGTCCTATCCATATCTCATATGGCGTTTTGGTTATAGACTTACTCGGAACCCTATTTAGAAGGTAACAAGCCGATTCGAGTGCATATCCCCAAAGAGAGATCGACAGACCAGCAAACCCCATCATGGATCGAACCATATCCAACAAGGTCCGATTTCTCCTTTCAGACACACCATTATGCTGTGGTGTTCTAGGAGGTATCCACTGAGAGAGAATCCCATTCTCTCCAAGATATGTCAGAAAATTATTGGAAAGGTATTCACCTCCTCGATCAGATCGAAGAGTTTTAATACACTTTTCAGTGTATTTTTCTACCTCATTTCGGAATAGTTTGAACATTTCAAATGACTCTGACTTATGCTTCATTAAATAGATATACCCATACCTCGATAGGTCGTCTATGAAGGTTATGAAGTAGAAATATCCACCTCTTGCACTTGAGCTCATTGGTCTACATACATCAGAATGCACCATAGCCAAGAGTTCATTGGCTCGCTCACCTTTTTCAGTAAAAGATGACTTGATCATTTTACCAAGAAGACAGGACTCACAGGTTGGAAGTGATTCATAATCACCTATTTCAAGAATTTCTTCTTGAGCCAACCTGTTTATCCTGTTCTTATTGATATGACCTATCCTACAGTGCTAAAGGTAGACTTCTGACATATTATCTATTCTAGAGTATTTACCAGAGGTTTGAACTACATTAACAGGTTGTGATAGAAAGTAAATTCTATTTTAAAGTTGTCCAACAAACATTGTAACACCATTCAAAATGATATTGCAAATATTTTTTTTTATTAAAAATTGATAACCGTTCATGGCCAAAAGGCCTACAGAAATAATATTTAATAAAAAGCTTGGACAATAGTGACATTCACTCAAAATTATATTTGGAGAATTGATTACAAGGTTCATGATTCCTAATGCTAGAAATGGAACTTTGCTTCCATCTCCAACGTTCAGAAATCTCTCGCCTTCATCAAATCTCCTACTGACCTGCAGACCCTGCATCGAATTGCAAATATGATAAGGGCTTCCGGTATCCAATACCCAGGCAGTAGTATCATAAATAGAAAAGTTGCAAGGTGTTATCATATAAGTACCTTGCTTCTTCTTCGGCCTGTTCGGGTCCAGTGAGGCAATGTATAGAGGATAGTTCCTCTTCCAGTGCCCTGCTTCTTGGCAAAGAAGCACTCCACTTGACTCTGGTCGGGCTTGCACTTCTTGGTTTGACCCTGTGCAGACATCCCAGCATGCGGCTGCACCTTCTTATTCTTCTTCTTCTTGTTCTTCTTCCCTTTCTTAAAGGGTCGACGATCAGAAGAAAACCCTCCCACAACATTTACCGACTCCTTATGGAGCTGGTGGTCCTTCTCAAAGTTCTGCAGCAACCCCAACAAGCCGTGGTAGTTCACTACAGGCTTTGTCATTCGAAAATGAGTAAGGAAGGGAAGGTAGGACTTGGGCAGAGAATTAAGGATCGCATCCTTGCCGAGCTGCTTGTGCAGGGAAAAGCCTAGTTTACTTAGGCACTCAATCATTTCGATCATGTACAGTACACGATCAGTGACTGAGGCTCCATCCCTCATCCGAGCATTAAAAATGGCACAACTAGTTTTGTGCCTTTCAACATCATCAGGCATGCCAAAGGAGTCGTTCAACATTTGAAGCATCTCCTATGGTTGGGCATTCTCGAACCTGTGGCTAAACTCATCATTCATTTCCACCAGCGTAATGCACCGAACAGTGGTGCGGTCGTTGAGTCACTTTTGGTAAGTGTCTGGAACCATCCCTCTAGCATTCGAGACTGGCTCCTCAAGTGTCGGATCCGTTACTACATAAAGGATCTGCTCATGCTCAAGGATGATTTTTAATTTTTGATACCAACTATGAAAATTAGATCCCATGAGCTTATCATTATCTAATAATGACCGGAGTGAAAGGGTAGTGGCCATAGCTGCATAAATAAAAATCAGACCTATATTAGTACATAAATTATTAATACTAAAGACTTGGACTTTAGTCTAAAGTTTCTCCCAGTATTTTTATGAATTGATAGCCTCAACCTCCAATTCGAGGAATTACTTTTATTCTTTAGTGGGTACTAGAATCCACACAGACTACACACGAGCCCAACTTTTGTTGGTCAACCCATGTGCATCTATGGGTAGGTTCATAACCAGTTGTTTCTCTAAACAACTTCTAATAATTGATTTTGTCCCTGAATCTAATCAGTAGGCTTTAGCCTTCACTGAAAAGATCTGGTTAGGTCCAACCATTAACATGACTTGATTTGGTGAATCGGACCAATAAATGATCAGTACCGACTTTGGCCGGCCAATCTGACCACCATCAGAAAGACTCAAACCAAATTATCATATTATGAATGATAATTTCATTAGTCAATAAGCACCAGGCCTTTGGGCCTCCAATGATTATTAAACTAATGGACTCATTATCACTCACTTAATGGGAGGCTATGATTTAGTTATCAACATAACTTAATCATTTTTAGGACCTAATAATTTTTGAGGATTTTATTAAAGAATCGAAGAGAAGAAAATATCCAGCCAATTTCAATCCTCCCACTGACTTCACCAAGTCAGATTAAAAAGGATTTACTTAAAGCTGGCATTAGGAGCACCTAAATCAGTCAAACTGATTTACCTAATGATATGGGCGAGCCCTAATCACCAAGTGATCTAATCAAAACTTAATTCACCAGGTTGGCAAGGTAAGTGAGATCAGTGGTGGGGATAAGCCATTAACTCGTCAGAGATCGAATCACTGCAAGTAGCTCCCGCTTAAAAACCACTGGTCAAACTGCCAAACTTACCTTAGACACCAACCGGTTCATTAGTTTTAATTTGATCAACTTAGTAAATAGGGTTCCACCGCGTAGCCATGAATTAAGTCCATCTTGGTCTAGTTAAAGACATGGACCCATTCAACTACAGCTATTGGAGTTGAGTCTAGAGTATCCTTGACCTAATCTAATTCAACTTTTGATTAGATTTGACCAATTACTCTAATTTAGTCCATTTCTTTAAGCTAACCTTAGGTCTAACCCAATTATGGACCTAATCCATCTAACCCATTGACCCACAAGTTTATGCAATTGTCTTAGGTCTTAATTCACAATTCTAGACCTACTAGACAACACTTAATCCTTTTAATTAAGTATTTGGGCTGATAGGTCAGGGTTTGGCATTTCGAAAATAATTTTCAAATTTGAAAGGTTTTATTTTCTGTTCACCAAATATGTTGACTCATTTCACAAATAGATCAGCACATTTCATAAATAGCAATTCTATTGCTAATTACATAACAAAAAATAACTTAAAAAAAAATCATGAATATTCTTTTAGATCTAATCTAACACATTCATGATAAATTTCATAATTAAACTTTTATAATTAATTCTTTTCGCTGCTTCATCTGACACACGCACCGACAAGTCAAGTACTTGACTACACCTAGCAGCCTTCCGTCACTGAATTAAAAATTCAGATAGTCCAGGCCTAAGTGCAGTGAGTTGCTTGCAAGTCACTGTGGCGGTCTCAAGTCGGAGGGATATTTATACCCATATTCCATCAGAGCAAATCTTGACAGCAGAAATAGCTCCAGAGTCAGTCACGTTCAGTGCAGATGTACCCTTACATCTCACCTGTATGCCATACCAGTGTCTCCACACTCATTGGTTAAGAGGACAACCAACCTATATGGCACACAAAAACCTATGCTTGATAAACGTTGTCATCCTTGGTAACAACGTATCATTTGGTCACGAACAGATTTAAGGACTAAATGACAAATTCTCCTTTGTCGAGTCTAAATAGTCCTAAGGACTTCACCACAACATAGGAGTTCATTAGAAGATGAAATATTTTGTGATAAAAAATATCAAAATAATTTTTATTAATTCATAATTCATGTACATATACAAAAATGAGCACAACCGTCAACAGGCTGACAATTGGCTTTGGGATACTATTCCCAACATTATGTGGTAACCATATGTATAGGTTCTGAAATATTTCTTTATGATTATTCAACCTATCTGGATGTCAGAAATCATTGCTAGATGGTATTTTTGATTGGTGCAGGAATTAGTTCTTGTGTTACTAGCTTATTGTTCGAACATATGGAGTCACGCACACAAGTCAGGCGATGTAGAAAAGTATTGGCCTATGTTTATATGTCCAACTTGAAAGTACTTGACTTGATTGAATATATAGACTAACTTGATTGAGAATTAAGTTAGGAGTTGAACAGGATTGAAGAGTTGACTATGTCTAGCTAGCACTACACATGAGGTTTAGTTCAATCCCGGGGATAAATAGTTTTGGATCTATAATCCAGGGAGCCTATGAGAGATTAAATTTAAGTACTAATTAATTTTAGATTAGATTTAATTTAATTAGATTTAATTAGGTTTAAAATTTTAAATTAGACTTGATTTTAAAGTCCTAAACATTTTATGATTGACCATCTTTCAAAATTATTTCGAATTAGCTTTGAATTAGATTCGAATTGGATCCATTTTGGATGAGATCTTTAGAGCCCATTTCCACTGAGATTCTCTCACCACCATGGCCAACCAGCACCTGATATGGTGCTGGTTGTGGGCCATCCCACATGGGTGTGGGCATGGGTGCAAAGTGGGTGCCATATGAGGTGCCAATCCTATCTCATGTAGGAGTCCTTCTTTGATAAGTTGTGGACTGATTCAAAGCTTATTTGAATTAGGAGTCCTATTCTTATTGGGTTATGAGAATTATCTATGAATAGAGAGGATCTCTACCTATGGATGCATAGTAATTAAAGTGAGAAAATAGAGAAAGAGAGAGAGAGGGGTGTGAGAGCTAGTGGGCGCCCCTCCCTTTGGCATGTCCTCCACCTTGCCACCCCTCTTCTCCAAGCCATGGGCCCTCCTTGGGAATCCACCCTTTGCTGGTGTGAGGCATCACACCAGCACCTCTTCTTGAAGGAAAAAACTACTTTTTTCCTTCTAGGATCTTTCAGATCTAATAAGATTTGGGGTGAAATATTTTTTTAAAAAATTATCCTACTTTATTTTAGATCTAAGGTCTATTAGATTTGATTTTTATTATCTGATATTTAATTAAAAATTAAATCTAAAACTTGAGGATTAGAAGAATACCTCTAGGGTAACTAGATTACCCTGTAGATGATCGCAGCAACACCCGAGGTTCTAAAATAGCCACGTAGTCACTTGGCCTCTATCGGTATCCACTCAAGTACGATCTAGATCCTCTTCTCCTCATGAATATTTGCTCCAAAAATCAAATCTAGATCTGATCTGAAAGATCTTCAAAAGATCTTCTGAAGCTGAAGCAGCAGCTTCTCGATAAATCTTTGCAGCCTTCTAATCAGGAAGCCACCACGCCTTGGACAAGCACCAGATGGACACCCAACCTCTTGGATGTTAAGAGGGGAGGGAAAGGAGTAGAGGGGGTGTGGAGAAGTGGAGAGGATTCAGGCTTTTACTAGGTATTGAGTAGAGTCTCTAAACCCTAGGTGTAGACAGGGTTTAAATAGATCCTGCTGCGCCATGTAGTGCCACATCATTCGACCAATCAGAAAATTTTAATTAATTCTAGAAAAATTTTTATTGATGGAGTGATGTCATCTGATCATATAAAATAAGAATCCCCACAATCCCTCCTACTGTTGGTGTCAACACTGGATAAGCACGGTGAGATTGGCGCCCCACAGTCCAAGTTGATTAAGGGATCAGAGTCCTCATCTCATGGAACTCTATCCTTATCCACTTGGGGCGCATGCCATATCTGATTATGGCACCCACTTTGAGGATAAAATTAGCAGGTGGACACTCCACAAAAACTCTCCAATGACCTCTTGCCAAGTGGCCTTCAGTCCAAGGTCCATGGGTCAAGGTTTGACCAATGTCCTAAAACGAAAATGGCAAGTGACAGGAATTGGCAGGTATTGTCTTAAATTCATCTCATGATTTAAGACAAGTCCTTTCTGAGCTGGACTGGCTCCAGTCAGACTGAGAGAAACCTTCTCAAGGTTCTCTGAGTGAGTCAAATCACATTTGGCTTAGTCAAAATAGAAAAGATTACACGAAGGAGAAAGTTAGCCTCAATCGTGTGCTAGCACGATTTTCTTGAACCTAATTGGATCTAATCCAAATCAATCGAACTGGGCTAGCTCAATTGATGATATCCAGACCCTAACTCTTATTTGTGTGATCCAGTTAGGTTCATTTTTGTATGGTAATGAGACATATCGTGATCTCATCATCAACATCATTGAAACTCCTTTCGATGGACCAGAACTCTTCTGATTCAGACAATTAGAATGATTGATCATCAAGATCATTCTAATTGTTCTCAAAATCCACCAGTGACATCTAGCAGTATATGGTGGCAATCCATCAGAAATAAAGATGAACCTCTCGGTGCAGCTACCTATGTGATTGAGTTCCTCTATCATGAGTCCCGACTGAATTAAGGTTAAGGTGAACTCGTCAAACCCAACATCAGTCATATGAATCAATCGATTGATCTGAGTCCGATGTAAAACCCCAATGAAAAACTTTTTTCCATTATTTCACTCTGCCATGGCCATAGGCTTAAGGACTCGATCTTTCGATCATCATAGGACTACTCTTCTCATCTACCGAGGTTGATAGATCCCTACTTGGTGCGATCTGGTTCCTACAATGAATATGCTACGGTCAACATATACCTCAGAATTTCAAATGGCTAGGAGATCGAGTTATGGTGTAGTCAAACTATAACACACTCAAGGTGAACTGTCAATATACCTCAGGTCAAAGAACTAGATACACAGCTGCAGCATCGAGCTAGTCATCAACGAGAAGGTAGACTTCCTTATGACTGCTCGAGGTGGTCACGCTCAGTACTCTCGTTCTCAACGAATACCTATACTCTCACTCCGGTATCTCTACACCGTAGACTCAAGACACATCTATCCTAAGGAAGCGATCGTACACCAACTTTCCAGATCGATCATCATCCTCATGATGATCCTATGGTCAGGAGCTATTTATGAGTTAGTTATGTAAATTCATGCCTTAAATTTTTAACTCTTGAAAATATGAATTAACATTTCTACTAACTCAAAGGATGTATCACAGACATAATGTACACAATGTGATAGTAGAATAACTCTTTTATTCATTTATAGTCAAAATTATAAATTTGCCCTTATATTTGCACTGGAATGTGTCAGCCAATCTGGCATCTAGGGCACATATCTAACAAACTGTTGGGAAATGTGTCCCAAAAAGCCAATCGTCAAGCTGTTGACGGTTGAGCAACCAAGTATTATAATTGATTTGTTAATAAATAAAATATATTTGGCATTTTCATCATAAGCTTTCATCTTCTAATGAACTCCGTTGTTATGATGAAGTCCTTAGGACTATTTAAGTTTGATAAAGAGAGGATTTATCGATTAGTCCTTAAAACTGTTCACGACCAAATGATAGGCTGTTAATAAGGACGACAGCTTCTATCGAGCATAGGTCGCTGTAGGCCATATGGGTTGGTTGTCCTCTTAACCAAGGAGTGTGGAGACATTGGTATGGCATACAGGTGAGATGTAAGGGTACATCATCATTGAATGTGACCAACTCCAGAGTATTCTACTGTTGAGAATATCTCTGATGGGATATAGGTATAAGTGTCCCTTAGACCTGAGATTGCCTCAGTGACTTGCAAGCAACTCACTGTGCTTTGGTACTAGATTAACTGAATTTCTAATTCAGGGACAGAAGGCTTCTAGGCACAGTCAAGTACTTGTGAAGTCAGAGTGTGATCGAGATGGGATTGACCACTCCAAGAGTTGGAGAAGAATGAGTCGCTGTATTTCAATTTAGCAAAACCTTGGCCAGGGTAATCCATCAGATGGATTTGATATTTTGAAATACAATGTGGACAACCTGATCAGAGTTGACAGTTAAACTCTGGGATGTCCTATGATCATTTTGGTCAAGGGGATGAATTATATGAAAACTATATCCGCATGGGTTCTAAGGATGTTGTTCTACACATTCGATCTATCCAGTCGTCGGGTACCATTGCTAGATAGTCACTTCGATTGGTATAGGAATTTATTCCTATGCTATCGACTTAGGTTCGGACCTATGAGGTCACACACATTAGAGTTCATGATCCGATCAGATGGTTGATCAACGATTAAGAATCGTTCTAGGGTTAAATGATCAATACGATTGACATTTAACCCAGTGCAAGTGTTGCAGGAGGAACTATTAGCAATTCGATTGCTGATTAGCTTAATTTGATTAAGCCAATGGGCTGAGATTAAGTCTAATTAAATATGATTTAATTAGATTTAGTTTGAGCTTGATTGGATCAAGTCCAATTGGTTTATTGGATAAGCCAAGTGCAAGGAAAAACTAGTCCTAGTTCAACTAGGACTTGGGTCAATCTAATTTCTAATTTGATTAGAAAATTAAATCAGATTTAAATCTAATTTAATCTGATTAAATTAGGTTCTTAATTGGGTTAAGACCTATTTTAATTGGGTTAATCTAATTTTGATTTGATTTGGTTTGGAAAACCAAATTAAAACAAGTCATAAGACAGAATCCTAGTAAGACTAGGATTT
This sequence comes from Elaeis guineensis, assembly GCF_000442705.2. Lineage (NCBI taxonomy): Eukaryota > Viridiplantae > Streptophyta > Magnoliopsida > Arecales > Arecaceae > Elaeis > Elaeis guineensis. The sequence continues at coordinate 59,542,485 of NC_026002.2, read as the reverse complement.
CACCTTGCACCACATAAGCCTTCTCCATGCCCTCTCTCTTATTCAACGCCAATCTCCACTTATTTTTGTGACAGAAGCCCTCTCTCAGATCTCTCCCACATTCACAAAAGGTCTCCTCTCTTCTTTTTACATGGAAGGTGGTTTGGATCAAATCTAAAAGGAATAAGTTTGGATTTTGAATTTTATGAGATAGAGTTTTAGAAATCCAAAACTCTTTCAATTTTGCACCGAATTTATCCAAATTTTTTTTGAAATTTTCATGGATTTTAGGGTATATATTGTGCACCCTTTTTTGTTGATCTATACATAAAAATATGAAGGAGGTGCTCAAGAGTTGGGCGTCCCTTAACTTGCCATGTTTGGATAAGCCTTGACTAGGTGTTTGACCTAGACAAGGACTCTATCATATCTCTCTATATAAGATGAGTTTCTTTGTAAAATTTTAGAAAAATCAGATATTTGAGAGACCTTTGTCTCATCCAAAAATTAGAGAGAAATACCTTTGGGTCGTGGAGATATAAAAGATGCAAGTTTGGGTGTCTAGAGAGAAAAATGTGAAGAAGAAGAGGGTCTTCTTCTTGGGTTTTTGTTTTCACATCTTTCCTCCCTCCATCTTGAGTTTCCTGAGAGTGTCTCAGATCTGAAACTCCTCCTTCTACTTTTCATCTTTGGAAGAGTCTAAATCAAGAAGAAGGAGGCATCTGATCAACCATCAAAGAAGGATCAGCGCAGTACTAGCATACTGTGTTGATTTCCTGAAGTAGGACTTCTGATAGAGATTCGTGGGCTCGTGTGGACGACTCCTAGAGGCCGGACGCGTGTGCAGCTTGCAACATCATCCTCAAGCCCAGATCAGCAAGGTTAGAACGTCTAACTTGCAAGGTAATAGATCTGATCTATTGTTTAATACATACATTAGATGTAGTATAGAAACATGTTGATATGATCAACATGTAGTTCATGCTATATTTATATATTTTAGTTTTTGATTTAATGCTATGTAATAATCATGTAATAGGATCTTAGATCTAGGGATTTTTTGATCTTAGAAAATAAATTTTGATTTATTTTAGTCTTCCGCTGTATGATCTTGAAAAAGTTTCAAGGTCTAACCTCTTTTTCAAGATCTAACCCTGAAACCCTAGATCTGATTCCTTCAATTGGTATCAGAGCTCAGGTTCTTTATTACATGATTATTTATACGTGCTTAGATTATTTTTAGATTAGATCTAATTTATAATCTAATTATTAAATCTGAAATTAAAATTTTAGATCAATCACAAACTGCAAGGTTGTCCTGCTGTAAGGTTTACCCCTTACAGTGCAAAGGTTGTCCTAGTTTGTGTAGATCTATCTTTAATCATAAATTTATTAGATATGATCTAGATTAAATTTATGATTTATTAGATTTAAAAGATGTTTAAATCTGAAATAAAATCTCTTTGTTAATAATTTTTATGCAAAAAATTGTTTAAAGTTGAAATTGTTTCAATTACATGAACCTGTTTAGATTAGATCTAAAGTAGTTTCATGTTTATTTCACTTGCATCTTGATTATGAATCAAACATGCAATATGGTTGGTAGAATCATATTGTAAAATTGTTTTATAAATATGAAAATTATTTTTTGAAAAGCCGAACCCAACCCTCAGCCCAAAACTTAATTAAGAATTAAGAAGTTGTTTGATTAGGTTCTAGGATTGTGAATTGAAGAACCTAAGACACAAATCATAACACATTGGGTTAATGGGTTAGTAGGAATTAGGTCCATTAATTGGGTTAGACCTATGGTTAGATTAAAGATGGACTTAATTAGAGAATTGACTAAATCTAATCAATTGTTGTCTTAGATTAGGTCAAGGATTCTCTAGATCAATTACAATAGTTGTAGTTGGTCAAGTCCATGTCTTTAACGAGAACCAAATGGACTTGATTCTTGGCTAAGCGGTCTAGCACGAACTGTTAGGTTGATCTAATCGAAACTAATTAAACCAGTTGGTGTCTAAGGTAAACCAGATCGGTGGTTTTTAATTGGGAGCCCGCTTACCTGGTCATTTCTGATGGTGTCTAAGGCAAGCTTTGGCAGACCCTCCCACTGATCGAACTTACCTGGCCTCTTGGTGAAATTATGTTTTGATCGGATCACTTGACTATTCGAGCTGACCCATGTCAGCTAGGTAAATCAGTGTGACTGATTTAGGTGCTCCTAGACCAGCCCTTTTAATGGTCTCCCTTAAGCTGACTTGGTGAAGCCAGTGGGAGGATCATGATAAGCTGGTTCATCTGATTTCATCCTCCATATTATTTAAATCTTCTAAAATTATTAGGTCCTTAAAATGATAAAGTTATGGAGATAACTGAGTCATAGCCTCCCATTAAGATGTTTGATAATGAGTCCATGAACTCAATAATCATTGCAGACCCAAAAGCCTGGTGCTTGTTGACTAATGGAATTATCACTCATCATATGATGACTTGAAAGTGTCTCTCTAATGATGGTTAGGTGAGCCAACCAAAGTTGGGCTTAATCATTCGTTGGTTAGATACACCAAGTATGATCATGTTAATGGTTGGATCTAACTGGATCTTTACAGTGGAGGCCAAAGCCTACTGATTAGGTTTCTGGGGCAAAATTAAAATTACTAGAAATTATTTAGAGAAACAATTGGTTATGAACCTACCCTTAGATGTACATGGGTTGGCCAACCAAAGTTGGGCTTGTGTGCAGTCTAAGTGGATTCTAGTACCCGCTAAGGAATTAGGGTAATTCCTCGAATTGGAGGTAGAGGCTACCAATTCGAATAAAATAGTGGGAGAAACCTTTTGATTAAAGTCCAAATCTTTAGGTTTAATGAATCAATTACTAATTAGGTTATGGTTCTCCTTTGTGCAAATATCGCCACTTTCCTATCACTACGATCATTGTTGGACAATGATAAGTTGGTGGGACCCAACTTCGGTAGCTGGTACCAAAAGTTGAAGATAGTCCTGGAGCATGAACGGATCCTATATGTGATAATGGATCCTGCACCTGAGGAGCCAGCTACCAATGCACGTGGAACAGTAGAGACACTTATCAGAAGTGGCTCAGTGAACGGACCACGGTGAGCTGTATCATGCTGGCTGCTATGAGCGACGAGTTCAGTCGCAGATTCGAGATGGCTCAGCCAAAGGACATGCTTCAAGTGTTGGAGGATGACTTTGGCACACCCGATGATGTGGAGAGGCATAAGACTAGTTATGCCATCTTCAACGCCAAAATGCGGGATGGTGCCTCTGTCACTGATCATGTATTGTACATGATCGAGCTGATGGAATGATTGAGCAAGCTCGACTTTTCTTACATGAGCAGCTTGGGAAAGATGCAATACTGAACTCGCTGCCCAAGTCTTATCTCCCATTCCTCACTCATTATAGAATGACAAAGCCTGAAGAGAACTACCACGGGTTACTGGGGTTGCTTCAGAACTTTGAGAAGGATCACCAACTTCACAAGGAGTCGGTGAACTCAGTGGGAGGTTCGTCTTCTGGTTCTCGACCTTTTGAGAAAGGGAAGAAGAATAAGAAGAAGAAAGTAAAGAAGGTGCAAGTTCAGGCTAGGACATCAGTGCAGAGCCAGACCAAAAAGGTCAAGCCTGATAAGAGTCTATTCTACTGGCAAGCACCCTAGATTAGATAGTGTGTCAGATATCTACTTATGGCACTGTAGGCTAGGTCATATAAACAAGAACAGAATAAACAGGTTGACTCAAGAGGAAATCTTCGAAGTTAGTGATTGTGAATCACTTCCAACCTGTGAGTCCTGTCTTCTTGGTAAAATGACCAAGTCACCTTTTACTGGAAAAGGTGAGAGAGCTACTGAGCTTTTGAGCCTAGTACATACTGATGTATGTGGGCCCATGAGCACCAGTGCTAGAGGTGGATATTTCTACTTCATAACTTTCACGGATGACCTATCCCGATATGGATATGTCTATCTGATGAAACATAAGTTGGATTCATTTGAAATGTTCAAACGATTCCGAAGTGAAGTAGAAAAACAAACTGAAAAGAGTATTAAAACTCTTCGATCTGATCGAGGAGGAGAGTACCTTTCTAGTGAATTTCTCACATATCTAGGAGAGAATGGGATTCTCTCCCAATGGACTCCTCCAGGAACACCACAGCATAATGGTGTGTCTGAAAGGAGGAATCGGACTCTGTTAGATATGGTCCGATCCATGATGGGTTTTGCTAGCTTGTCGATATCCTTCTGGGGATATGCACTCGAATCGGCCTATCATCTGTTAAATAGGGTTCCAAGTAATTCTGTAATCAAGACTCCATATGAGATATGGACGGGATGTAAGCTAGCACTTTCACACCTTAGGGTCTGGGGGTACCGCCTATGTCAAATGATTAGTCACACACAAACTTAGACCTAGGTCTGACAAATGCTCATTCATAGGGTACCCCAAAGAGACAAAAGGATATTTTTTCTACCATGCTGATGAACAAAAGGTGTTCGTCAGCCTTAAGGCAATCTTTTTAGAAAAGAGTTCCTTGGTGAAGGAACCGTTGCCTCTAAGGTTGAACTTGATGAAGTTCAACAGGTAGAAGGACCGACACCAATAGCTGAACTTGAGTCGGATATGATTAGATCAGATCTGGAGCCCAATATACCTATACCATTAAGGCGATCCGGTAGAGTACCGCGTCAGCCGGACAGATACTATGGTTTCTTGGTCCGGGACGGTGATCCTATCGAACTTGATGAGAATAATGAGGATCCGATCACCTATATGGATGCTATGCAGAGACCTGATTCCGAGAAATGGCTTGAAGCCATGAAATTCGAAATGGAGTCCATGAAGGTCAACGATGTATGGATATTGGTTGACCCACTTGAAGGGGTTAAACCCATTGGGTGTAAATGGGTCTTCAAAAGGAAGAGGGGCGCAGACGAAAGGTGGAGACCTATAAAGCCGTCTGGTTGCCAAGGGGTATCGTCAACGTTATGGTATTGACTATGACGAGATATTTTCCCCTGTGGCAATGCTCAAATCTATTCGGATAATGCTTGCAATAGCTGCCCATCTGGATTATGAGATCTGGCAGATGGATGTAAAGACAGCTTTCCTGAATGGAGAGCTGACTGAAGAGGTGTATATGATACAACCTGAAGGGTTTACATCCACAGATGAGTCCAAGGTGTGCAAGCTTCAGAGATCCATTTATGGACTGAAGCAAGCTTCTCGGAGTTGGAACATGCATTTTGATAAGGTGATCAAAACGTATGGCTTCATTAAGAATGGAGAAGAGCCTTGCATCTATAAATGGGCAAATGGTCCAGTTGTGGTATTCTTTGTCTTGTACGTGGATGACATTCTCTTAATCGAGAATGACATCCCGCACTACAGGGAATAAAAATTTGGTTGTCATCACAGTTCTCCATGAAGGACTTGGGTGAAGCATCCTACATCCTAGGGATGAAGATCTATAGGGATAGATCTAAAAGGATGCTTGGGTTATCCCAGTCCATGTACATAGACACTGTGCTGAAGAGGTTCAGCATGGAGAATTCCAAGAAGGGCTATCTACCGATAGGCCATGGAATTTCTCTCTCTAAGAAGGATTGTCCGACAACTCCTGAAGAGAGAGAGCATATGAGTAGAGTCCCATATGCTTCAGCCGTGGGATCTATCATGTACGCCATGACATGTACAAGACCAGATGTGGCATACTCACTAGGAGTAGTGAGTAGATACCAATCTGATCCTGGAGAAAAATACTGCAAAGTGGTTAAAGCCATCCTTAAGTATTTGAGAAATACTAAGGACCAATGGTTGGTTTATGGCGAGTCAGATCTGAAACTTGTGGGGTTCACAGACTCCAGCTTCCAATCTGACCATGATGACAGCAGGAGCGTGTCGGGTTATATCTTTACTTTGAATGGTGGAGCCATCTGCTGGAAGAGTTCCAAGCAGCATACTGTGGCAGACTTTGTTTGTGAAGCGGAGTACATCGCAGCATCGGATGCCGTGAAGGAAGCTGTGTGGCTAAGAAAATTCATCACCGAGCTTGGAGTAGCACCCTCCCTCGATGGTCCAGTCCTGCTCTTCTGCGACAGCACTGGCGCCATAGCTCAGGTGAAGGAACCCAAAGCACATCAGCGGACGAAGCACATCTTGCGTCGCTTCCACTTGGTCCGGGAGATCGTGGATCGAGGTGATGTCGACCTTCAGAAGATCGATGGAAAGAAAAACCTAGCCGACCCTTCACTAAAGCCCTGGCGATAAAGGAGTTCGACAACCACAAGTCAAAGATGGGTATTAGATACTGTGCCAAGTGGCTTTAGGACAAGTGGGAGTTGTTGGGAAATGTGTCCCAAAAAGCCAATCGTCAAGCTGTTGACGGTTGAGCAACCAAGTATTGTAATTGATTTGTTAATAAATAAAATATATTTGGTATTTTCATCATAAGCTTTCATCTTCTAATGAACTCCGTTGTTATGATGAAGTCCTTAAGACTATTTAAGTTCGATAAAGAGAGGATTTATCGATTAGTCCTTAAAACTGTTCACGACCAAATGATAGGCTGTTAATAAGGACGACAGCTTCTATCGAGCATAGGTCGCTGTAGGCCATATGGGTTGCTTGTCCTCTTAACCAAGGAGTGTGGAGATACTGGTATGGCATACAGGTGAGATGTAGGGGTACATCTCATTGAACGTGACCAACTCCAGAGTATTCTACTGTCGAGAATATCTCTGATGGGATATAGGTATAAGTATCCCTTAGACCTGAGATCGTCTCAGTGACTTGCAAGCAACTCACTGTGCTTTGGTACTGGACTAACTGAATTTCTAATTCAGGGACAGAAGGCTTCTGGGCACAGTCAAGTACTTGTGAAGTCAGAGTGTGATCGAGATGGGATTGACCACTCCAAGAGCTGGAGAAGAATGAGTCGCTGTATTTCAATTTAGCAAAACCTTGGCCAGGGTAATCCATCAGATGGATTTGATATTTTGAAATACAATGTGGACAACCTGATCAGAGTTGACAGTTAAACTCTGGGGTGTCCTATGATCATTTTGGTCAAGGGGATGAATTATATGAAAACTATATCTGCATGGGTTCTAAGGATGTTGTTCTACACATTCGACCTATCCGATCGTCGGGTACCATTGCTAGATGATCACTTCGATTGGTATAGAAATTTATTCCTATGCTACTGACTTAGGTTCGGACCTATGAGGTCACACACATTAGAGTTCATGATCCGATCAGATGGTTGATCAACGATTAAGAATCGTTCTAAGGTTAAATGATCAATACGATTGATATTTAACCCAGTGCAAGTGTTGTAGGAGGAACTATTAGCAATTCGATTACTGATTGGCTTAATTTGATTAAGCCAATGTGCTGAGATTAAGTCTAATTAAATATAATTTAATTAGATTTAGTTTGGGCTTTATTGGATCAAGTCCAATTGGTTTATTGGATAAGCCAAGTGCAAGGAAAAACTAGTCCTAGTTCAACTAGGACTTGGGTCAATCTAATTTCTAATTTGATTAGAAAATTAAATCAGATTTAAATCTAATTTAATCTGATTAAATTAAGTTCTTAATTGGGTTAAGACTTATTTTAATTGGGTTGATCTAATTTTGATTTGATTTGGTTTGGGAAACCAAATTAAAACAAGTCATAAGACAGAATCCTAGTAAGACTAGGATTCCACCTTGCGCCACATAAGCCTTCTCCACGCCCTCTCTCTTATTCAACGTCAATCTCCATTTATTTTGTGGGACAAAAGCCCTCTCTCAGATCTCTCCCACGTTCACAAAAGGTCTCCTCTCTTCTTTCTTACATGGAAGGTGGTTTGGATCAAATCTAAAAGGAATAAGTTTGGATTTTGAATTCTATGAGATAGAGTTTTAGAAATCCAAAACTCTTTCAATTTTGCATCGAATTTATCCAAATTTTTTTTTAAATTTTTATGGCCTTTAGGGTATACATTGTGCACCCTTTTTTATTAATCTATATACAAAATATGAAGGAGGTGCTCAAGAGTTGGGCGTCCCTTAACTTGCCATGTTTGGATAAGCCTTGACTAGGTGTTTGACCTAGACAAGGACTCTATCATATATCTCTATATAAGATGAGTTTCTTCATGAAATTTTAGGAGAAATCAGAGATTTGAGAGACCTTTGTGCCATCAAAAATTAGAGAGAAATACCTTTGGGTCATGGAGATATAAAAGATGCAAGTTTGGGTGTCTAGAGAGAAAAACATGAAGAAGAAGAGGGTCTTCTTCTTGGGTTTTTGTTTTCACATCTTTCCTCCCTCCATCTTGAGTTTCTTGAGAGTGTCTCAGATCTGAAACTCCTCCTTCTACTTTCCATCTTTGAAAGAGTCCAAATCAAGAAGAAGGAGGCACCTGATCAACCATCAAAGAAGGATCAGTGCAGTACTTGCATACTGTGCTGATTTCCTGAAGCAGAACTTCTGGTCGAGATTCGTGGGCTCGTGTGGATGACTCTTAGAGGCCAGACGCATGTGCGGCTTGCAACATCATCCTCAAGCTCAGATCAGCAAGGTTAGAATGTCTAACTTGCAAGGTAATAGATCTGATCTATTGTTTAATACATACATTAGATGTAGTATAGAAACATGTTGATATGATCAACATGTAGTTCATGCTATATTTATATATTTTAATTTTTGATTTAATACCATGTAATAATCATGTAATAGGATCTTAGAGCTAGGGATTTTTGATCTTAGAAAATAAATTTTGATTTATTTTAGTCTTCCGCTGAATGATCTTGAAAAAGTTTCAAGATCTAACCCTCTTTTTCAAGATCTAACCCTGAAACCCTAGATCTGGTTCCTTCACAAACTCCCACTTGACCTAATGCCAATTGGCTACATATCTAAATCCCATCTTCTCAAGGTGGGCTTCGATCTTCTGCTGGCCTAATGGCTTTGTCAGTGGGTCTGTCATATTGTCTGTGGAGTCGACTCTCTTAATCTCGACATAACCCTTTTCGAGGTAATCACAGATCTGATGGAATTACCGCTCGATATGCTTGGACTTCTGGTGAGACCTTGGCTCCTTAGCTAGGGCTATGGTGTTATTATTATGGTAGTAAAGAGGGATGGCATCCGATGTCATCACTCCAAGCTCTGTGACAAACTTTTTGTACCAAAATACCTCCTTCGCAGCTTTCGATGCAGCAATAACTCTGCCTCCATGGTGGAATCAGCAATTACTGTCTGTTTGGAACTCTTCCAGCTAACTGCACCACCATTGCAAATGAATAGACTCCCGAATGTCGACTTTCGATCATCTATATCAGACATAAAGTCTGAATCTGTAAATCTCTGAACCTGAAGTTCTCCATTCCCAAAGACTAGAAACATATCCTTAGTCCTTCTCAAGTACTTAAGGATACATTTCACAGAAGTCCAGTGCTCTTCGCCTGGATTCGATTGATATCTGCTTGTGACACTCACAGCATGGGCTATATTAGGTCGTGTACATAGCATGGCATACATGAGGCTCCCTATTGCCGAAGCATAAGGGATCTTGCTCATGCGTTCAATCTCCTCAGGTGTGCTAGGGCACATCTTCTTGGAGAGATGAATGCCATATCTAAAAGGTACTAAACCTCTTTTGGAGTTTTCCATGCTAAACCATTTTAGCACCTCCTCTATGTACATCTTCTATGAAAGTCCTAGCATCCTATTTGGTCTATCTCTATAGACCTTAATACCCAGTATAAAGGATGCCTCTCCTAGATCTTTCATAGAGAACTCCTTAGACAACCATATTTTGACTGAGGTCAATATGAAAATATCATTTTCAATTAGGAGGATGTCATCTACATACAGTACGAGGAAGATAACTGCACTCCCACTGACCTTCTTGAACAAATATGGTTCCTCCTCATTCTTGATGAAACCAAATATTTTGATCACATAATTGAAACGAGTATTCCAGCTCTGAGATGCTTGCTTAAGTCCATAAATGGATCTTTGCAGCTTGCAGACCTTGTGATCATCATCACTGGATGTGAAACCAAGCGGCTGTTCCATATAGATATCTTCCTCAAGATATCCATTTAAGAATACCGTTTTCACATCCATCTGCCATATTTCATAATCAAAATAGGCTGCAACAGCAAGCAATGTGCGGATGGATTTTAGCATGGCTACGGACGAAAAGGTATCCTGATAGTCAATACCTTCACGCTGACTATAACCTTTCACTACGAGCCTAGCCTTGAATGTCTCCACATTCCCATCTGTACCTATCTTTCTCTTGAAGATCCATTTACACCTAATAGGTACAATATCTTCAGGTGGATCTACCAAGGTCCAGACTTGTTTTGAGTGCATCGAGTTAATTTTTGATCTCATTGCCTCTAACCATTTCTCGGAGTTGATATCTAATATCGCCTCATCATAGGTCTTGGGGTCATCACCATGAGCCCCATTTTCCGTGAGGAGGAACATTTCCTCTACTTTCTCTTGTATGGTATCTAAGTACCTTTCAGGAGGATGAAAAATCCTAGTCGATCTACGAGATGGAAGAGGTTATGTTAGGACTGGTTCTAATTGATTCGGTTCCTCAGGTTCTTTAGCTCGTTGCTCTTGGGAGACATTCTCCTTGAGCTTAATTATTCTTCCGATGCCACTATCTTGAATAAACTATTTTTCAAAAAAAATAGCATGTCGATTCACAATCACATTGTGGTCTTCCAGAATATAAAAATAGTATCCTAATGACTCTTTAGGATATCTTATGAATCGAGCTCTAAAAGACCTAAACTCTAACTTATCCGCCTGTTATCTCTTGACATGAGTCGGACAACCTCAAATTCTGAGATGACTCAGACTTGGCTTCTTACCATGCCATATCTCATACGGTGTGGTAGGAACAGTTTTAGAGGAAACCCTATTCAATACATATATTGCTATCATGAAACAGTGTCCCCAAAGAAACTCAGGGAGGTCCGTGAAGCTCATCATGGAATTGACCATATCTAATAGGGTATGGTTTTTTCGTTCTGAAATCCCGTTGAGTTGTGGCGTTCCAGGTGGAGTCCATTGAGAGACTATGCCATGTCCTTAAGATAGTCTAAGAAACTCTCGACTAAGGTATTTACCTCCTCAATCTGATGGAAGAACTTTAATGGGCTTTCCTGTTTGTTTTTCTATCTCATGCCTGAATTCTTTGAACTTTTCAAAGGCTTCAGACGTGTTTCATTAGAAACACATACCCGTACCTAGATATATCATCGGTAAAGATAATAAAGTAGACATAGTTGCCTCTAACCGGCATATCAAAAAGGCCGCACACATCCGTATGTACTAAGGCAAGTAGGTCTGTGGCCCTTTCCCCATGTCCCATAAAAAGGAGCTTGGTCATTTTGCCTTTGAAGGCATGATTCACAAACTGGATATGACTCGAAAGTCAACGGACTCAATAGCCCAAATTTTTCTAATTTGTTAACTCTGTCTTCTGCTATATGACCTAGCCTTAGGCACTACAGATACCTATCATTTAGACTATCTCTAGACCTTTTAATTCCCATGGCATTCACATTTTGCTCGATATGAAATACAGATACATCAATATGTAGCTGATAGAAACCATTAATAAGAAAATCATTTGTAACTTTATTATTTTCATAAAATATGTTACAATGGTCCTTATGAAAGCTAATCACATAGCCTTCTTGTGCTAAACATGAAACAGAAATCAAATTCCTACTTGCTGCGGCACATAATAACAGTCTCTAAGAACTAAATTTAATCCTAACAGTAATCGCAGAGGGTAGGTTCCCATGGCCACAGCAGCAACTCTTGCTCCATTCTCGATGCGTAGGATCATATCCCCATCCCTCAGCCTCCTGCTCTCCTTAAGACCCTACATAGAAGTGCATAAATTAGCACTAGAACCAGAGTCAAGTACCCAACTGGATGCAGAGGTAACCGTAAGATTAGATTCTATAACGAGCATTCCTCCAGAAGGACCATCCTTCTTGTTCTTCAGGGTGGCCAGGTACTGAGGATAGTTCCACTTCCAATGGCCGTCTAAATTGCAGTGGAAATATTTTTCCTTTTCAGTAGCCTTCTTCTTCAGTTTCATTTTCTTCTTCTTCCCATCCACCTTCTGCTTCTTCGCAGACTTCTTCTTCTTTCCAAAAGACTTTCTCTTGGAAGAAGTCTGCTCCACAGTAAGGATTGAGCCTTTTGAACCTTTCAAAGAAATCTCAACCGTAACCAACATGTTCATTAATTCAGTCAAGGTACACTGTATCTTATGCATATGAAAGTTCATGATGAACTGACCATATGCATCAGACAAGGACTAAAGGATCACATCAATCTAAAAATCCTTGTCTAAGATGATACCGAGCTTCTCAAGCTCCTCAAGGTCCTTGATCATTATCAAACAATGATCTTGGACTGACTGCCCATCATGCATTTTAGCCTTAAAAAGTCTTTGGCAGACTTGATACTTGGCTACTTGACTTTGTTCATCAAAAAACTCTTGTAGGTGAGCCAACATTTGATGGGTAGTCATAATATTCTCATGCTGGTGCTGTAAGTCATCAGACATTACACCCAACATGTAGTACCTGGCTTTGTTATCGTCATCTGTCCACTTTTCCAGAGATGCTCTCTGTTCAGCAGTCGGACGTGTTGATATGGCAGGTGGATCCTAGTCCAAGACATGAGTCAATTTCTCGAAATCCAAAATAATTCTGTGGTTCCTCAATCAATCCTTAAAATTAGGTTCAGTCAATCTGTGGGTGTCTAGTATTTTGGTCAGGGGGTTGGATGCAGATTTATTTTTTATAGAGAGTCAAAAGTTTCTAGTTAGATTTTGTAATCAGACTTAACCAATTTATTTAGAAATTTTATTTTTAAATAAATTAAGCTCCCATTATTTTCTCAGATCCCTACACTCCCTAGGTAGAGATGTGAAAATCTCTGTGATTAGTGATTTCTAGTAGGTGGTGCAGTCTCACCGACTGGCTCATCACCTCACCTAACAGTTATTGGTGATGGATCAACCGATGAGTGGACAACTCTTGTCCAATGATTCTCTAATCATGGTGCACCCAAAACTTGATCTCTAATTCATGAAGCTCATCGTGCCCAGAATATTGCTCCAATCCTTATTTAAGTCAGACCCACTATTTGCACGAACTAGATTCCTGGTTGAGTCCCTCACCGTATTTGAAATATTGAGCACAACCCATCCTCTAATCTGTAGCATCCAATGCCTAATGGATATGGTTGTATCTTCCTGGTGCAACTGAACCATTGTAACCAGCTGAGAACAATCAACCCCAGGAAGGGCCCGCACATCCACAATGATGGAAGACCTTAGACTTAATATTTTCTTAGGGAGATTTAATTTAGATCTCATTAAACTTGACTTGACATAGTCATAACAATTATGACTAACCTAGTGACATGGGTTAGCTCGAATTGTTAGTCACCTCAAATCAGAACTGGGTCGACACATATGGCCAGATAAGTGAGACCGGTGGAAGGGATATGTCATTAACTCGATAAGAACGTATTCGAGTTGAGTAGCTCTTAATTAAAAACCATTCGATCGCATCTGTCCAACTTATCTTAGACACCAAATTGTCAAACCAGAACCAATTGGGTTAGTCTATAATCCAGGCTCTAACCACTGAGCCAAATTAGATCTTAACTTGATCGAGTCACATCTAAATATGATTCGACCTTGACCTAGACTTAATCCTATTAGGCTGGTCAATTATTAGCTTTCATGATCCCAGCTAACCAACTTTTGATTCGGTTTGATCAACCGCTAGACCTAATTGAGCTACCCAAGCCCGAACCCAATTTTATGAAAATAGCTTAGATCTGAAATTCTTAATTTTAGACCTAATTTAATTTTATAAGCTTAATTTATTAATTAAGTCTTGGGTTCATAAATAAAATATGTAAATAAATCTTAGGATTTCAGGATCTAGAGTTTTGCAGAAAAGTAAGTTTGATTTCTGATTAAGGATGAACGCGTAGCACCCCTACACGCCATAAGAACAACCCATTGCATGGGAGGAGAGGGTCTTAAACCCTACTTTATTCTTATGATCGGACGGCCATGAGGGACACCTTAATCAGAAATATTGATTTAACTACAAAACTAGTTAGATCTAAGTTACATATCACATATATAATTTCAGATCTAACTTATACATGCTTTGCATACATCTTATGTATTAAAATCTGATCTAATTAGCATGCTTTCAGATCTGATACATTACATGTAACATCTGAAAAATAAGATTTAAATTGAACTATTCAATATAAAATCTATTCTAGACAGTTACTAGAATAATTCTACAACTAGTCTAGGCATGCAGCAGATCAATCTTATGAATTAATTAAATTTTATTTTCTATTTTTTGATCTGAATATAACATTTATAACATCAAAAAATTAGAGAATAAATTAGATCTAATTTATATTCTAATCATAATAAAATATAAAAATTCAAGACTATTCATAGTTTAAACTATTCCTAGTCTAGTCATGCATCTCATACATGTTAGATCTACTTAGATTTAATTTTAAATTTTTTGATTTTAGATCCAATCATATCTGATGTGATATCTGAAATTCATAAATATCAGATAAATAAAAAATAAAAATTAGATCTAAATTAGAGCCATCAACCTGGCTCAGATACTAGTTGAAGAAAAAAATTAGTTTTTTCCTTGCAGGATCTTCCAGATCTAATGAGATCTGGGGTGGAATATTTTTTTAAAAAAATTATTTTACTTTATTTTAGATCTAAGGTCTATTAGATATAATTTTTATTATCTAATATTTAATCTAAAATTAAATCTAAAATTTGAGGATTAGAGGAATACCTCTAGGGTAACTAGATTATCCTGTAGATGATCGCAGCAACGCCCGAGGTTCTAAAATAGCCACGCAGTCATCTGACCTCTACTGATATCCACTCGAGTAGGAACTAGATTATCTTCTCCTCATGAATTTTTGCTCCAAAAATTGGATTTGGATTTGATCTGGAAGATCTTCAAAAGATCTTTTGAAGCTGGAGTAGCAGCTTCTCGACAAATCTTTGCAGCCTTCTAATCAGGAAGCCACCATGCCTTGGACAAGCACCAGATGGATGCCCAACCTCTTGGACATGAAGAGGGGAGAGAAAGGAGTAGAGGGGGTATGGAGAAGTGGAGAGGATTCAGGCTTTTGCTGGGTATTGAGCAGAGTCTCTAAACCCTAGGCGCATATAGGGTTTAAATAGACCCTGCTGCGCCTTGCAGTGCCACATCATTCGACCAATCAGAAAATTTCAATTAATTCTGAAAAAAATTTGATTAGTGGAGTGATGTCATCTGATCATATTAGATAAAAATCTCCACAATTCCTCTTACTGTTGGTGCCAACACTGGATAAGCACAGTGAGATTGGCGCCCCACAGTCCAAGTTGATCAAGGGATCAGAGTCCTCATCTCATAGGACTCTATCCTTATCCACTTGGGGCGCACGCCATATCTGATTATGGCACCCACTTTGAGGATAAAATTAGTAGGTGGACACTCCACAAAAACTCTCCAATGACCTCTTTCCAAGTGGCCTTCAGTCCAAGGTCCATGAGTTAACGTTTGACCAATGTCCTAAAACAAAAATGGCAGGTGACAGGAATTGACAAGTGTTGTCTTAAATTCATCTCATGAATTAAGATAAGTCCTTTCTGAGCTGGACTGGCTCCAGTCAGACTGAGAAAAATCTTCTCAAGGTTTTTTGGGTGAGTCAAATCACATATAGCTCAGTCGAGATAGAAAAGATTACACGAAGGAGAAAGTTAGGCTCAATCGTGTGCTAGCATGATTTTTTTGAACCTAATTGGATCTAATCCAAATCAATCAAACTGGGCTAGCTCAATTGATGACATCTAGACCCTAACTCTTGTTTGTGTGACCCAGTTAGGTTTATTTCCATATGGTAATGAGACATGTCATGATCTCATCATCGACATCATCGAAATTCCTTTCGATGGACCAAAATTCTTTTGATTCAGACAATTAGAATGATCGATCATCAAGATCATTCTAATTGCTCCCAAAATCCACCAGTGACACCTAACAGTATATGGTGGCAACCCATCAGAAATAAAGACGAACCTCTCAGTGCAGCTACCTGTGTGATTGAGTTTCTTTATCATAAGTCCTGACTGAATTAGGGTTAAGATGAACTCGTCAAACCCAACATCAGTCATATGAATCAATCAATTGATCTGAGTCCAATGTGAAACCCCAATGGAAAACTCTTTTCCATTATTTCACTCTGTCATGGCCATGGGCTTAAGGACTCGATCTTTCGATCATCATAGGACTACTCCTTATTGGAACACGATCCCGGCTCCTCCCACGGACCTTGGGTGCAGCAGAACCAGCAACGAATAGATCTGGAGACTTCTGGACTCAATCGAAGGCCCTTGACGAAATCAGCCTGGTTACTGTCTTCTTCATCAGCCTTTCGTTCCAGATGAAGAATGCCTCTGAAATCACCTCTAAAAAATCCCAGATCTAGTACCCAACCAGATCAGGCCTGGCCCGAGGTCTTCCAATTCATAGATCTCGAATCAGGGTATTCTGGATAGAGAAAAAGATAGATGGAGACAGACCTTGCAGATCTGTCCTGCTGCAGCCTTTCCTGTGGATCTGTTGATGGAGATCTCACCCGTGCCTCAAACGACCTCAGATCAACTCCAGATCTAAGAGAGACTTGTATCAACCTCTTTATAAGAGATCCCAGGTCCTGGATCTAGAGTTTGGGTGACTGCAAGAGAGGGAGAAGAGAGAGAGTCGGCGGCTGCAAGGGGGAATGGGCTAGCACCTCCTTGCTTTTCTTTCCTTTTATGGACCTGGCGGCAAGAAACCCTAGGGTTTCTTGCTCCTGGGGCATGGAGAATGGCTGGAGAGAGAGGCAGAAGAGAGAGAGAGACTTGGGAGAATGAGTTCTGTATTTTTTTGGTTTTTTCAAACCCATACAAGTACATGTATATATAAACACAGGGTCAAGTGACCCAAACCCAAAACTCCCTTGACCAATTCTATGGGAGATTAGGTTAACCCAAGCCCATGTACACCCATGACTCGACCTAATCTCACCTATCCTGGACCTAGACCTGGCCCATAAAGAGTTGGTCCCTTGAGGCCCACATAACCTAGACCTCAAGAACCTGAAAGGCCCACAGCCTTTCAAACTAGGGCCCAACTAGCCCTAGAGCCTCCTTGAAGCCTCATGAATGATGGACCTTGGCCTTAGCCTTAGTCCCTTGGGCCTTGGGCACACCACCTGGATCATAACAATCTCCACCTTGGTGTCCAAGGCCTCAACCAGCTCCATTCTGTCCATCAGTCGAATCAGCTCAACACATCTCTGAAAGCTGTCCCATGGAAGTACCTTCATAAGTGCATCAGCTGGGTTCTCCTTGGTGTGTACCTTTACTAGCTCCACCTCGCATCCTCCACAAGCTCCCTGATCCGATGATACCGAATGTCGATGTGCTTTGTTCTTGCATGATAGACTGAGTTCTGTGCTAATAGAAGTGCACTCTAATGGCCTCCTGAGTAAGGCCATCTCGTCAACAAACCTTCAAGCCAAATTGCTCCTTAGCTGCTTCTGTCAGCCCGATGTACTCCACCTCTGTAGTGGATAGGGCCGTGATAGGCTGCAGACATGATCTCCAAGAAATAGGACCTTCATACAGGCTAAAGATGAAGCCTGTCTAGACCTCTGGGTATCCACATCTCTAGCGAAGTCTGCATCTACATAACCGCAATCAGCCTGAGCCTCCTGGACATGTCAGAGTATCCCAC